>NW_016809579.1:617950-638688 GCF_001698545.2 Rhinopithecus bieti | reverse complement strand
CCTTGCCCGGCTAGTTTTTTGTATTTTTTAGTAGAGACGGGGTTTCACCGTGTTAGCCAGGATGGTCTCGATCTCCTGACCTCGTGATCCGCCCGTCTCAGCCTCCCAAAGTGCTGGGATTACAGGCTTGAGCCACCGCGCCTGGCCTGTTTTTATTATTACAAAATTTTTATGTATTTTTTATTTTTCCAAGACAGAGTCTTGCTGTGTTACCCAGGCTGGAGTGCAGTGGCACGATCTCAGCTCACTGCAGCCTCCGCCTCCCAGGTTCAAGTGATTCTCCTGCCACAGCCTCCCGAGTAGCTGGGATTACAGGCGCGCACCACCACACCTGGCTGATTTTGTATTTTAGTAGAGACGGGGTTTCACCATGTTGGCCAGGCTGGTCTCGAACTCCTGACCTCAGGTGATCCGCCCCCCGCCCCCCCCAGCCTCCCAAAGTGTTGGGATTACAGGCCTGAGCCACTGCGCCTGGCTAAAATTTATTTTATAAAATGCACCATTTTCTCCATTTTTAAGTGTACAGTTCAGTGGCATTAAGTACATCACATTGTTTTGCAACCATCACCACTTGTCAATTTCTAAAACTTTTTCATCTTCCCAAACTGAAACTTTATAATCCATCAGACTTTAACTCCTCATCCCCCTTCATCCCTAGCTCCTGGAAGCCACCGTTTCTACTCTGTCTCCATGATTTTGCTTCTCCTACATTCCTCATATAACTGTGCATGGCTGATTTCACTCAAGCAGGGCTTTAAAGTTCCCCAGGGCAGCACTCTCAGTCTTTCTTTTTCTTTCTTGGAGTTTCGCTCTTTTTTTGCCCAGGCTGGAGTGCAATGGCGCGATCTTGGCTCACTGCAACCTCCCCCTCCCAGGTTCAAGTGATTCTCCTGCCTCAGCCACCCAAGTAGGTGAGATTACAGGTGTGAGCCACCACACCTGGCCAATTTTTTGTATTTTTAGTAGAGATGGGGTTTCACCATATTGACCAGGATGGTCTCGATTGCTTGACCTCATGATCCGCCTGCCTTGGCCTCCCAGAGTGCTGGGATTACAGGTTTGAACCACCGCGCCTGGCCTAGCACTCTCAGTCTTAAGACTGAGTTAACTACCAGCTCTGATCCTTCACAGGGGTATTCTCTTCCGGAAAACACCCGTTAGCAATGGCGATCTTCCCTGAGTGTTCACGCCCTTAGCTTTGAAGTGGCCCAGAATATTAGTTTGCCAAGGCTGTCCCATAACAAGATACCAAGACTGGTGGCTTAAATAACAGAAATTTCTTTTCTCACACTTCTGGACGCCAGAAGTTCAAGATGAAGATGCCAGCAGGGCTGGTTCCCTGGAGGGCTCTCTTTGGCTTGCAGGTGCCATCGTCTTGCTGCCTCTGCACATGGTCTTTTCTCTGTGCATGAACACCCCTGGCATCTCCGTGTGTCCAAATTTCCCTTTTTTTTTTTTTTTTTTGAGACGGAGTTTCACTCTTACCACTCAGGCTGCAGTGCAATGGCACGGTCTCGGCTCACTGTAACCTCCACCTCCCAGGTTCAAGCAATTCTCCTGCCTTGGCCTCCCAAGTAGCTGGGATTACAGGTGCCTGCCACCACACCTGGGTAATTTTTGTATTTTTAGTAGAGACAGGGTTTCACCATGTTAGCCAACCTGGTCTCGAACTTCTGACCTCAGGTGATCCGCCCTCCTCGGCCTCCAAAAGTGCCGGAATTACAGGCGTGAGCCACTGCACCCGGCCAAAATTTCCCTTCTTAAAAGGACACCAGTCAGATTGGATTAAGGTGGGCAGTAAAGACCCCCACTTTAACTTAGTTATTGAAAGGCCCTGTTTCCAAATACAGTCACATTGCCAGGTACTGGGAGTTAGAACATCAACATATGGTGGGTGAGGCATGGCTTAGCTTGTAACACTTGGTTAGTCCGTTACTGGGCAGCAGAGAAAAGGGCTGCCAGGCAGAGGGAGACGGTGCTTGTGCCGGCTCCCTCAGACCTGTTATGAGGAGTGTGAGTCAAGTGTCATGTGGTTTTAGGCAACCTAGCAGGGCTGAGAGGGCACTGAGCCAGGCATCAGGAGGACTGCGTGCTAAAGCTTCATGTGCTGCCATCTCTCTCCACATCCAAAAATAGGGGTGGGAACAGATTACTGCTAAGGTTCTTTCCTTAGCTTCTTTAATTTTTTTCTTTGAATTTAAAATTTATTACTTTTTTTTAATAGATAAAGGGTGTTGCTCTGTTGCCCAGGCTGGAGTGTAGTGGCACAATCATAGCTCACTGTAGCCTCAAACTCTTGGGCTCACGCAATCCTCTCTCCTCAGCCTCCTGAGTACCTGGGACTACAGGCTCATGCCACCATGCCTGGCTAAGTTTTTTTTGTTTGTTTGTTTGTTTGTTTGTTTTGTTTTGAGACGGAGTCTCGCTCTGTCGCCCAGGCTGGAGTGCAGTGGCTGGATCTCAGCTCACTGCAAGCTCCGCCTCCCGGGTTTACACCATTCTCCTGCCTCAGCCTCCCAAGTAGCTGGGACTACAGGCGCCCGCCAACTCGCCCGGCTAGTTTTTTGTATTTTTTAGTAGAGACGGGGTTTCGCCGTGTTAGCTAGGTTGGTCTCGATCTCCTGACCTCGCGATCCACCCGTCTCGGCCTCCCAAAGAAGTTTTAATTTTTGTTGAGACAGGGTCTTTGTTGCTTTGTTGCCCAGGCTGGTCTCGAACTCCTGGCCTGAAATGATCCTTCCCGCCTCGGCCTCCCAAAGTGCTGAGAATAATTACAGATGTGAGTTATTGCACCCAGCCTGAATTTATTAACACAACTTTTTCCATTTCTTTTTTCTTTATCTTGTTTTATGTCTCTTCCCCCCTTTTTTTTTTTTTTTTTTTTTTTTTTTGAGACGGAGTCTTGCTCTGTCGCCCAGGCTGGAGTGCAGTGACACAATCTCGGCTCACTGCACACTCCACCTCCCGGGTTCACCCTATTCTTCTGCCTCAGCCTCCTGAGTAGCTGGGACTACAGGTGCCCACCACCACGCCCGGCTAATTTTTTTGTATCTTTAATAGAGACAGCGTTTCACCGTGTTAGCCAGGATGGTCTTGATCTCCTGACCTCGTGATCCGCCCGCCTTGGCCTCCCAAAGTGCTGGGATAGGCATGAGCCTATCTCCCTTTCTTATTAAAAACCAAGGCAACCACCTCTCCCTATCCAATCTCTCAAAGGTTATTTACTGAGCATCTTCTATGTGCCTGGCACTATCTTCATGGAAATCCTTTCTTGGCTTTATTCATTGATTTACGGAAAGGCTTATCTTCAAGGGCCTTGTCTTTAAAACAATAACAACAAACAAAACCTTTCTAAGGTCAAAGCGTTTTCCCCGTGTATCTTTCTTTAACGGTATATTTGCAGCTGTTTCCTGTTAATCCTTTGTCTGTCTGGCTTCCTTCTTTAGGGTGACGGGATCCTTAAGACAAGCACAGAGTATGCCCTGCTGTGGTGTCCTGCGGGATAGGCCACACTCTGACCCTTTAACGGTGTTTGATGTGACGATGCACCTGAGCCCACAGAGGTCTGTGCCTTGAGCCCCGTGGGCGTTTGCAGATTGAAGATGGAATGATACACGCCATCTCTGAGATTTTTATTTGCTCAGACCTTCCCTTGTTCTGGCCCAACCCCACTTTATCACGTCTAATAAGTGGTGGTGGGTTTCGGGGGCATAGTGACACAGGTGGCCCGGCAATGAAACTTGTTGGCTTTGGAGATTATCCCGCTGGTTCTGTTTCTTTCTTTGCTGATGGTTGGCCCTCCCTGGCTCACCCTTAGAGAGCTTCCCGAATCCTCAGACTGGGGCCTGCTAATTAGCAGTCTTGGATCCTAGCTGTCACTGCCACGACCTTGCAAAATGCCTGTAGATCTGGATGGTGGCTGGTGCCCCTGGGCAGAGCAATCAGCACATTCACAGACCCACCTTCCTGGGGCTGGGGTGGGAAGACCGGACACCCCACTGATGTAGTAAATATGACTTTCATGGAGGTCTGCTTCATGGGCCCTGGAAAGATTCTTGTAAAGTGGCTGGAGCAGGATTATTGTAATTATACTCCCTCCACTGATTGAGTCGGAGGGGGTGTGAGACAAACACTCTGGCCTGGAGTAACCTGCCCAAGGTCAAGTGGTTGGTGGAGGGCTGTGCCTCTCTCCTCAGACTGAGTGGTTGTGTTAATCACATGAGAGCAGACACAGAATGACTCTGCCGAGGTGGAGGAGACCTGGATCAGTTGCTCAGCAAACCGGTTTTGGGCACCTGCTGTGCTGGGCACAGATGACGCTCAGTATGGTCAGGCAGGCCTTTCAGCAGGTGAGCTTTGGTCTGGTGGGAAGACAGCCTCATTAACCTAAGTGCTATGATAGAAATCATCTGGCCCAGCCTTTAGTCCGGGTCTTGAAGGCGTCAGCCGTCTAGGAACATGTTTCCCCTCTCTTATTTTGCAAATCTCCAAGATCGAGATTTCCCGACTCTTGATAGCTCCTTCTGGGACGCTTTGGTACGGCTTCTCTAGCAAGTTGTGTGGCAGGGGCCCCCAGAAGACAGAACTTTTGGAAGGGCACTGCCCATCCATCTGCTTTTCCCACCAACAGTCAAAGGCTGTGAACGCTGACCTGCTGCTGACAGTGGTCTGTTGTGCAGGTTCTGGGAGAGGCAGAGGGACGAGATCTGGCTGGGAAAATGTAGCGGAGATACACGGAGGTAGCCGGCTGTGTGTGCACAGGGCCAGGTGCAGGGCCCAGAGAGCCAGGTGAGTGACCAGGGAGCACTGGGAAGGAACCATCTCCAGGCAAGGCCAGGACACAACCAAGGGGACCCCAGAAGAAGAGAGGGGGGCCTTGTGCAGCAGCCACAGAGAGAGAGAGAGAGAGAGAGAGAGCGAGCACCAGGAATTGACCAGCCCGAGGAGATCCTCGACTCAAGTGCCACTGTTGGCTCAAGAAGAGCTTTTGAAGATTCACTTCACTTTAAAGGCCTGACATGCTTCCGTGTTTAAAGTGCTGCTGGGGTCAGTTTGTATGCTCGTAGAGTAGGGAGAGATTTTCTGCACGTGACAAGGTATTGATGAGCATTCGAAGCAGCCTACAGGCAACATATGTTGACTTAGTGCAGGGAAAGAATGCAGGCTTTGAAGGGAAAAGATCTGAACTTGCCCAGAGCCCTGGCACTTGCCACTGTGTGGCCTCACACAGGGACTTAATTCTCCCTTGGCTTCTGTCAGGTGGAGAGGACGACCCTTCCCCTTGGGGGCTTCATGGGAGTAGCGGGCGCAGACCATCTGGCCTCCTGTCTGGTCTCATAGAGTCTCCTGTTCATGTATCTAATGTCAGTTGATTGAATACCACTTAGCAAAAAATTTTAAGGAGAAATGCATAATTTAGTATCGACATTTCACTCACTCGGCTCAGCCACTGCATAACCAGTATGAGCTCCGGGGGGACCCAGGGGTGTGCCAGGGCCCTCATTCTCCTCCCATAATCCCCCTGGGCCGAGTGGAGTTCTTACATTTTAAAGGTTATGTGATAGACTGCATGTTTGTATCCTCCTGCAAATTCCCCCTTTGTTTTTTGCTTGTCTGTTTGTTTTTGAGACAGTGTTGTCTGTTGCCCAGGCTGGAGTGCAGTGGTGAGATCTTGGCTCACTACAACCTTCCGCCTCCCAGGTTCAAGCAATTCTCGTGCCTCAGCCTCCCGAGTAGGTGGGACTACAGACACATAGCATCATAACTGGCTAATTTTTTTGTACTTTTAGTAGAGGCAGGGTTTCACAATGTTGGCCAGGCTGGCCTCAAACTTCTGACTTCAGGTGATCTGCCTGCCTTGGCTTCGCAAAGTACTGGGATTACAGGTGTGAGCCACCGTGCCCAGCCTCCTATTTTTAAACCTTAACCCCAGAGGTAACAGTATAATTAGGAGGCAGGCTCTTCAGAAGGTGATTAGGTCATGAGGGTGGAGCCCGCGTGAATGCGATTAATGCCCTTATTAAAAGAGACCCCAGAGAGACTCTTAACACCATCTCACATATGAGGACACAGTGAGAAAATGCCGTCTGTGAAGCAGGAAGCGGGCCCTCAGAAGACATCGAATTTGCCAGCGCCTTGATTTTTCCTTCTAGCCTTTCCTTGCCTTGTCTGGGTGGTGACTGGGCAGCAAATCCCAAAGAGGCTGAGCTGCCCTGTGCTTGAGGGAGCTGGGCAAATGGTACTTTGTGTAGCCTGTTGCATTTTGCAGAATGTCTTCTCTCACAGGGGTTCCTGTGGAGGAGCGACAAGAACCCCCTTAGCTGAGTGTCGGGAGGTTTTAGGTGGAGGGCTCAAGGTCACCCCCAGGGCTCATTTGACTTCTACCTTAGCTGGGTAGATAGGATCATCTTTGTCCCACAGTCCTCCCCAGTTTTGTGAAGTGATGCATTGGCGTGAGCCCAGGGGTGCAAAGGGTGGGCTGGCAATGCCCACATTCAGTTCTCTGTCCCTGAGGCACGGAGGTGGTTGTGCTGGGCTCAGAGCCGCCGTCTGACTGGTTGGAGTTCTGCTCTGATTTTGTGAATCACCCTAGTTAAGTGGAAGCTCGGCGTAGCCTGTTCCCTCTGGGGGGTGTGCAGAAGCACTGTTTATTTTTGCCCAAATCTTAGAGTGATAAATGGAACTCATTTATGAATTCTGACTTCCAAAGGCTTGCCACTTTCTCCCTTAGGAACATGGATAAAATCTCCATATTTGTTTTTGGAAACATGGATTGTTACCTGAAACCTGCTTTTCAGATGTTCTTGATTTGAAAACTGTTGCCAGGCTGGGCGTGGTGGTTCATGCTTGTAATTCCAGCACCTTGGGAAGCTGAGGTGGGTGGATCTCTTAAGGCCAGGAATTTGAGACCAGCCTGGGCAACATATCAAGACCCCATCTCTACAAAAAATTTAAAAGTGAGCTGGACATGGTGGCATGTGCCGGTAATCTCAGCTATTCTAGGGGCTGAGGCGGTAGGATGGCTTGAGCCTAGGAATTCAGGGCTTGAGCAAACTGTGATTACACCACTGCACTCCATCCAGCCTGGGCGACAGAACAAGCAAGACCCTATCTCTAAAAAGCAAATAAATACACATAAAAACCATTGCTTTTTTTTTTGGCCAGGAGTGGTGGCTCATGCCTGTAATCCCAACACTTCAGGAGGCCGAGGCAGGCAGATCACCTGAGGTCAGGAGTTCAAGACCAGCCTGGGCAATGTGGTGAAATGTTGTCTCTACCAAAAATACAAAAATTAGCTGGGCATGTTCGTACACACCCGTAATCCCAGCTACTCAAGGAGGCTGTGGCAGGAGAATTGTTTGAACCTGAGAGGCAGAGGTTACAGTGAGCCGAGATCTTGCCACTGCACTCTAGCCTGGGTGACAGAGCGAGACTGTCTCAAAAAATAAAAACCGGCTGGGCGCAGTGGCTCACACCTGTAATCCCAGCACTTTGGGAGGCCAAGGTGGATGGATCACCTAAGGTCAGGAGTTCGAGATCAGCCTGGCCAACATGGTGAAACTCCATCTCTACTAAAGATACAAAAAATTAGCTGGGCATTGTGGCAGGTGCCTGTAATTCCAGCTACTCTGGAGGCTGAGGCAGGAGAATCACTTGAACTCGGGAGGCGGAGGTTGCAGTGAGCCGAGATCGTGCCTGGGCAACAAGAGTGAAACTCTCAAAATTAAAACAAATAAAAGTAAAATAAAACCATTGCTTTTTTCATAACAGGTACAAATTTTAAAAAATAAAAAAAAATTGCCATCTTCAAATCTCCACAAAAATGGAGAGACAGGACAGTGCCAGTCAGCCACTTTCTGCAGTCACCACGATCCCTTCTCTCTCCCTCATTTTTAATGTGTGTGTTTTTTTTAATTGTGGTAAAATACATATACTATAAAATGTACCATCTCAGCCACTTCTCAGTGTGCAGTTCAGTAGTGTTAAGCTTCCAGTGTTTCGTAAGTGGCAGAGTTGATGGGAAAACACTGATCTTCAGGAAGGGTTTGTTCAGTGCCAGCATCCCTCTAGATGTGCAGGCAGATAAAAAGATGGTTCAGATACAGTGCTTAAATAGGTGCCAGGAGCCAGCAGGCCAGGGTGGGAGCCAGGACAAGCTGGCACCTAAAATAACGGTAACATAGGGCAGGTGGTGAGGCTCTGTGGATGGATCAGTGCCAGGGGCTGTGTGGGAAGGGAAACCTCACATCTATCCTGCTTCTTAGGGGAAGAGGTTGTGGAGGGGAGGGGGTTCCAGGCAGGGAATGTGGGCAAGAGGTCGGGGGCTAGAAGCATTCAGTACAGTCGTCCTTTAATATCCGCAGGAAATTGGTTCCAGGACTCCCTTGGGCAGCAGTCCCCAGCCTCCTCTTTGACACCAGCTACCAGTTTCGTGGAAGACAGTTTTTTCACAGGCCAGGGGTTAGAGGATGGTTTCGGGATGAGACTGTTTCAGCTCAGATCATCAGGTGTTAGATTCTCATAAGGAGCCCACACAGCCTAGATCCCTCGCATAAGTAGGCCAAAATAGGGCTTCTGCTCCTGCGAGAATCTAATGCTGCTGCCGACCTGACAGGAGGTAGAGCTTAGGCAGTAATGGAGCAATCTCACTGCTGTAAATACAGATGAAGCTTCGCTCTCTGCCTTCCACTCACCTCCTGCTTCGCAGCCCAGTTCCTAACAGGCCACGGACTGATACCAGTTCATGGCCCAGGGGTTGGGGACCCCTGCCCTTGGGGACTCCAGAATCCTTGGATGCTCAAGTCCTTATGTAAAATGGCATAGCTAGCTTTTGCATATAACCTGTACACATCTTCCTGTACACTTTAAATCATCCTGAAATTACTTATTATACAGTCAGGTACCACATAATGACATTTTGGTTAATGACGGTGGTCCCGTAAGATTATAATACTGTATTTTCACTGTACCTTTTCTACATTTTAATATGTTTAGAAACAAATACCACTGTGTCCCGATTGCTTACGGTATTCAGTACAGTACCATGCTGTGCAGGTTTGTGGCCTGGGAGCAATAGGCTGTACCATGTAACCCAGGTGTGTAGTAGACTGTCATGTAGGTTTGTGTAGGTACACTCTATGATGTTTGCATGAAGACGACATTGCCTAATGATACATTTCTCAGCATATCCCCTTTTAAGCAAGGTATGGCTATATCTAATACAATATAAATGCTTTGTAAATAGTTGTTACACGGTATTATTATTATATTTGTATTATTTTTATTGTTGGTTATTTCTTTTCAAATAGTTTCATTCTGAGGTTGCTTGAATCTGCAGGTGTGGCACCTGAGGCTGTGGAGGGCAAACTGTATGCTCAGAAAGTGGCAGGCTCTGGTTGGAGAGTTGATGTAAAATGTGGGCAACAGGGAAGGTGAGGGTAGATAGGAGAGTTGGGGTCATCCTCTGTGGGTCTCAGAAGCCACACTGAGGGTGTTATGCTTTCTTTGAGGATAATAGGGAGCCACTGAAGGTTGTTAAGCAGGAGAGGGGATGCCTTTGGAGCTTTGCCTTGGGAAGGTGAGTTTGGCAGAAGTGTGTGTGATGGTCCAGTGGGAGTCAGGTACCTAGAGCTGTTGTCTTGAGGGGAGGTGGGGAGGAGTGGGGAGAGATGGAGAGGACAAGGAATATGAGCCAATTCTAGGGAGGGGGTGACAGAAAGGGAGGCTGTGTGAGCATGGGGATGGCGAGGGATGTGCTGGAGGGTTTCAGGGTGGGCCTTTAGGAGAGATGACCACGCCAGGAATGAAGAGGAAGGACAGAAGTGTGGGTTGCAGAGGGTGTGTGGAGTGGAGGGCCGGAGCAGGCCCACAGGACTTGCGTCCCATGAGACGCAAGGGGAGGTCACATGAGAGAAAGAAGTGGGGGAGTTTATGTTGCAGAAAGGCTAAAAGGAAGTGACTCTTAGGAGGTTATGGGATGAAGGGCAGAAGCCAGGCTCCAAGTGAGTGTAGGAGAGACCAGAGCACTAAATATGGACTGCAGTATCCAGCATTCTGGCAGCGGGGAGGAGAGGGGTGGGGATTCAGGATTGGGGTTTGAGTGCTCCCCAAGTGTCCACCGTTGGCCTGCTCTGTTCCAGGGACAGGGCCACATCTTTGTCTGTGTGCCGAGGAGGGAACTGGTGGGGCAGAGTCCCAGAGGGAGATTCTTCCAAGTAGGGGCTCCAGAAAGGTGAGTGATGTGTGTGGGTCTATGGGAAAGTTGGTTGCCCCCACAGAGAGGTGATTGGGTTACTACTGAACAGCCATCAGGGGTGATGTGGCTTTGCAGGGGTCCAGTCCGTGGGCCTGATGTGCTGTGGCTATGCTTTGAAGGCATTTTCCTGGTGGGAGGCCACCGCAGGTAAGGGGAACGAAAGGGTGGCTATGGCAGCTGATCCCCATGGCTGGTGGCCATGGGCAAGTGAAGAAGAACATGGTGCTGGGCACCATGCTGGTGGTGCCTGGGGCAGAGCCTGGCCTTGTGGGGCTGTGAAGCGGGGTGAGGATCTGGGATCCAGGACTGCTGTGCATCGGGCCAACTCATGGAACCCACCCAAGGGAGGCATCTTGTCCTGGAGCAGTCGCATGGGCCTGCCCTTGTTTCCTGGAGCAGTTGGTGAGGTACTGTTAGAATTTGGCCCTAACAGGACTGGGCCCAGTGGGTCGCACCTGTAATCCCAGCACTTTGGGAGGCCAAGGCTGGTGGATCACCTGAGATCAGGAGTTCAAGACCAGGCTGGCCAACATGGCGAAACCCTGTCTCTACTACAAATACAAAAATTAGCTGGATGTGGTGGTGCACACCTATAATCCCAGCTACTCAGGAGGCTGAGGCTAAAGAATCGCTTGAACCTGCAGAGGTTGCAGTAAGCCAAGATCACACCACTGCACACCAGCCTGGGTGACAAGAACGAAACTCCATCTCAAAAAAAGAAAAAGAAGAATTTGGCCCTAACAAATGCAGGTTGTGATTTTTACCCTAAGTCTGGTTTCCTCTCCCGTGGCATTTCTTCAGTGGCCAGATGGTGTGAGTTGCCCCAGCAGACTCTTCTCTGTGCAAGAGCCAGGAAGACTCTAGGAAGGGATGTCTGAGGAAGCATGGGAGACTCGGTCTGACATGCCTGTGTCATCTCCTGGCTTCCCCAGACCTTGTGAGCCCCCCGCAGTTGCTTATTTATCCTGCTGAGGCCACAGTCTCAGGTTCCAGAAACTCTGGCAAGGAAGTCTGGGAAGGCTGATGGGGATGGGCTGGCGGGCTGGGAGAGGTGCTTTGTTTTCACTCCTCAGGAAGCCTGAGGCTTCTTGTGGAAGCCTCTGCTGCTTTGGGCGGAGCAGCTGTGCCCCCAGAAAGCCAGCTAGGAGTCTGCCTCCTAATTCCATGGGTGGAAACTATTGCAGTCAGCTGTTGGGATGCAGGGGAAGGTGGTGGTAGGACTGGGGTGGCCTGTCTCCTTTGCCGCCATGAGTGCAGGGGATAGATCTGAAAGGAGAGGGGAAAATGGATGTTTTCTTCTTTGTCTCTCCTTTCTCCCTGCCCTCAAGTCTGTGAATTAATTGGAGTCATTCCCAAGGGAGGAGGGTCACTTTATTGAATTTTAAGACAAGGCAGGGCCGGGCGTGGTGTCTCACTCCTGTAATCCCAGCACTTTGGGAGGCCAAGGCCGGTAAATCAGGAGGTCAGGAGACCATCCTGGCTAACTCGGTGAAACCCTGTCTCCACTAAAAATACAAAAAAGAATTAGCTGGGCGTGGTGGTGGGGGCCTACAGTCCCAGCCACTCCAGAGGCTGAGGCAGGAGAATGGTGTAAACCTGGGAGGCGGAGCGTGCAGTGAGCCAAGATGGCGCCACTGCACTCCAGCCTGGGTGACAGAGCTACACTCCGTCTCAAAAAAAAAAAAAAAAAGACAAGGCATGACGGGGCATGACACTGACAAGACCTTGGACATCAAAGGCTGGAGCAGGACTTCCTCCTAGGGGACATCTTTAGATATGTAGGTGCCACCTTGTGGGCTCAAACACCCAGGGTGGCCCAGAGCCGGTGGCTTAGGACTGGTGATCTGTCCTTGGCTGCTCTTTTTTCAGAACTATTTTGGTTTGAAGCTCAAAGGGGGCTTTTTATTTATTTATTTAGAGACAGGGTCTTGCTCTGTTGCCCAGGCTGGTGCAGTGGCACACTCACGACTCACTGCAGCCTCAACCTCCTGGATTCAGATAGTCCTCTCCTCTCAGCATCTCAAGTAGTGGGACTACAGGCATGCACCACCTTGCCTGGCTAATTTTTAATTTTTTTGTAGAGACAGGGTTTCACTATGTTGCCCAGGCTACAAGGGGACTTTTAATTTTTTTTAATTAAAAAAAAATTTTGAAACAGGGTCTCACTCTGTCACCCAGGCTGGAGTGCGATGGTGCGATCACAGCTCACCACAGCCTTGACCTCTCCAGGCTTAGGCGATTCTCCCACCTCAGCCTTCTAATTAGCTGGGACTACAGGCACACACCACCATGCCCAGCTAATTTTTGTATATTTTGTAGAGATGAGGTGTCTTCATGTTGCCCATGCCAGTCTCAAACTCCTGGGCTCAAGCGATCCACCCACCTCGGCCGCCCAAAGTGCTGGGACTCCAGGCATGAGCCACCATGCCTGGCCAAGGGGGCTTTTCAAAGGCTGGGCTGGGTTGTTCATTTGGAAAAAGGTTGGGGATGTTTTCACTTCACCAGGACTTCTGCCAGTCAGCAGGCTGATACATGGCATTAGGAGCCCAAGTCTTGCCTGGTGCTGGTGGACATATCCAGGCCTGAGAGGCCGTAGTCTCCTAGTGCTTGGTGCTGCTAAGCCCAAGGAACAACGTGGTTACAGGAAATGGAACATTCAGCCTGGCAGAGGCCAAGGGCAGTAGGTCCCTACTCTGGCTGCCCATGTAATTAAAAAGTCACACACATGTGCGCAGCTGGTCTGATTAATGAGTTTGTTTTTTGATGTCACAGTTTCTGGGCACAGCAGAGCTGGCTTCTCTGCTCGAGGTCTCCTCAGGCTGCAGTTGAGGGGTTTGCCGGGGGTGCATTCCCCGCTGGGGCTTGGGGTCCTCTTCCAAGCTCACCTGGGTTGTTGGCAGTGCTTACCGGGAGGTAATCCTGACAGTTCTAGGACTAAGTCCCCATTTCCTTGCTGGATCACCCCTTCTAGAGCCTACCCTGTTCATAGGCAGTTCACACACAACTGTTTGCTTTTCTCTTCCCAGTGAGTCTGGGTTTTTTGAAAAGCTCCCTGGGTGACTTGACTCTAGCCCTCAGGGTTCGGACCCTTCTGTTTCTGAGAGTCCGTGAACACTGGCTGCAGGTTTTGAAAGGCTGGCATTTCAAGAGGGGAGCAGATCTCTTCATGGAGAAGGTTTCTGTGCAGTATGAAGGAAGGTTTAATTTTCTTGCCAACTTTTGAGATAATTATGTATACTTTTTTTATATATAGTTAAGATGTTGCTGTGTAGTTGGGTGTCCAGCCTTTGTTAGTTAATGTGAACATTTCCATGTATTAGTAAATCTTGTGTAAATATTATTTTTAAGGGCCATATTATTATTTTGTAATGGAGTTATGGTTTAATTTATCTAATTTTAATGACTTTTTGTTGGACATTTTGAGTGACTCTATGCAGCTGGTTAGTATAATGTTTCAGCAAACTTCTCTCTCTTTTTTTTTAAACAGCTTCACTGAGGTAATTCATGTACCATATAATTCAACCCTTTAAAGCAGCAAATTTAATGGTTTTTGGTATATTACATTATTAATTTTTTAAAATTGTGTAAAATATGTATACAAATTTGACATTTTAACCACTAAAAATTAAAATTATGGTAAAATAACGTAAAATTCACCATTTTTAGCCACACAGCTGAATGGTGTTAAGTACATTCCTGTCATTCACCCTTCACTGCCATCCATCTCCAGAACTCTTTCCACCTTGCAAAACTGAAACTCTGTACTCATTTCTACCCATTAAACAACAGTGCTCCTTCCCCACTCCCCCAGTCCCTGTAACCACCATTCTCATTTCTGTCTGTATGAATCTGACAACTCTAGAAACCTCATTTAAGTGGAATCATGTAGTATTTGTCTTTTTGTGACTGACTTATTTCACATAATGTCCTCAAAGTTCATCTGTGTTTTACTGTGTTTCAGAATCCCTTCATTTTCATATTATTCAGCTTGAATAATAATTCAATTATTTGTGTATATATATATTTTAATCTATCATTCATTGATGGGCACTTGGGTCATTTTAACCAATTTTAAATGTACAGTTCGGTGGCATTAGTTACATTCAGTGAATTTGTTTTTGTGGGTTTTTGTTTTTGTTTGTTTGTTTTTGAAACAGGGTCTCGCTATGCCATCTTGCTCTGCGTCTGCAGTGGTGCAGTAAGAGTTCACTGCAGCCTTGCCCTCCTGTGGTCCTCCTGCTTCAGCCTCCTGACTGGCTGGGACCACAGGTGCACATCACCACACTCGTCTGTCGTTTTTTTCTTTTTGTAGAGACAGGGTCTTGCCATGTTGCCTAGGCTGGTCTTAAACTCCTGGTCTCAAATGATCTGCCCGCTTTGGCCTCCTAAAGTGCTGGGATTACAGGCGCAAGCCACCATACTTGGCCAAGTTCATACCTTTTTATATGAGTTTCTGCCCATGACAGGGTAGGCCTCTGTCACTGGATTTACCAGATCAGAGATGTGGATGGTCTTGAGACTACCCTTGATGGCTGCTGCCAGGTCACCTTCCAGAAATCCTGCCCCAGTTCGCCCTTGGCTTTATGGTTAATTGCCTGCTCTTCTTTGACTTTTTTCTTGACCTCCTTCTGTTCTCAGGATTGTACTGAAGCAGTTGCATCAGGTGCTAAAAAGTCTGAGCTGTATGGAGCCTTCAAAATCCTCCAAAATCCAAATTTGTGATGTGGGATTTTCATTCCACAGAAGCAGAATCTGAGATTAAGGTTTGCTTTGGGTCAGAGGAGTCTGTGGTAGACTGGGCCCCACGGTAATTCCCGATTCCTTGATGACCCTTGAAACAGCCTAGCCTTGGTAGGGAGGAGCCCTGAGCTGGGGTCACACTGGTCCACTCTCTCATTCGAGAAGTTTCCTGAGGCCACTGGCTGTGTGACACTCAGTTCTTTGTCAGCGCTGTGGTTCTCGGTAGGGAAAGAACTTACTGTCCCCTTGTCTGTCGTGAAGTTTGCTAGTGTATTGCTGTTGTGGGCTGCTTGTAACTGAATCTGAAAAGCATTTTGGCGGCTTCTGTGCATCATGAGTTAGATCTGCCAGATAGCATTGTCTAGTTAATTGTGGCTCATGGAGTTCCTGCTTGGCTTTCATTGAAGCTCCAAGGAAGCAGAAGGCCGTGGTAGAAAAGGGTTTTTACAAAGGGAGAGGGACTTGCATGGCTGTACTTGGCTGGCAGAAGCTGGGCCGGGATGGGAGGACAAACACGTCCCTGTGTAGGCAGTGGGTTTGGATGGTCTTGGCTGGAGGGAGAGCAGATAATGGTGAGGCCGTGTTTGGAGGGAGGGCAGCATGGTATCACGGGTTTGGGGAGGAAAGGAGAGGAATGGCCCCTTCTTCAGCACTGACTAGTCGTCCCGCACCGTGGAGGGTGTTCCGTCTTATTTTCCAGTGCTCACAACTGGGAGCCAGCAGTTCAGTTTTAGCCATCCCAGCTCATGGATTCTGGAGCTAGGACCCATGCTTGCTCCTCTCTTGCTCTGTGTGGCCCATCTTAACTGTGCCCTTGGCCACCACTCTGACTCCAGCGAATCACATAGACTCCTTGGACCTCTGAATTCCCATCCGTAAATGATGAAGCTGAACGGCAGCATCTTTAAGATCCGTTAGTTTTGTGATTCTAGATAAAATTAAGTCATGTCGCTCTGAGTTCCCAGCAAATTATTTGGAAATCCCTCTTGGTGAATGTCTAAGCAGCCTTCCTGTAGGGTCCTGGTTTTGTCTGGCTTCCTGCAGTGACATGGGTTGGAGTGGAGTGGCCTTGGTGTGTGCCCTTAATGGGAACCAGGACACTGCTTTGCTGGCTGATTTGTTGTCCTCCCTTACTGCCCACTGGCCGGTCTATAGATCGCCACCAGGACTGGAACAGATTTCAGAGGCCGTGCAGGTGTCACTTGGGGAAACATGCCAAAGTGCAGAGCATGGGGCGGGAGGCCCTGCCCACGTGGATGGGGGAGACGGCAGCATGGGGGTGTGTGCCAGGGCAGAGGTGATGATGTGCAGGCAGGTGGTTGGCAGCAGGAGGCCTGGTAGTGCCAGCTGGTGTCTTGCCAGCCGGAGCATAGCCCCGCTTGGTCAGGAATGCATGTGCTGAGGCCAGCACTGAGATGAGCAGGCATGCGTGTGTGGCCACCCGTGTTTCTGTGCTATAGTGTGAGGGGCACATTAGGTACTTTGGGGCCATAATTTACCTTTGTTACAGAAGACAAGTTCCCCAACAGCCTCCCACCCTTTTGCAGGCCCCACCTGGGATCAGAAGGCAAGGCATCCTTCCTGCAGGGAAAGCCTGTTAGTCTTTCCCAAGCATTCTTAGTGCCCGTTGGAGTAGGGGCTGTCTTGGTACTGAGCTGGCCAGTGCTGGAGATGGGCTGGTCAGTCTGGAGGGCATAAGGACAGGAAGAACACCAGCAGTGAACGTTGTCACTCCTGTGGGGTACAGATGCCTCAGTGGAAGCCACGCTCTCCTTCAGAATATTCCACTTGGTGGGCCTGTCTCAAGGTGCACTTTGACTCCTGGAGACCCTCCTCCTCCTCCTCCTCACAGATCTTCCAGTGTTCCCTCTCTGGCACACTTGCAGGAGAGAAAGGATCCCTCCCTTTACTGGAACTTTGCATTTGGGTTTGGCTTTGTGCTTTGTAAGGTGATCCCATTCACCGTCCAGGATCCAAGCGTTGCTGTATTTCTGCAAGGAGCTGGTGGTTGCTGCTCGCCAAGGGGATACTCAGACAGCTAAAGCCTAGAAAGGATCAGAAGCTTGGGCAGATTTGAACCAAGATTTTTTTTTTTTTTTAACTTTACAGTATTGGGATTGGCTGAACGTTCCTTGAATGACCAGATAATAACTAATTTTACCTTTGTGGCTGAGAGGCAAAATCGAGGCTACTATGTGGATACTTACATAACCCTTTAGAACGTAAGTGTGTGAAACTATAAACAGCATTCTTAAGGCCTAGGTCACATGAAAACAGGTGGCAGTGGGCTGGATTTGGCCTGTGGGCTGCAGTTTGCCAACCTGTGTTTCACAACGAGCTGCCTCCAAATGCCTGGTGATGATGCAATCGATGACAGAGCCGAGCGTGGGCATCCGGAGCTCATAGGAACTGCTCTCCTAGAACCTGTGAGGCAGGTAGGGTCAGTCTTCCAATCCCCCTGAGGAGTCTTTCCTCAGGGAAGTTGCCGGAGGTGAAAAAGGTGGGATAAGAGATGGTCACTTGGTTTCTAACTCCTCTTTCTCTTCCCTGTTTCCTGCTGCTTCCCAGGCCTGAATGAATATTCCCTGAAACAAGGCTGGCCATGAGCTAATAATCCTTGTAGCCGAATGATGGGGTAATGGGCATTCATCATGCTGTGCTTTCTTACTTTTGTATTTGTTTGAAATTTTCCAGGATAAAAAGTTAAGAAAATAGACCTGGCGCAGTGGCTCACACCTGTAATCCCAGCACTTTGGGAGACTGAGGTGGGCGGATCACGAGGTCAGGAGATTGAGACCATCCTGGCTAACTCAGTGAACCTATGTCTCTACTAAAAATACAAAAAAAATTAGCTGGGTGTGGTGGCGGGCGCCTGTAATCCCAGCTACTCGGGAGGCTGAGGCAGGAGAATGGCATGAACCCAGGAGGTGGAGCTTGCAGTGAGCCGAGATTGGGCCACTGCACTCCAGCCTGGGTGACAGAGTGAGACTCTGTCTCAAAAAAAAAAAGAAGATAGTCATTTATTGATCAAAGTTACCAAAAAGCCCCTCCCCATTGAGAGAACAGGGTGTTAAAACCCAGAAACCTTTTCAAGCCTCAAGATGAGTAAACTTGCTCCTCTTATTTCCTAGCAGCAGATGTTCCTGAGAAAGGGGTAGCTATGCTTGAGCCATTCCATCATTCATCCAAGCCATCCATGTATCCATCCATCTATTCATCAATCCAAGATCCAAACATTTATCTATCCCCCCATCCAACCAACAGTCATCCAGCCATCCATTCACCTGTTCTTTATTCATTATCTATACAACTAAATCTATTCATCCCTTTGTCATCCATTTCTCCATCCATCCGTCCATCCATCATCTGTCTAACATCCAGCCAACCATACATCCATTCAACATTCAACTATCCATTATTCACTCATCCATCCAAACATGCTTCCATTCACTCATCACCTATTCAACCATCCATTCATCCTCCAACCATTCATCTGTTCATTTGAAGTTGATGTAACACCTACTGGGGTCCAAGCACAATGCTTAGGCCTTGACTTTGTCATTGACCTCAAGGAACCCATAGCCATATATTAAAAACAACTGATAAAGGGATGCTGGGATGGAAGTGAGTACCAACCAGCCACTGAGAAGTGACTGACTCTGCAGGTTTAGCAGAAGGAAGACATTATGGAGAGGATGGCCCATTAGTTGGGTCTTAAATGGACTCAAAAGGAGTATATTTTAATCTCAGTACTTTGGGAGGCTGAGTTGGGAGGGTCGCTTGAGCCCAGGAGTTCAAAACCAGCCTAAACAACATAGCAAGACCCTGTCTGTACAAAAAATTGAAAATTAGCCAGGTGTTTTGGTGCACACCTGTAGTCCCAGCTACTCTGGAGGCTGAGTTGGGAGGATCACTTGAGCCCAGGAGTTTGAGGCTGCATTGAGCTATGATTACACCACTGCATTGTAGCCTGGGCGACAGAGCCAGACCCTGTCTCTAAAAAACAAAACAAACAAAAGGGGTATATTAAGCCATTGTAGGGGAGGAGGAGAGGCCTTCTAAGCAGGGACAGTCACAAAGGAATGAAAGAGCATAACAGCCTGGCCTGCTGCAGGTTTCTCAGACACTTGGGGTAGCTGGCACATGGCGCTGGGCTGAGAGACCAGCTGGTGATGATGTGGGGTGGTCTGGTGTTGACCCCCAGAGGGCAGAGAAGTCTTCTGCATGGAGGATGGAGTGAGCGTGGAGTGTGCCACTGCCATAGACCCTGCTCAGTGCCCTATACCCCGAGTGTACCTGTGATACCTTATGGCCTATACACCCCACACACACAGCTGGACAGCAGACCCTGGCTGCTCTGGCTGAGGCAGGTGTGCCCACCTGTACCCACCTTTGCTTTGGCTCATTGGCTCCTGGTCTCCTGTTGCCGAGCACCTGTCCAGACAGAATGGTGTTTTGTGTCTGTGCAAAACAGACACGCTGGAGCATCATGTTTGCAGGGCTTCACACTGCAGTTGGTACCTTGCGAGGCCTGTGTGGGCAGCTGTTCAGAAACCACATTTGGGCCCTCTGGCATTGGTGAGAACCTTGGGCTGGAACCCACCCAGCTGGCAGTGCAGGATAGTAGCCCTTGCCCCTTGAGGGCCTTGTCCCTTTCACCTGTGCCATGTCTGTGTGACACTGAAGCTCTGTCTGCTGCAGGTTGAAGTTTGTGACCCTCGCTCACCAGGCCCAGAGCATGCACGGTGGACTGTGGGAAATAGTCATTGGGGTTTTTCATTTGATTTTTTTTTTTTTAATTGAGGTAAAATACATGTAACATTTACCATCTTAACCATCTAAAAATAACACAGTTCAGTGGTGTTAAGCAAATTAATGTTGTACAGCCATCTCCATCTATCTCTGAATGGTTTTGTCTTGTACAGTAAAAACTCTGGACTCAGCCAGGCACAGTGTGGCTCAGGCCTATAATCCTAGCATTTTGGGAGGCCGAGGCGGGCGGACCACCTGAAGTTAGGAGTTTGAGACCAGTCTGGCCAACATGGTGAAACCCCATCTCTACTAAAAATGCAAAATAATTAGCCGGGCATGGTAGCAGGCGCCTGTAATCCCAGCTCCTCAGGAGGCTGAGGCAGGAGAATCGCTTGAACCTGGGAGGCGGAGGTTGCAGCGAACTGAGATTGGTCCACTACACTCCAGTCTAGGCAATAGAGCGAGACTCTGTCTAAAACAAACAAACCAAAAAAAGCTTCTGGACTCATTAAATACAGGCTTTCCATTTCCCCTCCCTGCGGCAACCACTTTTCTACTTTCTGTATGGATTTGACTACTCGAGGTACCTCATATGAGTGGATTCATACAGCCTTCGTCTTTTGTTCCTGGCTTATTTCACGTAGTGTCATGTCCTCAAGGTTCATCAGTGTTGTAGCATGCGTTAGAATCTCCTTTCTTTTGGCTGAGCATGGTGGCTCACTCCTGTAATCCCAGCACTTTGGGAGGCCGAGGCATGGATCGCCTGAGCTCAGCAGTTCGAGACCACCCAGGGCAACATGATGAAACCCCGTCTCTACTAAAAATACAAAAAATTAACCGGGTGTGGTGGCACACGTCTCTAGTCCCAGCTACTTGGGAGGCTGAGGCAGGAGAATTGCTTGAGCCCCAGAGGCAAACATTGCAGTGAGCCAAGATCATGCCACTGCACTCCAGCTTGGGCTACAGAGTGAGAGTCCCTCTCAAAAAAAAA
>NW_016809579.1:572185-617687 GCF_001698545.2 Rhinopithecus bieti | reverse complement strand
AAAAAGAATCTCTTTTCTTTTTAAAGCTGAATAATATTCCATTGGTAGATAAACACTTTGTTTATCCATCTATCTGCCAGTAGACACTTGGATTGCCTCCACCTTTTGGCTATTGTGAATAATGTTGGCAGAACATAGATGTACAAATTTCATGGTTGGTTTGCTAATTTATTTATTTTTTAATTTTTTTTAGAGATGGGGTCTTGCTGTTTTGTCCAGGCTGGTCTCGACCTCCTGGCCTTAGGCCATCCTCCTGCCTTAGCCTCCTGAGTAACTGTGATTACAGACATGCACCACTGCGCCCCCACTCAATGGTATTTTTCTCATGTCAGATTTTTTACATTATTTGCCCCTCACCCACTTTCAGCTATTTGATTTTCAAGCAACTTCCTTTCCTGTTTCAACAAATTTCCAATTATAGTAATTTTTACCCTAGGAAAAAGAAATTTTGGGTTGAAGGTAAAACAAAATACGTATCTTGTGAATTATCTGTTCTTTTTCAAAAATCTTAAAGACTTAGGCTGGGCGCAGTGGCTTACACCTGTATTACTGGGAGGCTGAGGTGGGAGGATTGCTTGAGCCCAGGAATTTGAGAACAGCCTGGGCAACAAAGTGAGACCCCATCTCTACAAAAAAATTTAAAAATTTAGCTGGGCATGGTAGCATGGACCCATAGTCCTGGCCACTAGAGAAATAAGTGGGAAGATCGCTTGAGCCGGGGTGGTCGAGGTTGGGGTGAGCCATGATTGTGCCGCTGCACTGCAGCCTGGGTGACAGAGTAAGACCCTGTCTCAAAAAAAAAAAAAAAAAAAAAAAATTAAAGACTTGAAAGATGTCATGATGTCATTTGATGGTTGTATACGTGCGCGTATGTGCATTCAGGTGTAATTTACAGACAACGAAAGTCACTCTTCTTGGTACACTGTTCTGTGAGGTGTGACAGCGTTCTGTCACGATTACCTTCGTCAAGATACACAGCAGGCCCATCACCCCAGAAACTTGCATTACCCCTTGTTCCTTGTAGGCATTTCTCCCACTTGAAGCCCACGACACCACTGATGTGCTTTCTCTCCTTACAGTTTAGCCTTTTCTGAATGTCATATAAATAGAATCGTACAATACCTTTCAGCTCTGGCTTCTTTCACTTTGATAATGCATTTGAAATCCATGCAAGTTGTGTGTACCGATGGCGCATTCCTTTTTATTACCGGGGATTGTTTCATCCCACAGATGGGTCAGTACTGTTCTTCCCCTTTTTATCCTACTAACAGCTTTATTCAGATGTAACATACATACCATAGAGTTCACCCCTTTAAAGTGGACCATTCAGTGGTGGTTAGTGTTATCTCAGAGTTGTGCACTCATCATCACTGTCTGATTACAGATCATTTTCTTCCCCCCAAAAGAAATGCTATACTTATTAGCACTCTCTCCCCATCCCCTTCTTCCCTTAGTCCTGGCAACCACCAATCTGCTTTCTGTCCCTATGGATTTGTCTTTTCTGGGATCACATGGTACATGGCTTTTGGTGACAGAGTTCTTAGAGCTTCTTTTTGTTGTTGTTGTTGAGACAGAGCCTCGCTCTGTCGCCCAGGCTGGAGTGCAGTGGCGTGATCTCGGCTCACTGCAAGCTCCACCTTCTGGGTTCACACCATTCTCCTGCCTCAGCCTCCCGAGTAGCTGGGACTACAGGCGCCCGCCACTACGTCTGGCTAATCTTTTTTGTATTTTTAGTAGAGACGGGGTTTCACAGTGTTAGCCAGGATGGTCTCCATCTCCTGACCTCGTGATGCGCCCATCTCGACCTCCCAAAGTGCTAGGATTACAGGCATGAGCCACTGCGCCCGGCTTTTTTTCTTCTTCTTTTTTTTTTTTTCTTGAGACAGTCTAGCTCTATTGCCCAGCCTGGAGTGCAGTGGTGTGATCTCACTGCAACCTCCGCCTCCCGGGTTCAAGGATTCTCCTGCCTCAGCCTCCCAAGCAGCTGGGATTACAGGCGGCCACCATCACGCCTGGCTAATTTTTTTTTTTTTTTTGTATTTTTAATAGAGACAGGGTTTCCCCCATGTTGTCCAGGCTGGTCTCAAACTCCTAACCTCAGGTGATCCACTCGCCTTGGCCTCCCAGAGTGCTGGGATTATCTTAGAGCTTCTTAATAGAAGTCCTATCTTCCAGGCCACATCTCACCCTCAGGGAGTAGGGGGCTGGTGGAACTGTTCTCACTCTGTTTGTCCTCAGTTCCTCCTTGAGCCTGGACCTTTCCCTCCAGATTTGGAGCTGCTCCTTTTGGGGTGCCCTAAAACAAAACCCCTCCCTCTTCCCACTTCCCTGCTGTCTGCAGGACTCCCCCACCCCATAACCGGGTTCCTGCCAGCCCTACCCTCATCCTCCCATAAGGGTCTGGACCCCAGAAGTGGCGTGTGGACAGGAAACTATACTCTCCGACCTCTGTAAGGGTACTGCCGCTTTCCCATGAACTTCTCCTCTTCCTGTTGCTGGGTTCTTTGTTATCTTTGCTGCCGGAGTGGCCAGACCCTGGGAAGCGGGCTGGAGAGAGGAGAGAAGCCATCGAGCCACGTGGACGCCTACAGCCCAGAATCTGAGCTCTGCAGTTAGGATTGGCAGACACACTGGGTTTGTACAGGAGGGGACCCCGAAGGATGGACTGTGGTCAAAGTGGGATCCCTTCACTGTCCATAGTCCTTGGATCTGAAACTGCTGACAGGTGTCCCCAGGAACTGCTGTAGTATTTGGAGTCTATAGAGACACGCGTTACTCAGGACCCCAGGGCCTTAGCAGGGAGTACACTGGCTTCTGGGAAGCTTGATGGAGTTGTTGCTGCGTAGGTGCAGAAAATCCCAGCACTGGAGTAAGGCTTGGAGTAAGCGCCCACTGGACTCTTTGGGGCCTGGGGCGGCCTTCTCTGTTGCAGGGCCACCAGCATCTCCAGCAGAAGTGCAGTGCTTGCTCTGGAGACACAGGGGCCTTTTGGAATGAGCGTGTTGACTTGGCTCGTGGATTGTGTCTACCCGTGAGCGTTGCTCACACACACAGCCTCCATGGGCTGCTCACTCCAATTCTGATGGAGATGGCGTTTATGACTCTGTCCCTTGGTTTGTTTCCTCACTGAAGAGGAACATAGATGCACCTGCTCTCTGAGCAAGCGATGTGGCAGCTGCAAGCTGCACACCCTGTTCTGAATATTACCCAGACCACAGTATGAATTATTTGGTCATAAATCAGTGTCTTGTCTGCAGAGGACTTGGCGATGTGAGGGACGGCGGCTTTAACTTAATTCCTGGGAGGCTGCTGGCCTCAAAAAGGACAAGGACTGGCAGTCAGATGAGCATTCTCTCTAATTTGGGAGGCTTTTGGGCTTCCTCGCCGAGTGCTGCTCCTGGGGACATGCCACAAGAACCTCCCTTGTCTAGTTTTGTTCTGACCCTTGGGCTCATTCACCTATCTCCTTGCTTGTCTGGCTCTCAGGAAAGCCTTCCCAGAGAGGATGCGGCTGACCGCTGCAGCTGTCTCTCCACAGACACTCGTGGCCCTGAGCTTGGCTGTCCTTGGTGGGTACATCCAGGTCTCTGCCTGCCAGGGTAGGTGCCAGCCAGGCTGTGGGATGGCAGTGTTGCTGACTTGTGCTCCTGAGTCCTGGGGACCCTGAGTGAGGCTCCATGCAGAAGTCAGGGGCTGGGCTGAGAGATTTGGAGAGTCGTTCCTTTGAGGGATGGTCAGGCACAATGGCTAAGGGCTCAAATTCCGGAGGGACACAGAGCCAGGTCCCAGCCTGTGCACTGAGCATGTCATTCACTCTGAGATTCCCTCTAGGGTAAGGCACACTGTTAGTGGATGTGCCACTAAGAAGGAAGGCAGCAGGCTGAGCGTGGTGGCTCACGCCTGTAATCCCAGCTCTTTGGGAGGCCAAGGTGGGAAGATTGCTTGAAGCCAGGAGTTTGAGACCAGCCTGGGCAAGAAAGTGAGACCTCATCTCTCCAAAAAAAGTAAAAATATTAATTGGCAGGGCATAGTGGCGCATGCCTGTAGTCCCAGCTACTCAGGAGGCTGAGGCAGGAGATTCGCCTGAGTGACCCAGGAGTTCAAGGCTATAGTGAGCTATGATTGCACCACTGTACTTCAGCCTGGGCAACAGAGCAAGACCCCGTCTCTTTAAAAAAAAGAAGGAAGGTAATACTTCCAGTTATCGTTGAGAAGGGTGAGATGCGTGATTCCACTTTGAATTACATTGAAATTTGGGGAAAATGCATGCCTGATAATGGATAAAATACAGTAAGGTTCCTCATCTGTGAAATAGAAATCCCAGTAGTCGTTGACTCAGGGACTTGCCCTGAAGATTAAATGAGATGATGCGTGTAAAAAAAGCACTTAGCGTGGCTGCTGGCATGCCCTGAGTGCTTAATAACACTTGTTATTCTCATTTTATTGTTGTTATCGTAGTTGCTGTTATGACAGATAGCAGGAGAGGATGTTGGCTGCTTTATCAGCTGGCTGGATTTTTTTTTTTTTAAAGGGCTAAAGTGGGAGATGGGAAGCCGCCTTTTTCCATCAGAGTTGGAAAAGCCTGGGGTGTTATTTCTCAGCAGTAGTTTTTTTCAAATGGTTTTATTTTAGGGATAGATCCCTTCTTTGCAAATGGTATTTCAGATGACCCCCCAGTACATGAAAAAGATGAAAGAGGAGCCACAGGTCCTGAAGCCTGCCCAGCTCAGCCACCCCACCCAACCTGGGCTCTGAGGACCTGGCTTGGGAGGCGCTGCTCTTGGCGGTCCCAGCCTTCCACCCCTGTGGCCTGTGCTGTGGCCAGGAGGACCTGCGTTTCCGTCCGACTGTTTCTCTGCTCAGGTGGATTATTTCGTGCTTCGTGTGCCCTCCCAGGGCGGGGACGGGGGAGCTGTGAGGATGCTCTCTGGGGATCAGCTCCCTATGTTGCCCATGTCTTTTTTTAGGTGGAGTTGGCTAGGCAGGGAACCTGGCACGATTTCCTTCTCAGAGCAGAGAAAGAGTCTGTGTTTGTGAGTGTGCATTGTCCAAACCTGCATTTGGAGAGGATCAAAGTAGGCTGGGCTTTGTTTTTACTCTTTTTTTTTTTTTAATTATGATAAACTATACATAATGTAAAATTTACCACTTCAGTCATTTTTAAGTATACGATTGATCCATGACATTAACTACATTGACGGTGTTGGACAACCATCACCACTATCCATCTGCAGAACTTTTTCATCTTCCCCAGACTGAAAGTCTGTACCCATTTATAGCCAGTAAACAACTCTATACTCCCTCCTCCCTCAGCCCTGGCCACAGCCATCCTACTCTGTGTCTTTATGAATTTAACTAAAGAGACCTCGTATGAGTGGAATCCTACAGCGTTGGTTCATTTGCATCTGGCTTATTTCACTTAACATAATGTCCTCAAGTTTCATCCTTGCTGTGGCATGTATTAGAATTTTCTTCCGTTTTAAGACTGAATAACATTCCATTATATGTCTGCACCACATTTTGCTTATCCATCCATTGGTGGATGGACACCTGGCTTGTTTCTGCCTTTTGTAAAGCATGCTGCTGTGAACACGGGTACACATGCTTTTACTCTTGACCACTTGCTAACAGGTCTGTCCTGCACATGTGACCCAGGTACCACTCAGCCATCTGCTCACTAGTGGGAGAGGGGAGAACCTTTCCCATTCTGTTGAGTAACTACTGTGATCATAGCTTTCTGGAATGTGGCATGTCACTTGATAAAGAGGGGGGCAGTTCTTGGAAAGGAGGGTTTCTGGCTTCAAGCCCTATACCTGTTTTCTGCCACCTTCTCTGGGAGCTTGAGCCAGCCATTTCTGGGAAGTGGTGAGCCTCAGCTATGGTTCAGGGGAGATGGGAGGTGTTTCAGTGTAATTCCGTTTGCTGATGGGGACAGGTACAAACCTCGGGGCTGGTTGTCCTTGGGCAAGTCAGTGATGAAAGCAGATTGGCGGTAGGACAGGGACCCCGTTTAGTTATGACACCGCCTCCTAAGTGGAACAAAGTGGACAGGTCTAGTAGGGCCTTCTTCATAGGTTGGAACAGTGGTTCTGCACCCCACTCAGCAGCTCAGGAACCCAAAGTTAGAGCCTGCCTTCAGGGGATGGGCATATGTACAAGGGATATGGGACCAGTTACTCCAGGAATTAGATGGTGACTGAGACTCCAGGAATTTCACCTTTCCTGTAAACATGGGTCATTTTCTAGAATTACCACATTCCCTTTAATTTTGCCATGTTTAGGAAATCTGGCTGAGCTGGTAATTACCAGGTCTAACTGAGAAATGTCTTATATATAACCTTCTGTTTCCCTTGAGTGTTTCGGAGGAAGCTGTGGGCACGTTTTATGGATAGGTGTTCCGAGTTCTTTCCGCTCTGGTCCAGCCTGAGTGGCTCTGATAAGTGTTGGCAACACCACCGATTTTTGTGGGGCCTGGCTTCAGAACATGAATGCCTGTGTTTCTGCAAAACCAAGTGTACTCACTGCCTCCTTTTAAAATCATGCTACAAGGATGTCTTTCACTTTGAATTCTGTGCTTACATTGTTCGAGAGGCATTACCATGTTTATAATCTCAGATGCAGTAATTCCACCCTAGGGCATTTTCCTGAGGAAAATTATTTCCCCCTTTTCCTTTTTGGTGCTATTATGTGAAATTATTCATTGTATTCATAACAGTGGAAAGCTGGAAACAGACTGAGCATCCTGCAATGCAAAAGGGGTTCCATTAGCTCAGTAGACTATTCTGTCATTGTCCTCGGGTGGTAAAGATGAAGATGAATTAGCAACGTGGAACATTGTCTTAAGTGGAAAAAGTGAGATGCCCAAAGTGTGATGATTTGTATCAGTCATCTCTTGCTGGGTAACAAACCATCCCAAAGCTTGGAGGCTTAAAACAATGTGATTCAATCACAGTGCGATCTAGCTTGGTGTGAGGTTCTTCTGCTGTCACACAGGCTTGCTCATGTGACTGTGTTCAGTGTGTGGTTTGACTGCCGCTGGCATCTGAGGTGGCCTAACCCTTGTAGCTAAGGACTTGGTAGGGACACCGGAAGGCGGAGACCTCTCTCTCCTTGTGGTCTGTCATTGTTCTACACTGTAGCCTGAGTTGCTTCTCATGGAGGGTAGGTTCCAAGAGCAAAGGTGGATACTGCACGGCTTCTTGAGGCCCGGGCTATGGAACTTCTCAACTGAACTTCCACCAGATTCTGTTGGTCACAGTCTGTCGCAAGTCCTGCCCAGATCCAAGCCGGGGTAGAAAGCTGGACTCTACCTCTTGATGGGAGGAGCAGCAGTGTCATGTGGACACAAGGCGAGGTTCTCAGGGGCTCTGGTGATTGCTTCCACCACAGGATTTTAGTTATACAGTCACAGGACAGGGACTGGAAGTGACTGTGGGAAAACGATCCTAGACCATTGGTAGAGGAGGTGAGGTTGTAGATGACTCTTTTAGATTTTTGCTGGCCATGTTATGTAGTAGATTTAAAGTAAAAATCCTTAGCGTGTTATACACTGGACTCCTAGTTCAAGATTGCTGGGGTGTCAGATCCGCTGTTAGGTCCCATGAACTTGCAGGCTTGGCCAGCGCAGGACCTCTGCAGCCTGGCCTTCAGGAAGAAGATGTCCAAGATAGTGACCACACCATGGGGTGCCTTCAAGCTCTGGTGCTCTCTCTTCACCTTGCTGACCTTGATGGAGGGATAGGCCTTGGGTTCAGCATGAATGGACCCAGGCCATAGGGGCATTGGTTGGCCTCCTCTGTAAGGTAGGCATATGCAAAAGCTTACTTATGTAGGATTGGGGGCATCAGTGAGAACCCTGGTGTCCAAGGACAGTATTGTCTGGTTGACTGGAGTTAGGGAAGTGGGTGGGGAATGTGGAATTGTCAATTCTTCAGGCTCCTTTTTAAGGTCATTGTTGTTTCCTAAACAGATGGTTATTTGCACTCTTACAAGTTCTCAGTAAGTTTGTAAATGTTTGAAAATAAAAAGTGGAATAAATAAATACATGGGAAACCACACTTTGCCTGCGTGTGGGATGCTCGTGAGACCTGGAGGGAGGGCGCTCCCGTGAAGGCTAGAGCTCCCGGGTAGGCAGTGATCTGCAGTTGTGGCTGTCTGCTTGGACAGGAAAGGCCTTGACGGCCAGATCCTGCTGGTGGGAGAGCCGTGGCCCAGGCTCTTACATCGCCTTGGGGAGGAGAGTCAGGCCCTGCAGGGAAGGGGTGTGAACCTGCTCCAGGCAAATGGGCCTGGCTCCTGGGAAACTTGGGGCTTGCAGTAACCCTGTCGCATCGGCATCCCTGCCCTTATCATTCTCTTCATTCTGGACCCCTCTGTCATCACGACCCCGGTGCTGTCCCCTCGGTGTGGGGTTTGTGCTCTGACCTGACCCTTGGGCCCTGCCAGTGTCCTGGCTTCCAGGCAGATCTGGGCAGGCAGGTCTGAGTCCCCAGAGCTGGGTGAGCATCTGGGGCATGTGAGGATCGCAGGAGGTGACCTGGGACAGTGCCTTGCGCCCAGGGTGACCTGAAACTGTGTTCCCTTCCCTGACCCACCGAGTTTCAACTTTTTACTTGCTAACCACAGAACTCTTAACCAGACAGCATTCAGGGGAACCACCACTATATAAGGCAGATAAAGCTGGTGGAAACTCCCCCACCCACTAGTTGTCCCTGCTCAGCCTTGGCATGGGGCCACTATGGGAACGGAGAGCTGGGTAGCCACCACCTCAGCCCCTGCCAGTCTCTGATCTGATGGTGAGGAGGGGTCTGGTTTGCTCAGTGGCAGGGTGCGGAGGTGAGGCTGGTGGCTGTTCTTCAGCTGTGAGACTCATCTAGGGACAAGCTGAACAGTGTGCTGATCTCTGATCACCACTCAAGCCACAAGCGACTGGACAAGCATGGACCTTGGTCCTCATAGTGAGGACCCATGGGGCCTCACCCAGAACAGCCTGGCTCACCTGTAGCCCGATGCTGGTGGAGGGGAGGCAAGGCAGAGGGGACTCCTGTAAAGGGCTGTTTTTTTCTGTCCTGGAATGAGCCCGTTCTGAGGGTGAGCGGCTGTCAGCAGCTAGGAAAAATTGCCTGTTGACTTGTTTCATGAAGAGGCCCCTTGCCGAGGAAGAGGTCGCAGCCTGGCCCTGCACAGGGAGGAAGCGGTGTTTACAGAGCGGCCAGCTGGTGCCGGGTGAGGCGGTGGCTGATCCCTCGTTATGGAGCTGAGAGGGCCTGCGGCTTCCAGCCCATTCCTGCCATGCCACTGCCCTAATGGCTGTGATGACGGATGGATGGATGGACAGAGGGCCAGGCCAACCAGGCAGTGAAAACAGGAAACCTAATCTTTTAAAAATAATCCAGGGGGAGGGGAGAAAGTGAAGCAGCAAAGCCCTTAAGCCAACAGATGGCCCTGGTGGGGCATGTCTTCCAACTGGGTAGGTGTTTCTCAAAGCTGAAAATTCCAGTGAGTTGGCGAAAGCTGAGCGTGCCCACCAAAGACACTTGAATGGGCGGCTGGCATTTTCACGGTCTGTTCCTTATGTTAGACGATGTTATTTTAGCATAAAGCCTCCTCCCAGATCCCAAGCCTCGGCCCACCATGCCTCCAGAGTCATCCCTATGTGGAGCCCAGTGGTGTGGTCTGACCCTGTCCCACCCTTGGCCTCTGTCCCTGGTCCCTGCCCATGTCCACTATTACGTGGCCAAATTCATCCTCACTGGGGCCTGACCGCTGTTCCCTTCTCACAAACCTCTGAGTTGCCCATAGGCTGAAGGTCAAGGCCACGCATCTCAGGCAGACAGGAGTGCAGGACCCTCCACGCTCGTGGGCACTGGCAGTGCGGGAGCACAGCTCCCTCCTCTCTGCTAGTTCTGAGAGTCCTCCGCTACCCCTCTGTGTGCTTCCTGCACCCCTCTCCTTGCCTAGAATGTCACCCACAATGTCTCCACCTGCCCATCTCTGTCCTCTGTGTCCGGCTTTGAGGCTACTTTCTGCAGTCGCCACTATTGTCCCACCCCATGTCGTTCTCTCTCCCTGGCCTGCATGTAACTTGTACCCCTCCTCCGGCCGCTCTCAGTCCCTCCTTCATGCCTCCTTCCTGCACCATCTAGGCTCCCTTTGGTACTTGTGTGTGTACCGCCTTCTCGCCTCCAAGCCTGCAGTTCCTGGAGCATTGAGCCATCCTGTTACTGTTGCTTCTTACTCGGAGGACATGGCCCCTTGGGGCTGGCTGGTGTCATGTGTGGCTGCACAGAAGGGAGGGGCTGTTCTGCCACCTGCTCTTTGAGGCTGTCCGGGCACGGCTCCCTCTAGAGCTCCATGTCCAGTAGAGCGTGCCGGGGTCCTGCTGTGCCCCCACTCCCATGGTGCTTGAACCACTTCACCCCTTGCATGGGGACCAACAGGATCTACCTCCCTCTGTCGAACGTTCTCCTGAAAGGAGGAAGGTTACCTTGAAGTTTCACCTACCATCCATGGGATTGTGACCCTGCTGTAGTGACAGCTGCGTGTTTGGTTCTAGGAAAGCAGGGGTGAGTGACTTCCCTTGGAGAAGCCAGAGCCAGGTGTCAGGGAATGGCCTCTGTGTCTGCCAGCTCCTGCTGCCTCTCTACCTGGGTCATTTGGCTCAGTGGCTATGACTGTCTTGGGAGGAGCATTTACTTCCAGGTTGGGTTCAGGTATGAAGTGCTGAGAACATGGGAATTCCTGAGCCTAGCCCCACCCAGGCTTGGTCTGCTACGGGAGCTGGAAGCAGGGTTTCTGAGTCCCTGAGGCTGCCCGGGGAGTGCGTTTCTTCTCCACCCACTTGCAAGCTCAGCTCACTTTCTCTTACTGTATACTTGGTGTTTCATTCACACTCTTTGCATGCTTCTGGGATATAATGAAAATCAGCTGTGGGTGTTGATTTCGGAGCTGGGCAACCATCCTCTCTGGACCTGCGTTCCCACCTTCACTCTCACTGCTTCCTGGAATTGTTGGTGCATCAGCGAGAGCAGCCAGTTTGCACTGTGGGCTTCCAGGGAGATTTGTTTCATGCCGTGGTTCCCCTTTTGGATAAGGGGCTAGGTTTGCTTTCTTCATTAAACTGTCCCCAGGGACACACACAGGAGTTGCTCTCACGTCGTTGCCTCTTGGTATCTTTGAAGCCTGTCTGTTAGAACCCGCCCCTTTGATGGTAGGGCAGGATTTGCAGAGGTGATGGCCTCTTTGGGTTGAGTTTCTCACTCTAATGAGCTCACAGTACCTTCTCATTACTTTCTGGTTCAGCTTCCTTGACAACAAGCTAGAATTGCTTCAGATGCAATACTTCATTCCTTCCTAGTGCATGAGTAATTTGTATCTACTGTTTGCTCCGTCTTTTACAAATTGGAGGATGGTGATGCAGATGGAAAATGACCTGCTCATACATCAGACTGAGACTTCAGGCTTCCGAGGCGCATGTTTGAGGTTGAGCCTCCCTAGAGAGAGTGGAGTCACCTTTGCTTTGCAGAGGAGCCATGGGGGACCATGTCTCAGCACCTCTGAAGGGTTTTCTGCCCCATCCGGTCTGCTGCTTCTCTCCCCTCCCTCTTTCACCCTGTTCTCCTTCATCAGGGGTCTAAATGATGGTTTTCCTGTCTCCCCATGCACCTCCCTTAGGACCAGAGCAGATGGGAGATGTCTTCACAGGAGACGTCCAGGATGATAGGTTTGGAGCAAAGGGCTGGGGGGTTCTGGGGAGCCCCATTCCTGCATCTCCATGCTGAATGAAGAGGCCACACGAGGATGCGCACACTGCTCAGTGCTTCTTAGGGAAAGCTGCTGGCTCTGATTAGGTCTGGTAGGGGGCAGGGTCCTTATTTCTCAGGACTCAGGCCAGATCCTCAATCAATGGCAAGAGTCATTTTTGTTTTCCCGCCAGGCTTACTAGAGTTTCTGTCTATTCCCACTTTTCTTCATGGGGCAGCTTTCAGGACGGCGGGGTTGTCTTTGTTATGAGAAGTGACAGCTGGCCGGACTCAGTGGCTCACGCCTGTAATCCTAACATTTCGGGAGGCAGAAGCAGTGGATCACTTGAGATCAGGGGTTCGAGACCAGCCTGGCCAACATGGTGAAACCCTGTCTCTCCTAAAAATACAAAAATTAGCCGGGTGTGGTGGCGGGCGCCTGTAATTCCAGCTACTCAGGAGGCTGAGTCAGGAGAATCACTTGAACCCGGGAGGCGGAGGTTGCAGTAAGCTGAGATCATGTTACTGTACTCCAGCTTGGGCAACAGAGTGAGACTGCCTAAAAAAAAAAAAAAGAGAGAGAGAAAGAGAGAAGTGATAGCCCTCCCCCTCTCTTCTCACCTGTCACTCCTCTTGGTCTGCCTGTGGAGCAAGTTTCCTGCCATTAGTTTCCTGCAGTTACTGTGTGCTTTGTTCACTTCTACATCTGCAGTGCCTAAAACAATGTCAGGCATGTAGTAGGTGCTCAGCTAATGCTTGCAGAGTGAACAGTGACACACCTGCCTGGCGCGTCTTGGGCCCCTTACTAGGCACAGTAAGGCAAAGAAAACCGTCTGATTCTGGCCAAGTTTCCAGGCTAAGTGGGAAAGTGGAACACAGCATATGAAAATTAAAATAAGAAGTAAAGTGATAATTCACAGTGTGTTGGTAGAAAAGGTTGATACAATTGTCAGATAAATTGCACAAGTGCTAAGTGCTGAGAAAGTTCAGAGCAGGGGAAATTGTTCCGGAGGAAGGAGGCAGAGGAGTGTAGGTTTTGTAGAGAAGGCTAAGAGAGGGTGGGATTTGGCGAAGGGCGAAAGGTAGAAGGAGACGTGGCCTGGGAGAGGAGAGCATGGCAGGAGGCCCATGGGCTTGGGGGCTGTGACCAACAGCACGCTTGTGGAACAGACTAGATGTGGGCCACGTTATCTGGGCCTGTGGAGCTGAGTTCAAGAGCCCAAGCCTTCCTCCCTCATGCCATTGGAACCTTGAGGTGGTTACCTGGGTGGAATTCCTGTCCTAGTCTCTGGGCAGCAGCTCTCCTGCTTCTGATAGAGAATAACAAGGTGTCTTAGTCTTAGGTGTCAGGCTGCCGTAACAAAATGCCAGGCTGGGCTGTTTATAAACAAGAGAGATTTAGTGCCCACAGTTCTGGATTCAGGGAAGTTTGAGATCAAGGCACCTACAGATTACATGTTAGATAAGGGCTCCCTGCTTCATAGATGGCGTCTTCTTGCTGTGTTTCTTGTGGAAGAAAGGCCAGAGAAGCTCTCTTGGGCCTCTTATTGTAAGGGCATTAATTTCATTCCTGAGGGTTCCACCCTTACGACCTCATCACCTCCCAGCAGCCCCACCTCTTAGTATTATCACATTGGGGGTTAGGCTTCAGCATAAGAGCTTTGGTGGGGGATACAGTATTCAGTCCATAGCACTAGGGGTGGTACCTTGGAGTGGGTGGAGGGTGACCACCTAGCAGTGTGACAAGAACTCCACCAAGGAAATTGGGGTGTGAATGTGAGCATGTGCGAGCATTTGTGTGTGCACATACTGTACATGCATATCTTCAAGTGTCCATGTATGGGTGTGTGAGTGCATGGACCTGTGTGTGTGGCCCATTGTGGGACAGGAGCAGGGACCTCGAGGCTGGGCTTTGGGCTTTGCGTACATTTCTTAGCATCTCGTAGATTCAGATGCTGACTCCCTCCTTTGGTGCCTCTCAAGATGAAATGAGAGCATATCCAAAGGTCTGTGTGCACAGTCGCTCCCTTCTCCCCTCTTCTCCTAGTATCAGCCCCCCTGTTCTGGCTGGCTGGGCCCTCGGCTGCAGTGAGCGGGGGCTCAAGGAGGAGGGCTCAGGAAGGCAGCAGTGGCCAGGAGGGCCTGGCTTTGTGGGGTCTGCGACCTCCTCCACTCCAGTTGGCGAGGGTCCAGGCGATTCTCCCACCTTCCCAGTGCACAGCGAGATTTCAGGTTTTGTTTCTAGACGCTGATTGCCATGTGGTTTTCACCCCGCTTCTCCTCCTGATATTGACAGCCGGTGGGCTTTGATCTCTGTCCTCCCTGTAATGGGAGCACTTTGCTGACCTTTTCCTTCCTCTCCCCGCTAAATGATTCCTGGCCAAGGCCCTGCCTCCCCATGGGGACGCCTTTTCCTGCCTTTCCCAGAGGCACAGGCCCTGATGCCCCGGACCCCATATGGGACACACAGGGACAGGCAGGAGTGCCCTTATCTCACCCGCTGGTTTGGAGGGACAGTTTATCTCTTTTTTCCACATGGTCTAAAGGAAGCTGGTGCTGAAATGGCAGAGACAGGGACTGACTCCACAACAGGAAGATAGGCTTGGGCGCAGATATCTCGACTGTGGCCACTACACAGTGGTCACTGCTGTTGTCCTGGGCCATCTCTCTGATCCCCAGGGCTCTCCTGTCCCAGGTGGCTGCCAGAATTGGTTTTTTGCACTGACATTTATACCTTTACTTGGTTAACGACTCTTAGAGTTCTTTATGGACTGTAGGGGGAGGACCGAGGTCCAGGTGGTGGTGATGGCTGCTTTCTAACTGTCAGTGCTAGGCAGTGCCTTGGAGTGGATGGCATTTCTTCTGAGGCTCAGCTCTCAGTTATGCCTCCAGGAGAGTCAAACTGCCGCCTTGCTCTGAGCCATCTCAAAGTAAGGTGAGCCACATTCTCTCGGCGGGGTGGGGGGGTGGCAGATGGCTTGAAGGAAGAGCCCACTCCCTGCTTACCCACTCATTGTGATGCCACGAGTCTGCCCAGAGACTCTGGCCTCCTCCAAGAAGGAAGGACGCCCTCCAAAACCTGCCCAGAGGCCGGGTGCTGTAGCTCACGCCTGTAATCCCAACACTTTGGGAGGCCAAGGCGGTCGGATCACTTGAGGTCAGGAGTTCAGGACCAGCCTGGCCAACACAGTGAAACCCCATCTTTACTAAGAATACAAAAATCAGCCTGACATGGTGGTACACGCCTGTGATTCCAGCTACTTGGGAGGCTGAGGCAGGATAACCGCTTGACCCAGAAGATAGAGGTTGCGGTAAGCTGAGATCACGCCACTGCACTCCAGCCTGGGCGACAGAGCAAGACTCCATACCCCCCAAAAAAACAAAACCTGGACAGAGTGGCCCCTGGCAGGCACCCTGCTTCTTGGGGCTGGAACAAGTATTCTTATAGATGTCTCTGGTCCTCTTGGCCACTGGCTCGGTGACGGCTACCGAGACCCAGCATTTGGGGCAGGTGGCCGGGATGCTGCAGGGAGGGATGCCCAAGCAGGAGGCAGCCAAGCTTCCCTGGAGCAGGATAAGATGAGCTCCCCTCTGAGACTCAGTATTTTCTGTTCAATGAAAGGAACAGTCTAGTGTTTGAGACAGGAGAACCCGAATTGACTTGACTGGTCTGTGGTGCTTTTTTTTCTCTATGCCTTGGTTCTTCCATTTAAGTACAGAAGACACCTGACCCTAAGGGGCATGGACCAGAGTTATCATCTGAACCCCAGAGTAGCATGCATTGTGATTATTTTGAGATTTCCTCTCTGTCCCCATCCTGCTTCTCACACCCTGCCTGTGGCAAGCTGGCCAGGCCAGGTGGAGGGCATGCACTTTGCCGAAGGCAAGACCGCTGGCTGGAGACTGGACTGCTGGGCCATCCTCCAGGCTCTTGCATGGGGACCAGGAGGGTGTGGCCCAGGCTCAGTCTCCTTCAGTCTGCATTAGTGGCTAATCAGGACATGGGTATGGGGAAGTCTCTGTGGGTCTGGAGATGGCTGGGATGGCCCAGGGCTTGTTTCTCACCCTTTACCTCTAGTTTATATCCCACTGACACCGTGGTTTATTTGCAGTGCGCTTCAGCAGATAGAGTGATGGGTTAGAATCACAGAGCTGAGGAATCCACAGTAAGGAATTCCAGGTCCCTGTGCTTCTGCATCCCAGCTCTTCTGTCATTGGAAGGCAGTCATCTAAGACTCCTCCCTTTTCTGGCCTTTGCTGTCAGGGAGCCTGGGGGCCAATTCACTGTTCATTTTGCACAGCCCATGCATCCTGGGGCCTGAAACATGCTTTGAGCCTTCATTTTTGTTTTCTTCCCAGTGGCCTTATTTTTACGCTGTTTGATTTCTTAAGGCTGCTTTGGATCCTTTTAAAAGTAGGCGAGTGAAAAGCTACACAAACAAACTGCTGGGCTTGGCACTCTCGTGTGCCCACATCCGGCGCCCTTTCTTTGGGACCTGCCGGAGCCTGGGTCCCCTGGCAGGGTGGGGCAGGGTGGGGTGGGGTGTTGCCTGAGAAACGGTGCAAACCTTCTTGCGCTCCGTAAATGATTCATTTCCTTCAAATGTCCTATGCTGTTTTCCAGCAGAATCTCCATTCTGTATGAATCAAGATCCTGGCTGACATTTTCTGCCTCGGCTGTTGTGAGCTTTCCCATCAGAAATATCCTTCCCACGGGGCCTGAAGTAATTATTTTATATTTATTGGCATTAAGTGTATGTGAGAGAGAGAGAGAGAGAGAGAAAGAGTGTGTGTGTGTGTGTGTGTATCGGGGGTGGTGTATCAGCTGCCACATAGTAAGAGAGCAAAGGACATTCTTTTGTCTTAATGGTGTTTTACCTGTGCTAATTGGTTCTTGGCAGCCTTAAATGCCTAGGCAGAGAGGAAGAGAGAGGTTCCTAAGCTCCGTGGTAAATTTCTAAGTCTGTGTTGACTGCGGGAAATGTAGGAGGAAAGGGTGGTGGTTGGGGCCTCTCCCTCACATTTAGGCCAGGAGTTGGCAAATTACAGCTTAGTCCTGTCTGCTGCTTGTTTTTGTAAATAAAATTTTATTGGAACACAGCTTACTCATTGGCTTATGTATAGCGTATGGCTGCTTTCATGCTATGATGGCAAGGTTGAGTAGTTGAGACAGATGCCACGTGGCTTGCAAAGCTGAAGATAATTAGCTGGCTCTTTCCAGGAAAAGTTTGCTGACCCCTGCTTTAGGATAAGACAGAGAAATGGAGAAACATGCAATAGCGGAATATCTTTTCAACTAGGTTCAATATGAATGAACAGGTCCCCTCAATTGCACCTGAAAGGGGCCAAGAGTCCTATAATTTGGATTTGGGGGAGATTGAAGTTAGACTTGCTTGGTTCAGAGACCAGGCCAGGATTGAACATTTGCCAGTGGTGACCTGGAGGTGTGTGGAGCAGGATCCTTTTAAATAGGCGAGCTGCTTGCTGGGAACACAGTTCACCTTGAGCTTTTAAAAAAATTCCTTCAGAGCTAAAACCATGCAAATATGGAGCTGCCTGACAAGCTGAATGATTGATAGGGTAGAAAATAGGGTCTTTCATAAAGTATTTGAGGAGGTGGATTTTCACAGCAGGGAGAAACAGGCTGACAAGTGCCACTTGTTAATGGTGACTACCACTTTCCATACCTACTGTGTGCCAGGCGTAGCAGTAGATACTTTGCCACTGTGTTCAGTCTTAAAACAACCCTGCTAAGTAGCTCCCAGTGTCCCCCAGTTACCAGTGGAGGCTCCACACAGTGGAGGCTGTGTGTGTGAATCGCAGAGCCCACTATCAGGGAGGAAGCCATCCCCTGTGGTCCAGCCCTCTGCACAGGGAATGGGGAAATTAGCTGGAATTGCAGCCATCCTGTAGGACATAAGGAAGAACATCTTGACTGTAAGCATGGTTAAACACTGGGATGAGCTGTCAGGGAAGTGTGAGAGATCCCCATCTGGGAAGGAGAAACCATTTGCAAGTCTGTTTTCAGCTGCATGGTGACACAGGGCATTGGCCTTGATGGCCTCTAGGAGATGACCTTTTGACCTTTCTGATTTCAGCGATCTCTCTCCTGTCACATCAGACCCTTTGCTGGTTCAGATCACAATAGTACAACCAGTGCTGCGCCCTTTTAGAACTTCTAAGGCTCTGAGTTATTGGAGATTCGGTTTCCAGGGTGATTCTTGAATCTAAGAAATCTTCCAGAAGCCTGGGTCATGTTGTGAGGTCCTTGTGCCTGTTGGGTCATGGTTCTGTCTGCCTCAGGTTACTGTCGGCCCCAGGGCTCTTTTTCCTGCAGGCCTTAGTTAGCACCGTGAATGTTTAGGGGTATGGTGGTCAGGGTGAGTGTTCACCGGTGGGTTTCAAGGGATTGGCCCATTTCATCTAAGTTGCCAAACTTACGTGCACAGAGTCATTTGCAGTATTTCCCTAGTAGCTTCTTCGTGTGTGTGGGATCAGTAGTGATATCCCCTCTTTCATTTCTGATTTTGGTAATTTGTGCCTTTTTGTGTTTGTTAGTCTGCTAGAAGTCTATTATTTCTTCTTGTTGGGTTTACTTTGTTCATCTTTTTAAAAAAATTTTAGAGACCTTTCCTCTTTTCTGATATAAACATTTGATGCTATAAATTTGCCTCCAAGCACTGCTTTAGCTGCATCCTACAAATTTTATATATTGCATTTTTATTTTCATTCATTCCAAACCATTTTCTAATTTTCCTTGAGACTTCCTTTTTCATCTGTGGATCATTTAGTAGTGTTTAATAGTAATGTTTAATTACTAAGTATTTGGAGGTTTTTCCAGGTGTCATTCTGTTACTGATTTTTAGTCAAAGATAAATATATTAGTTTCCTATTGCAGCTGCAATAGATTGCCACAAACTTAGTGACTTCAAACAAGAAAACACACTACCTTATAGTTCCGGCTAGAAGTTCAAAAGAGGCCTTATAGGGCTAAGTCTTCGTTTTCCTTCATCTGCGAAGGTCTTTATTTTGCCTTCGTTCCTGAAGGATATTTTCTTGGATATAACATTCTGGGTCGACAGTTCCTTTCTTTTAGGACTTTAAGATGTTTCATCCTCTTCTGGCCTCTATAGCTTCTTATGGGAAATCTACAGTTACTTGAATCCTTATTCTCCTATATGTTGTTTTTTCTCTGACTGCTTTCAAGATTTTTTCTTTAACTTTGGTTTTCCGTACTTTTATTATGATGTGTCTGGCTGTGGTTTTCTTTATCCTGTTTGGGGTTTACTGCATTTCTCGGGTCTGTAAATTTGTGTTCTTCCCCTAATTTGGGAAGTGTTCGGCCATTATATTTTCCGATACTGTTTTCTGCATCCATCTCTCCTCTCTTTCTGACACTCCTGTGACATGAAATTAGACACCAACATCTTTTGATATTGTTCCATAGATCCTTGAGGTTTTACTTCATTTTTCTCCATTCTTGTTTTCTCTTTGTTACTTAAATTGGATATTTCTATTGATATATCTTTAAGTTCACTGACTCCATTATCATCTCCATTCTGCTGTTGAACCCGTCCAGGTGATTTTTTTATTCTTTGGCTCTAAATTTCTGTTTGGTTCTTTTCTATAGCTTCTGGGTTTTTTTTGGCTGAGAACGCCTGTCTTTTTATTTGTTTCAAGAGTCTTTGCCTTTTCTTCTTAGAGCATGGTTGTAATACCTGCTTTAAAGTCTTATTCTGATAATTCAAGCATTTGAGTCATCTTGGGGTTGATGTTAGTTGATTGCTTTTTCCTTTGACAGTTTATGTTGCTTAGTTCTCTGTCAAGTAATTTTGAGTTATATCCCAGACATCTTGAATATAATGTTATGAGACTCCGGACCCTGTTTAAATGTTCTGAAAATGTTGACTGATTTTTTTTTTTTTTTAAATAGGCAGTCAACCCAGTTAGATTCAGATGGCACATCCTGTCTCACTTTCTCTGCTCTGTGGTTCCAGTATCCACCCTGCTGTTTACCACCCAGGGATCAGTTTGAAACTGGGCAGTGATCTATGCTGTGCTGATTCCAAGGGTTTTCACACATGTGCAGTTTGGGGGTGAGCCCAGGGCTTCTTATGTAGATTTAAAGGATCCCTTCTCCAGCTCCTTCCTCTCCATGATCTTCCCTATACTTTCTGCTTCCCCATGTCCACCCTTCCAGGTGTTCTGATTAGTAGGCTGGGGCTCTAGCCTGTTACCCTGCACTGTTGCCGGAGTTCCCCTCTGAGGGTCCACTGCTGCTGTGCTGGTGAAGGCGGACAGGGGCTTCACCTATTTGGTGGTGCTGGGCTAGTGTAGAGTGGAAGGAGTCCACGGGCCTCCACCCCAGGAAGGCCACTGCTTGCATCTCTGGGGAGAGGAATGGACACGTTGTTTCTGCTGGGGAAAGGTGGATAAAGCCAAAAGAATTCAATCCACAGGATTTCTCCTTCCTGGGCCTTTGGTTAGAGAGAGCAAGCTTTTCTGTTTGGTTCTTTCTTTTTTTCCTCTTGTCTGTGCCTGTTGGTAGCTTCAAGCTACTCTAGTGCCCAGGCTGGGAGGCAAAATTCCAAAAACTGAAAAAAACAGAAAAATCACTGCTGAGGTGTCCTTAAAGTCCTGCAATCTCTGCTCATTCCTCCTGCCCTTACCTACCTTTTTGAGTTCCATGATAGAGGTTTCATGAGTTTTACACAGAATTTGTACCTGTGGATAGTGGGAAAGGGTGTAGCGTGCTTTTCCATCTTGCCTGGAATTGGAAGTTCAAGCTTCTGCATTTATATGTCCTTCTCTCTGTGTGTGGTGGTGTTCCCTGGGATAGACCACTACTGCCCTTAGACAGCGTTCTGAGGGTGATGGCCCATACTGATCACCTCAGCCCACCCCAGTAACTTTCCTGCGGCCCCTCCCAAGACCCCTGCCCCAGCGGGGCTAGGCTGATATACACACTGCGGATGTAGGCCTGCCTGCTGGGCCTTCCTGGTGTTTGGTTTTTTTTCCAGGCGAAACACCTCTCTCTGCCTCCTGCTGGTTTATTCAGCAGTGTCCCAGGGTTTGCTCATTGCCTGCTTTGCTTCAGACCCTTTTATCGAATTCCATTATCTATGACTTAATGGTCTTTGCAGGGTAGGCACGGCCATTTGCATGTTCACTGAAGGGCCTGCCTGCATTTCCAGAGCGAGAAAGGCTTCAGGCCACTGGTGCATAAAGACCTTCGGAAATGTCCAGAAGATCCCAAAAATTGCCTGTCCTGCATGCCAGGCCTTCCTTTCCACCAGCCTGCTCCCCAGCCGCACATCCAGCTGTCATTTCCTAGAGCACCCATCCTATGCAGTTGTTTTGGACACATAGCGTTCCTTCAGGGAATGTGGCCCTGGGGCCACAGGTGGAGTAGAGAGCACAGTATCCCGAACCATCTCACGGGGCCTGAGTCACCCTCATCATGCACCAGGCCAGTTATGGTTTCTTTCTGTGCCTTATTTTCCCCTCTGTCAAATGAGAGTTATTGTAGAAACCTTATAGTGCTGTGTTGGGATTAGCAGTAACAGTTTGGCATGGGTAGATGCTTGGGAAATGAAAGCTGCCCTTTTTTCCTAATGGGAAAGAAGGAATTTTGTTTTTGAGACAATTACCTTCCTCTACTGCTGCATAGGAACACCTGGGTGCCTTTCTAAAATTGGACCAGGGCACAGTGGCTTGCCCGTAATCCCAGTGCTTTGAGAGGCCAAGGCGGGAAGATCACTTGAGGCCAGGAATTTGAGACCAGCCTGGGCAACCTAGTGAGACCCCGTCTCTACAAAAAATAAAATTAGCCGGACGTGGTGGTGCACGCCTGTAGTCCCAGCTATTCAGGAGGTTGAGTCGGGAACATTGCTTGAGCCCAGGAATTTGAGGCTGCAGTGAGATATGTTCATGCCACTGCACTCCAGCCTAGCCAATAGAGCAAGACCCCGTCTCATAAAATAAAATAACATAAAATAAAATAATAAAATAACATAAAATACCAACAGCCTGTGCTGGCTGGAGCCATGGTGTTGAGGGGCCCATGGACTTGGGCCATGCCTGAGCTGGCAGTGCTCTGTCTGCCACCTAGGCTGCCCCTCCCCCAGCCCCCTGCTTGTGTGCAGCAGGCATGGAATCCTGCAGGAATGTGAAGTTCATCCTTCTCTGGATACTTGGGCACCATCTGGCCAGCCTCATGGAGCAGATGGGCCTGTGAGTTATGTCCCCACCCGTGTCCACTCCCAACATTTATGCCCTGTTTTCAGTGGGAGAATTTTGTTTGGAGCTGCAGGCGTGGCGGGGTGGCACGTCTCAGGCAAGAGAGTAAGCCTTTGGGGTCTTCCTGTTATCTGTCTTGGCCCTGCTCCACTCCTTGGTTCCCCTGGCCCTGTCTTGCCTGCCTGTTCCTTTGGGTGCCCTCAGCCTGTCCCAAGGCAGCTCATCCCTCAGGCCCTGCCCTGTCTTGTCTTTCCAGCCTTCCAGCCCAGGGGCTTGCTCTCGATGTAGTAACTCATACGTTAGTGTGATCCTCTAATTTTCTGCTGCTTTCTCGCTTCCATGGTTGTTGGAAGCCTGGAGACCTAGTATTTGGCCAACGACAGGGCCTGCTTGTTTTAGATCTCCTGGCCCAGCAGGGATGGTAGGACCCAGGACCCCAAGTGCTCTGGGCGGGCACTGTTGTGGGTGCTGTAAAGCGTGGTGCCTAGCTAGCACCTCACAGGGACTCAGGGTGTGCTGGCTGACCCGCCGAATCCACTTTTTATTGGTGAGAAGTCTGGGGCCCAGAGAATTAAGTCACATGCTAAGGTCACCCACCTGGGCAGTGGTAGGGCTGGGTTTGAACCAACGTCTGCACTGCCCAGCTCATGAATTCTGCTGCTTGGGAGCCAGCAGCACTGCTGGCACAAGGGTAGGGGAACTCGAGCCTGTCAGAGAGGGTGCCTGGCTCTTTGGGAGTGAGGGGTGCACCACAGTGGGTTGGGACAGGACCCAAAGCACCACCCTTTACCTGACCAGCATCTTGGTGGGGTTCCCCACCTGGAAGGGCAGGACCCTGGGGTCTGACAGCGCCTATTGCAGATCCAGGTTCTGGCCCAGCTGGGATGCTCACTGGCTATGTGGCTCATCAGCGAGCCTACCGGCTGCACCTGTGAGCATGGGCGGCCCCATCTGCCGCCCCCATCTGCTGCCCCCTTCAGGTGACATGGCAGGATCAGAGAGACTGAATGAACGCTGCTGGGTCGCACTTGTGGAGGAAGGCCTTATTAACAAGCCATCTATAGCAGTCAGAAGGCTGACATGGTCAGGCCAGACCACGGAGCCCCTATTCTGGATCTGTTTGGCAAAGATGAGAAAGAAGCTGGGTTAGCTTTTGTTGGGTAAATGCAAATGCCACACCTGTGTGTGCACACACATAGGCTGAGACACCTTTCTGCGAGGTGGGGGATCGCATTGAAGGAAGAAAAGCTGCTCTGATAGCTTCAGCCTGGACTTGGGTCCAGAGCTTTGGATAGAAGCATCTTTCCAGACAATTTGGATCCTGTAGAAAATCTGCCCTCTGAGGCTCTTGTGTGCCTTCTGTTGTGTCCTGGGGCCCCTTGATGTCTCCAGGCAGAGCCTGTACAGAGCATCCACATCAGAGTTCCCTGTGGGCCCCAGTGCCTGTAGTTCCGTCTCCTGCCTGGATGCTCGGTTCTTGGAGCAAGCTTCCGGAGCAGCCTGTGCAGGCTCCAGGCTCTGGCAGCATCTCCACACCACTCCTGCCGGCCTTTCTCCTGGCGGAAGCAGCCTATGTTGCTTCTCTGTCCGGTGGTGACAGGCTGTTCTCATTTGAAAACAGAAGAGATACCACTGCTTCCCCACACAGACTTCCTAAAACAGTAGGCTCACGTTCTGTGGTGTATATGTAAAATGCCTGGCTCTATGTATGCACGTGGTGCACACCTGGCCCTGAGAGGCCGGGCGCGGTGACTCACGCCTGTAATCCCAGCACTTTGGGAGGCTGAGGCAGGTGAATCATTTGAGGTCAATAGTTCGAGACCAGCCTGGCTAACGTGGTGAAACCCCGTCTTTACTAAAAATATAAAAATTAGCCAGGCGTGGTGGCTCACACTTCTGTAGTCCCAGCTGTTCGGGAGGCTGAGGCACAAGAATCACTTAACCCGGGAGTTGGAGGTTGTCATGACAGAGCAAGACCCTGTCTCAAAAAAAAAAAAAAAGGAAAAAGAAGAGCATGGTGACTTCACCAGGGACAAGGGCATGTCAGACAAGGGCAGAGTGCCAGGGTGTGGGAGACTCTCCGGGTGGTTGTTGACCAAAAACATCACTTTTGGGTTTTGTGACTCAGAAATGAGCTCAGCCTGTACACCCTACAGATGTGATGAACCCCAGGCTGAGTCCTCTGGGGGTGTCATTAATGGCGTGTGCATGAGCATTTTCTTCTGGCGTTTTTACAGAGACCGTGTGCGCCTGGACTCTCCGGAGACAGCAGACAGAAGTTCTATTGTGTGTCCTATCAGCTAATAAAGGAGGAGAACTTGCCTTGAGTTGTGTTTTCTGCAACCCTGTGTGTTTGATCCATGTCTGCACCCAGTTTGGCCACCCTGACTTCTGTCGCTCCCAAGTCCGAGGAACCAGTGGTTATGTGAATGTGAAATTATTTACTTCATCTGTTTATTTAGATCTAGGCCCTGGGGTGGCCCCATGCATTGAATAAGTGTGTTCTACAGATGGTCCCTGGGTTCTGGGTGGTCAGTGGCCTGAGGAGGGACCAGACTCCAGCCTGTCCTAAGGAGCTTATGAGAAGTTTCGAGGGGACTGGTGCCTGGACATGGTCTGTAGCGTAGGTGGAGTGTCGAGGAGGACCCTATATACGGTGAGTGGGAGAAAGCACCCGAGAGAGTGTCCCCGGCCCAGGAGGGTGGCCAGGTTAAGTCACAGCAGGGATGGGGGCTATCAGAATGGTGGGCTGTGAAGAACTGGGAGGGCCAAGACCCAGGGAGGCCATCTGGATGGAGAAGGTGTGAGCCAAGGCCCAGAATGGAGCACCCAGGGGACCCAGGCTGATGGGGTCGCAGCAAGCACGAGGGGGCTGTGCGAAGCCGTGAGCTCCAGACTCCCCAGTCTTGGGCCCTGATGCGGGTGTGTGTGTGAGCTGGAGTCATGGGACCAGGACTGAGCCTGCGTACTGGACAGTCTTCAGGGCCCAGACACCCAGGGCTACCCGGAGCCTGCAGGAAAGTTGGGGAGTGGAGGGGCGTTGGGTTGTGTGGACAGAGCCCTACCATGCTTAGAGGAGTCAGGCTCCTCCCCTGACTCTGTGACCACACACTGTCCCTCGTACTCTTGATTTCTTAGCCACAGTGAGGGTGAAAATCATGGTGGCCTTGAGACTATGACCCAGTTCCCATTTCACCTTCTGGGTCTTCTCCAGGTTCTGTGGGGTTTTTTGTTTTGTTTTGTTTTGTTTTTTTGAGACGGAGTCTCGCTCTGTCACTCAGGCTGGAGTGCAGTGGCGATCTCGGCTCACTGCAACCTCCGCCTCCTGGGTTCAAGTGATTCTCCTGCCTCAGCCTCCCAAGTAGCTGGGATTACAGGCATGCATCCAGCTAATTTTTGTATTTTTTGTAGAGATGGGGTTTCACCATGCTGGCCAGACTGGTCTCGAACTCCTGACCTCAAGTGATCGCCCGCCTTGGCCTCCCAAAGTGCTGGGATTATAGGTGTGAGCCACTGCACCTGGCCTTCCCCAGGTTCTGAATTCCCTGAAAGCAGCTGTGCTGTTGCCCTGCACTCTGGGGCAGAATGTTAGGAGTAAGCAGCATTTAAGTGCCTCCCTGATTAAAGGAAAGATGTATATTCCCACTGGGTGGTGAGGACATAGATGTCCAGGCCCATGTGTTCCACATAACGTGGGGACTGCAGAGAGGAAGGGACATGTTTATGTCCCAAGTGGGTCTTGGAATCTCAGAATATGAGGGTGTACATGTCAGATTTTTTTCAGGGAGGAGTGTCTTAGTCACTTCAGGGTGCTATAACAAAAATGCCATAAACTGGGTATGTTAAACAACAAACACTCCTCACAGTGCAAGAAGTCAAATATCAAGGAGCTGGAACATTTGGAGTCTGCCAGGAGCCCACTTCCTGGTTCTTAGACAGCCATCTTCTTGCTGTGTTCTCACCTGGTGTGGACACGATGGGGGCCGTCTCTGGGGTTTCAGAAGGACATTAATCTCCCTCATGAGGGTTCCGTCCTCCTGACCTAATCACCCCCAAAGGCCCCGCCTCTAAATACCATCACATTGGGGGTTAGATTTCAACATAGGAATTTTGGAGGGATGCGAACATTTATTCTGTGTGCTGTTAGGGGCATCTCAGAGTGCCACCCCCACATCCCCAAAGCTTCAGGACTTTGCATGTGGGAGCTGACTCTCCTGGGGCTGGTGTGACTTGTGACTGGAGGCCTGGCTTGATAACCCAGCTCTGAGGTCCTCTGGATGCCACCTCCTGCACACTAGCCAGCTAGGTGGCCTCCACGTACCTTCTGTTTCATGGAGAAGAGCTACTCGCTTAAGAAAGGTTCCTCAAACCCCTGGCATCCGGTCCCAGGTGACTCTGAGCATCTCATGGCTGCCTCCTCCCCACCTGCAGCCTCATCTCCACCCTGCTGCACTCTATGGCTGAGCAGCATGGGGTGCCAGGGGATGTTTGTCTGTGCTGCTGCTGTGTTGCTGACTCATGAGACTTCTTTGGAAGGGGCTCAGCAGCTGAGGAGACTGGTGTGGATCCACTTGTCCTAATAGACCACCCCAACCTTCTGAACATCCCAGGCTTTCCTGGTACAGTCCTCACCTGCCAGCCAAGAGGAGAGCATGGCTCAGGTGGGATTTAGGCGAGAACAGGGCAACGCACACCTACTAGTCAAGATACAAAGCACTTAATACAAGGAGGAGTCCTGTGGGCAGGACCCAGAGGGGCCAACACCTCTTAGATGTCTGCTGTGTTCCTAATGCTGACCTGAGTGTGGGATGTTACTGGGTGTCTGCTGCTCTCCTTGGCAGGGGGCTGGCGGTGCCTGCCCTGGAGGTAAAGAGGCTGGAACAGCGACCTTAGGTAGCCAACTGGGGTCTGTCTGTTAAGCAAGGAGCAGGAATCAGCTGTGTTCTCTACTGGCTTGTCTGGGAAGCCTAAGCAAATTCTGTGTCTTGAATAGTACCCGAGTCAGGTGCCAGCCCTGTGCTGGCCCTGGCAGAGGGTAGCTGTGGAGGCAAGAGTGTTGGGCAGGGTGACCTGATTGAGCCAAGCTGTTATTCTGCCACCTGAGGATTTTCCAGGAGAAGTGCCAGGCTCAGAACTGGCGTCAGATACCTCTGAGAGTCTTTCCAGCTGTCACGGCTCTCCCAGGATCATGGAGTTCTTGAAGGAAGGCCTTTTCCTGGCATGTTGGCAGTGGCATGGTGATGTGTCCACGCTGCCCCTGTTTGTGAGTTGAATCTCTGCAGAACTCACTTTTCCCAGCAGGTGCTTTCAGAATGCAACGTACCACAATCCTCATCAGTATCTGCTCATTTGGCTGGGCTGGCAGGTGGCTGAGTTAGCTCCCTGAGCGGGTGTCTGGCAGCTGTGCCTAGGGAGGCAGGCTGGGCGTGTGAATCTCACCTCCTCCCACGGCCCCCTGGGGAAGCAGGATAGGAACTGGGCCTGGTTCCCGAGCCTGGCCAATTGGGAGTAACAGGTGGGATCTGGACCAGGTTGTCACACCCGCAGGACAGCTGGGATTATCGCCGTGGGTGGTAATTCCCACATGACAGTTTCAAGTTTCAGGTCAAGAGCCGGGTCCTCTGTCTCCTCTTGCATCTGGACAGAGAGATCCTTGCCGGCTGGTTTTCTGGCTCGTTCCTCAGCTGTTTTCTGTGGCCTGCAGAGTTTGCAGCCCCAGGGGAGCGAGGAAAGCTCTGCTGTGGCCTGATTTTTGCTAGAGAAGAGAAATGTGGAAGTCAGAGCAGTAGCCTTTGCAGTGGGTCAGCTTCGGGCTGAGATGGGCAGCGTGAAGGCCAGCTTCCAGAGCCCTGGCTGGCCTTTGTAGTGAACAAGGAGGACCAGATTGCCATGCTAGAGTCACCGGCTAACCTGCAGTGGATGAGCAGATACATGGGCTCTGCCACATTTTTGAAGTGGAGCCCTCAGCCTCACACTGTATCCCCCAGAAGCCAGGCAAGAGGAGGTCATACAGTTTTCTGGAAAGGAGCAAAAGAGTGTGCTGCTAAATGTTGCAGGTGGGGGCGCGTGAATAGGTGAGGCTTCTGGTAATTATCGTAAGTGATGCTTGTGCTTCTCAGTGCTGTTTCCTCCCTCTGCTGGGGCCTGCTTGACACCTCGCAGGGAACGTGGGTGGAGAGTGTCATTATCCCCATTTCATTGGTGGGAACATTGAGACATGAAACGAGGAGTTTCATCTGGAGTTTCATCCGCAGGCCCCTGGGCCCTCTGGTCATCCCAGTCATCCCGGTTGGTTTATTGTCTTGCTTTTTTAGGGGGATGACTGAAGAAGGCCTTGGAGGTAGGGTAGGGGAAGCTGGGAACAGAGGGAATTAGATTTCCTTTTCCAAATACTTAAGAATGGAAGAGTTCATGGCCACATAATCCACGTGCACAGATTTTCCAGGGGAAAATCCATTGAGTTTAGACTTGGAGACCGTGCCGTCTCCCGGTCTGTTCCTCAGGCTTTTGACATCTGCCCACACCTGGAACATCTTAAATTCTGGTGGAGAATACAAAATGTCACTCCCCTGCCCCAGCTCACCCGTAGTTCAGCCCCCCAGGATACCTGAAGTTGGGAATCGTCTTTCTTAGCTGTGGAGCTCAGGGTATGTTGGTTCCACATCCAAACCTTCAACTTGCATCTGTAAAATGGGATACTGCTGGCTCCCTTGCAGAGGTGTGGGGATTCGAGGCAGCACTTCTGGCCCATACCTGTTGCCATTTCTGCGTGTTGTATCCCTGGCCCTGACTCAGGCTGGCGTCCTGAGCAGCTGTGCATCCACAACCCCATCAGCCTCCCAGGAGCACTATAGATAGGATGACCCTATAGGATTAGGCCGGGGGTGGGAATTGCAGACTATGCCCCAGAACTGACCCAGGGCTATACCCCTCCAGGGCCGGTGCTTCTTGTGTGTGTATGTGGCTTGTGGCTTGTGGCTTGCAAGTGGGGCGGGGGCTGGGATTGGTTCGGGGGTTGGTTCGAGTCTCAAACTGTCCTCTGTCGGGTCCAGTCGGGTCTCAGACTGTCCTCTGGGTTACCTTCTTTCGATCAACAAAGAACCCAGGCTATGGAATCGTTTGTGGGCCCAGCAGGGTTCATAGGCACTTCTCAGTCTGTCTCCAGCATTGGACTCTTATGGTCCTGCCCAGCTTGTCGCTTTAGTACCTCAGTTTCCTCATCTGCATGGAAGCTCACCTGTCAGCTTGGATGAGGGAAGGAAAGCAAAGCCCCTCAGGCCCTGTGTGTGAAGGAGAGTCTGAAGGTGCAGGGGCTGTGCTCAGGATGGAGCGCAGCTTCAAGAGGGGCTGGTTGGCTGGCAGTGTTGTGCAGGACATTCAGAATGTGACTGGGTTTTTATTCTGATTTGTGCAAGCACAGGATACTCAGGTGGCTCTGGTCTGTTCTCTAGCAGGAGAGTCTGGGGTCAATCTGTAATAATTTAACTTCTGAGCAAGTGTCCAGCACAAGAGAGCCCGGATACATTGTGTGGCTGAAGGGGGCGAAGCCCTGGGCTGCCTCCTACTCTGACCTTGTGGGCCTTGGTGTCTGCTCTTCCCCTCTGTCTGCCACTCTGAGTCTGGAATGTGGCAGTGATATGGGTGTTGTGGGCACTCCTGGCATGTGGACAGCTCCTCAGTGCTGGTGTCTGAGCTCCACAATGACCTCATTCATGTAATAGTATGCTGTGGCTGCGTAACAAAGAACCACAAACTGTGCAGTCAAATCATAAAAATTTATCATCTCACAGTTCTGACGACTGGAAATATGAGATTGAGATGTTGGCTGGGTTGGATCCTTATAGGTAGCAGTCATCAAGTTCACATGACATTCTCCCTATATACCAGTCTGTCTCCAAATTCTACCCACTCACTCCGACTTTTTTTTTAAGAGACAGGGTCTCCCTCTGGCTCCAGTCCCAGGCTGGAGTGCAGTGGCGCAATCATAGCTCACTGCAGCCTTAGCCTCCTGGGCTCAAGTGATCCTCCCACCTTAGCCTCCCAAGTAGCTGAAAACTACCCGGCTAATTTCTATATTTTTTTTATAGAGACAGGATCTTGTTATATTGTCTAGGCTAGTCTGGAACTCCTGGCCTGAAGTGATCCTGCCTCCCAAAGTGCTGGGATTACAGGCATGAGCCACCACGCCCGGCTACCCCTTTTTTAAAGGACACAGTCATATTGGATTAGGATCTAACCTAATGACCTCATTTTAACTTGATAAAGACCCTATTTTCAAATAAGTTTAGGGGTTAGGACTTCGGCATATGAATTTAGGAGGGAACACAATTTATCCCCTAAAACTGTACTTCTTTTCTTTTGTTTTAAATTTCAAAGCCTGGCTGATCATTTGTGTGTGTGTGTGTGTGTGTGTGTGTGTGTGTGAAAATATACATAACATAACATTTACTGTTTTAGCCATTTTTAAGTGTGCACTTCAGTGGTATTAGGTACATCCACATTGTCATACACCTGTCACTACTGTCCATCTCCAGAACTTTTTCATATTCTCCACACTGAAACTCCACTAAACGCTAAGTCCCTCCTCCCCTCCTCTCCAGCACCTGACCGCCCCCTTTCTACTTTCTGTCTCTATGAATTTGACTACTCTAGGAGCCTCATGTATGTGGAATCTTATAGTATTTGTCTGTTTGTGCCCGACTGATTTCACTTAGCATAATGTCCTCAAGGCCTATCTTAGTCAGCGTGTGTCAGAGTTTCCTTCCTTTTTGAGGCTGAATAATACTCCTTTTCGTGTATATAGCACGTTCTGGTTTTCCACTCATGCACTGAGGGACACTGGGATTGCTGCCACCTCTTGGCCATTGTGGAGGCACTGCTGGGAATGTGGTGAATGTACACCTCCTCTCCTAACATGCCCCAGGCGTCCTTCAGAAGGGGGGCAGCCCAAGACCGAGATGGGGGAAGAAGGTGGTTTTTCTGCCCTCCCAGGCTTGCTGGGTGTCTGCCCGTGACTGGGTCCTGGCCCCGGGCTCAGGGTGGTGACCGCCAGCAGGGGGAAGCCCCTCTTCCTGCCGTTTTCCCCCGCCTTAACCCTCTGTGTTTCCTCTTTGGGGGGCAGTGAGTGGGAAGGGAGGACCCACAGGTGTGCAGCGGCCACGGCCCGCATCCTGGCTGAGCACCTTTGCTGGTGTGGAGCGACCTCCACCGATCGCTTTCAGACCTCACTCCCCATGCTGCTCCCACACCAGGGCACTGTTTCCGCGCCATCCTCCTTTGAAGGGCACTGCCCAACTTCCCTGCCTTGCCCCCTCCCACCCTCTTCCCAGGGACTTTCCTGGCCAGTTCCCTGCTGCCAGGTCTATACCTCAGGGACTCGAAGCTCAGTGTCCCCTGTGCTCTTCCTCCTTTTGCCTTTGTCCTCTTAGCCAGACCCAGGCTCACTGTGCATCAGTGCCTCCGCCTATGTTTTTCTACCAACACCACGCCTACCTGGAGGGACCATCACAGAAGCCCCCAGCCCTGCCCCACCTCCAGTGCCACACTCAGATGTGCTGCCAGAATTTCACCTGTCTCCCTGCAGCCCCTAGGTTCCCCTCTTGTTCCAGACCCAGACACCTCCTAAATTGGCCCCAAAATCACCCCCTTCCTCTCTCTCCTCTCACTGCCAGCCTGTATCCCCTTTCCCAGCTGTACCCCCTTTCCCAGAGGCCACTTCCAGCCCCCCTTAGCTCTTAGTGGCCTCCGGCTGGATCTAGAAACCAAACTGACACCAGGCAGATTAACAAGAGAGAAGCTCACAAATGTCATTAGTTTTACAGGCACATGGGAATCTTCACCAGAGTCAAGTCCAGAGAAGTGGCCAAAGCAAGATGCTGTATCCTTTTTAGATAAAGAACAATAAGTTTGAGAAGTGGCAGGACAAGGGGGATCTGGCTAGGGGAAGTAAATTCTCCAGGAGTCACTGGGAGATATATGAGGGGTGAAACCTGGTGGAAGATAAGGGTTACTTTGTTAAGCATATTTATTCAGGTCCACTGCAGCCCCCAATTCCCAGTCTCAGGTGATAAGGGCTGTTTTCTCCCCTGGTTCAGGAACCCAGAGGAATTTTTGTGGCTCGCTGAGTACAGCAAGAAACAGGTCAGCTAGCCCTTTCTGAAGTTACAGTGTCTTGTCAGCTCGAAGTCAGTGTACCCATCCGGCGTATTTTGGGATGGTGCTTCCTTCACTCCTTCCCAGTCTTTCTGCATTTGTAAGTCCCAGGAGAGCCGGCACCTAAGTCAGCGTGAATCCCTCCGTGGGGCATCTTTGCAGCTCCCTGCCCCTGCTGGTTGAAGGCTCCTTTGGTCGCATTCTTCTCTCTGTCACAGACTGTGCCCCTGCAAAGCCCTTCCAGGCCTCTCGCAGGGCCTGGGTTATCTCTATCCTCAGACTCCATGGCACCCATTTCAGGCCATGTCTTAGTGTCCTGTGGCTTCCTTAACAGAATGCCACAAGTTTAGTGGTTTACAACAACAAATGTTTATTCTCTCCTAGTTCTGAAGACTGAAGTCCCACATCAAGGTGTCAGCAGGGCCAGGCTGTCTCTGGAGGCTCTGGGGGAGGATCCTTCCTTTCTGTTCCCAGCATCTGATGGCCCCCGACATTCCTCGGCCTGGTGGCAGCATCTCTCCAGTCCCTGTCTCCGCCTTCAGACAGCCTCCTATATGCCTGTGTTTCTGTCTCTTTAAAGATACTCGTCATTGGATTTAGGGTCCATCGGTGTGATACTGTGATATAATGAGAAATCTGTATATGGTCTTCCTTCTGGTTTCTGGCACAAGCTCCTAAAATCATTGTAATTTCCTGAACGATGGGGTGATAGGAGCATCTTTTGTTATTCATAGAAGCCCTTTTCTGTGGGACCTGAGGTTATGCTAATGAGGTGATGCTTCATGGGCCCCTAGATAGCTGTGGGATAGGGCTGGTTGCCAGAGGAACCAGCCACGTGATTAGAGGGTTGGAACTTTAGCTCCATCCCTGAACTCTGGGGATGGGGAGAGGGGTGGAGATTGAATTGATCACCGGTGTCTACAGCCATGCCAGCCTGATCTCGGCTTAACTAATCATCAATGGCCAATGATTTAGTCTTGCTTACCTAGTGGAACCTCCATGAAAACACTACACAGTGGGGTTCAGAGAGCTTTCAGGTTGGTGAACACTTGGAGGTGCTGGGAGGGTAGTGCCCCAAGAGGCTATGGAAGCTCCCCCACAATACACATCCTGTTACCCAGCCCTCTTCTGTTGGGCTGTTCCTGAGTGGTATCCTTTATAATAAACTGGTAAATGTGAGTAAAGGGCTTTCCCGAATTCTGTGAGCTGCTCTAGCAATTTTTTTTTTTTTTTTTAAGATGGAGCCTCACTCTGTTGCCCAGGCTGGAGTGCAGTGGTGAGATCTCGGCTCACTGTAACCTCCCAGGTTCAAATGATTCTCCTGCCTCAGCCTCCCGAGTACCTGGGACTACAGGCGCCCACCACCATACCCAGCTAATTTTGGTATTTTTACTTGAGATGGGGTTTCACCATATTTGCCAGGCTGGTCTCGAACTCCTGACCTTGTGATCCGCCTGTGTCAGCCTCCCAAAGTGCTGGGATTACAGGTGTGAGCCACCGTGCCTGACTCTAGCAAATTATTGAATCTGAGGAGGGGGTTGTGGGAACACTTCACCCCTACTCCCAGCTTTAGGGTCAGTAGGTCAGAAGTACAGGTGGCCCAGACTTTCCCCCAGTGTCTTAAGTGGGGACAGTCTTGTAGTACTGAGCCCTTAACCTGTGGAATCTGACACTCATTCCACGTACTTATTGGCAGAATGGAATTAAATTGTAGGACACCCAGCTGGTGTACAGACACTGGGAGGATTGCCTGGTGAAAGGAGAAAACCCACACGTGTGTTGTCAGGAGAGTTCTGGGGGCATAGAAACACATCATGGTAGTATTGGACAATCTAGGGTGATCTCATTCATTACATCTGCAAATGTAATTTTTCCAGATAAGGTCGCATTTGCAGATTCTAGGGTTAAGATATGAACGTGCCCCTAGTGGGCTTCTCACCTTGATGTTCCTCAGGGAGAGGCCCTGCTGTCCTTCCTGGGTCTGTCTTCCTCCCTCCTGCATGTGCTCTGGTGCCACCTGCCTCCCTCTCGTGGCCTTTTCATGGTTGCTGTGATGCCCATGTCACGTGACTCCGTGGATTCCGCTGGCTCCCATGGGCAGGGGCTGGCTGTGCAGTGCTCACCTTTGCATACCCAGCACAGTGCCCTGCATGTGTTAGGTACTCAGTAAATACAGTTGTCTAGGGCTAAACCTTCAGTGTCTCCAGGAAGTCTTTCTGAGCCCCAGAGTCCTAAAAAGCAGAGGTGCTGCTGAGGAGTAATAACTATATCATCCTGGGGCCAAGGGCTGCTCCCTCTTCCCAGCTGGGGTTTCAGCTTCTGTCTGCCCTTCCCCTGCACCAGCCGGCCCCAGCCTGAAGCCTCAAGCATCGAATTATTATTGCCTCCTGGAATGACTGGGAACCTTAGGCACAGGTGGGTCCTTGGAGACTGGGGAGGGTCCTTTAACGGTGTTCTGGATGCTGATGGAGAGGAGAGGGGGTTCTTGTCAGCCCACACTGAGGCACACTCGGCTTGTGGAGGAAAATGGTTGTCTAGTGCCCCCCAAAAATCGCCAGCAAAGTTGACCTTCTGGTGATTAAGTCTCCAACCAGCTCAGCCTTCAAGCAGGCAGAGCTGTCAGGGCTGGTTGTAAGGGTTGGACTTTCTCCTCCAAGAAAGCTCAGAGTTGTAAATACCTGTTTTTCATTTGCTATGTCTAGGGTTGCCTGGGGAGCCAAGGCATCAGGGAGGAGGGCAGGCTCAGGCCCTTCCCGACTGACATTTTCCAGCCTATGGGGGGCCCTTGGCTAGCCTGGTGGCTTCCTCTGTGGCACACGCTGATTCATGACCCTGACCTCTCTCTACCCGGGCAGCTGCGGCTTTCTGTTCTCGGGTGCTGGCCTGGTGATGTCATTGTTGGGGCACAGTATGAGAGCTGGGAGGCCACAGGATCCTGGGGTGCTTTCTTTGTACCCTTCCACCACAGAACCAAGGACCCTGGTGGCAGGACTTTAGCCAGGGTGCAGTGGCTAACTGGATGAGGCATGCCTCATTTATAAAGAATTCTGAGCCACTTGGTGTGGATGCAAGAAGGGGCAGCTGCCAGCCTGGCAGAGGAGGAGAAAGTAGAAAAACCACCAGAACCAACCACACATCTCCGAAAGCACTCACTGCCTGTGGGTGGCCTGGGGTTATAGCCAGGCAGTACTGACGTCCATCCAGAAAGATACTCTCAGCCCTCGGGAAACAGCGGAATTATGTTCCTGGTTCCCTGCTTAGGAGAGGAAAACAGGTCAGCTTTTAAAAAAAAATTGAGGTAAAATGGCCGGGCGCGGTGGCTCAAGCCTGTAATCCCAGCACTTTGGGAGGCCGAGACGGGCAGATCACGAGGTCAGGAGATCAAGACCATCCTGGCTAACACGGTGAAACCCCGTCTCTACTAAAATACAAAAAACTAGCCGGGCGAGGTGGCGGGCGCCTGTAGTCCCAGCTACTCTGGAGGCTGGGGCAGGAGAATGGCGTAAACCCGGGAGGCGGAGCTTGCAGTGAGCTGAGATCCGGCCACTGCACTCCAGCCTGGGTGACAGAGCAAGACTCCGTCTCAAAAAAAAAAAAAAAAAAAAAAAAATTGAGGTAAAATTCACATAAGATGAAATGAATCATTTTAAAGTGAACAATTCCGTGGCTTTTAGTGCATTCACAGTGTTGTGCAACCACCATCTTTGTTTAGTTCCAAAACGTTTTTGTCACCCCAGAAGGAAACCCCTGCCCATTAAGCAGTCACCGACCTACTTTCTGTTTTTATGGGCTTACATATTCTGGGCATTTAATATCAATGGAATCATACAACATATGGCATTTTGTGACTGGCATATTTCCCTTAGCATCATGTTTTCAAGGTTCATCTGTGTTGTAGCATGTGACAGAATTTCCTTCCCTTTGAAGGCAGAGGCCAGGTGCAGTGGCTCACACATGCAGTCCCAGCACTTTGGGAGGCCTAGATGAGAGGACCACTTGAGGCGAGGAGTTCAAGACCAGCCTGGGCAACGTAGCAAGACCCCTGTCTCTACCAAAAAAAAAAAATTATTTTAGCTGGACGTAATGGCACACACCTGTATTGCCAGTTACTTAGGGGCTGAAGTAGGAGATCACGTGAACCCAGGAGTTCGAGGCTGTGGTGAGCTATGCTATTCCTTTGGATCATTTCTTTATCCATCTGATGGACATTTGGGTTGTTTCTACCTCTTGTGAATAATGCTTCTGTGAACATTCTGGTACAAGTTTTTGTTTGAACACCAGTTTTCAATTGTTTTGATTATACACCTAGGAGGAGAATTGCTAGGTCGTAAGGTTATCAGTGGCGCATCTTAGAAATGCCTTCTCTTTGGAAGGTGTTTGGAAGTTGACCCAGTAGGCAGGTCACACAGGTGCAGTTGGGCATAGTCAAGTTCTGCCTGAGACTCAGTTTTTCCTGTCTGAAAAATAGCAATCTAAAAGTTCATGCCCACTCAGGTGCATGTTCCAAGAGATGATTCGTGGGTTTTCAGCACCATGTGTAACCTAGAGGAAGTGCCCCATAAAGGGTGGCAGTTGGTTTTTGCCCGCTACTTCAAAGATTTGGGTCTTTTTTGCTGTTAGAGGAACTTACCTCCCTGAAGCATTGCAGGTATTACCTGACCTTACCTGAGTTTCTGCTACAAGAGCCAGCTTCAGAGCCCCCAAGATCCACGGCCCTTCTCAAGGGTGGAGTCTGCTCTTGGTGGGTGCATGGCGGTAGGAGGAAGGTGCCAGGCTGTGGATGAGCATGGGGTGCAGAGCCAGCTCTGACTGTGGACTCTGCACCCTTCAGTGAGAGCCGAACCTCTGTCCCAGCCGTGGTTTTCCAAGCCTCTCTGGAGGACAGTGCCTGCCTGACAATCCCTCCAAAGGATGTGAGCTGCTGTTTGTAGAAGTCGCTGGCACCATGCTGCCGTGGCCTGCCTAGGACCTGGGAGAAGATGGGAGGCCAAGAGGAGGGCAGGAGCTGGGAAGGAGGGCAGTTGCAGCCATGACAGGGTAGGGGCTCAGTGCCCGCCTCTGTGAAAACCTCTCCACCACAGCTGGCTGAGCCACCGGATGTTTGATCTGCTTTTACCTTTGTAAATAAATATTGCCAGAGATCAATCTGCTGATGATCTCTGAGCTCCATGGAGTTCCTGCCTTCTCCACCCGATTCCTCCCAGTGCCCCTTTCTTCTCTTGACTCCAGTACAAGTTCATCAGAGGGCCTTTTACAGCTGTTCCCATTGTTCTGGGTAGGGAGGGCCCGGAGCATGACCTCTGATCCCCTGAGGGTTTGCTCCCATCTCACCCTGGAGTATGTTGGCAGAGTGTGGGACCCGGGCTGGGTTCCTGGAACCCCACACCTCTGGCAGCCACGCCCCTGAAGGAGGATCTGGGGCCTCTCTAGGCATGCCTGGCCTGGGAGAGCCTCTCCTGCCTGGCTGCACCCAGGTATCACATGGCCGGTGGTCTGAACTCAGTTCTGCATGCATTTCCTGGGAGCCCACCGTTCCACCTTCTGTCTCTGTGAATCCGACTACTCTAGGTACCTCACATGAGTGGAATCGTAATATTTGTCCTTTTGTGTCTGGCTTATTCCACTAAGCAAAACGTCAAGGTTCATCCATGTGATTGCATGTGTCTAAATGTCCTTCCTTTTTAAGGCTGAATGATTTTCCATCGCGTGTATACATTACATTGTGCTTCTCTATTCTTCTGTCAGTGGACATTGGGTCCTTTCCCCCTCTTCCTTCCCATGTTGTGATGAATATGGGTGTGCAAATATCTCTTCAAGTTCCTGCTTTCAGTTCTTTTGGAGGCAGGGCGCAATGGCTCACGCTTGTAATCCCAGCACTTTGGGAGACTGAGGCTGGTGGATCACTTGAGATGAGGAGTTCCAGACCAGCCTGGGCAACATGGTGAAACCCCGTCTATACCTAAAATACAAAAATTAGCTGGGTGTGGTGGCGCACACTTGTAATCACAGCTACTTGGGAGGTGGAGGCAGGAAAATTACTTGAACCCAGGAGGTGGAGGTTGCAGTGAGCCGAGATCACGCCATTGTACTCCAGCAGTGTCCAGGCGACAGAGTGAGACTCCATCTCAAAAAAAAGACCAAAGAAAAATCAGCTATTTTGGGTATATAACTAGGAGTAGAATTGCTGGATCATATGGTAATTCTGTTTAATTTTTTGAAAGTTTTTTTTTTTAACCAGTGTAGTCTAGGGGATGTGACCTCAGCCCCTACTTGGGCCTGGGCTGACTATGACCTAACCAGGCCTTATTCTTTTCGCTATATTATTTTATTTTTTGGCTGCCCTTTTTCCTTTTATGAAATAATAGATTTGCAGAGTTCCGGGGTTGGGTTGCTAAGCAAACTGCCTGGAGAGGAGAGGGTTTCAGATTTTACTAGACCCTCCCTCTTCCACACCAACCCTGGGCTGTTTGCACTGGCCTTCCTCTCCCCAACCCCACTCCTAGTCTGGTTCCTGGTTCAGGTGAGCAGCAGCCAGATTCCAAGCCCCCATCTTCTTCTACCTTCTAGTGTTTGGGTTCTGCTTTGGATAGAGCTTTGCGGGAAGGATTTGGCTGATGGACCACCAACCTCAGTCTTGCCAAGGGTGAGTAGGCCCAGAGAGCTTTTTCCACTGGGTATTCGTGGTACAGGGGCATGGAACCAGGCCTCTCAATTGGTTCTGGCTCTTGGGAGATGGTGGCTTTCAAAATGCCAAATAATGTACTTTATCCTCAAGAGGAAAGGGGCTTTGCTGGGCATGGTGGCTCAAGCCTATAATCCCAGCACTTTGGGAGGCCGAGGCAGGAGGGTTCCTTGAGGCCAGAGTTTAAGATCAGCCTGGTCAACATAGCAAAACTTTGTCTCAAAAAATGTTTTTAAAAATTAGCTGTGCATAGTGGCGTGCGCCTGTAGTCCCAGCTACTTGGAAGGATCCCTTGAGCCTGGGAGTTTGAGGCTGCAGTGAGCTGTGATCACTCCATTGCACTTCAGCCTGGGTGACAGCAAAACCCTGTCTCTGAAAATAAAATAACAGGTGGGGGGTGGTGCTTTGTGTACTTTGGGGAACTCAGGTGTGAAAAACTGCTTTGTGAAAAAGCAGGTTCCTGTGTGCTGGTTAGACTGGGGGAATGAGGAAATTGAGGGGCAGTCCTCCCCACCCCATCGTTTGCCTTGGAGCAGACTGGAAGAGTCAGCAGAATGAGGGGCAACAAGTCTGGATTGGAGTGATCTGGGTGAGCTGAGGCAGGGGCTGAAGCCCTCATATGGAATGTGGCGGGGATGAGCAGGCCATCTGGAATCCAGACTTAAAAGCATCAGTCACCCAGACATTGATTTGAGATCTCTGCAGAGGGGGAAACGGCTAGGGTTTTAGCTGTCTGGAGCGTCCTAATTCCCCAGCAGAGTCTGGCCATGAGACCTGGTCTTTCTGTCTCACCTGGTGGGGTGACGTGTCCACTTCGAAGTCTCACTGGACACGGGCGGGCAAACCCTCACCGGGCACTTGATTCTTGGACCAGGTTTTAGCATGGATGTTGCTAAGTCAGCACGTGGCTTCGCACCTGTGGAGTCTTCCAGTTACTCTGGAGCAAGCCCTGAGACCACGAGTCTGACCCGAAGTTCTTGCTGGGTTGACTCCCTCCTGGGTGTTGACTTGGCCTTGCCTGGGAGTCAGTGTAGTTATGGGCGTGGAAAGCACTCAGATAAAAGGTGCTCCACCAGGTGATGAAGAAGTCTTTAGATAGACAGTAAAACCGTTGGTTAAAAGCTGGTCTAACCCACCTTATTTTGTTGTTTGTTTTGTTTTGTTTTATTTTATTTATTTATTTATTTATTTATTTATTTTTGAGATGAGTCTCGCTCTGTTGCCCAGGCTGGAGTGCAGTGGCATGATCTGGGCTCACGGCAAGCTCCGCCTCCCGGGTTCAGCCATTCTCCTGCCTCAGCCTCCCGAGTAGCTGAGACTACAGGTGCCTGCCACCACACCTGGCTAATTTTTGTATTTTTAGTAGAGGCGTGGTTTCACCTTGTTAACCAGGATGGTCTCGATCTCCTGACCTCGTGATCCACCCTCCTCAGCCTCCCAAAGTGCTGGGATTACAGGCGTGAGCCACCACGCCCAGCTGTTTGTTTGGTTTTAGATGTTTCGCAGCCTGAAGCTGTGGTTTTAGTCTCTTTCTCTAGTGAAAAGTGGAAAAGAGGGATGAGGAAGGGGCTTTGCTGGCCCAACCAAAAACAAAACAAAGAACCGACGAGTGTACTGTCTCTCTTGGGCACTTGGACACTCCTGCTAGAACATTTAGTAGACGCTGACAATTCCGAGCTAATGTAAAAGCCAAGTCTGGAGGGTCATAGGGTGGGAGACTAGGGTGAGGAAGTTGTTGAAGGAGGCCGGGGGGATGGCAGGGCCTTCATCTAATAGTGACAGTAGCATTTTAGAGCTAGAGGGTCTTTATCGATTGTCTAGTTCACATGCATGATTTTTAAAAAAGGAAGCTGAGGCAGGAGGATTGCTTGAGCCTCGGAGTTGGAGACTAGCCCAGGCACCATAGCGAGTCAGCGTCTCTGTTAAATTAATAAATGAAGTCGTGCTCGCTTCGGCAGCACATATACTAAAAAATTGGAACGATACAGAGAAGATTAGCATGGCCACTGCGCAAGGATGACACGCAAATTCGTGAAGTGTTCCATATTTTGCGCAGTCTGCGAAGATCATTTCAGTATCTGCTAACTAGCACTAAGGAAATAGTGTGACTCTAAGCAAAAATGAGTGGCACCCAATGACGAAATTGTGGTTTTCATTACAAAAAATAATAATAATAATAAATGAAGTCAAGAAAGGTGAGGCATGGATGGCTTCAGTGATGTGGATAACTCTACAGAGAGGTAGCAACGGGGAGGGCCCGAGCCTTGCTTCCGAGGGATTACGTCACGGCTCGCTTGCCCCACCCAAAGGCCAAAGGAACTGAGCGTTGATAACCAGCGTAGTAATCTTGGTACCTGGAGCCCCCTCAATGTCCCATGGATCAAGGAGACCAGATTCCTCCATACAGCTTGTTGAGAGACTTGGTGGGTGCCCCCTGCTCTTGATGTCTTAATACTTTGACTGTTGTGCTCAACCCAGACCCAGCCTCTTCCTGGAATTCTCCTTTGGATACGCACAGAAACAGAACCCGGCCTGGTCTTTGCAGCCATTAGCTGTGTGCAGTCACCTGGGACAGTGCTGCAGGTCAGCAGCCGGCAAAGTGCTAGAACGCTGGGTTGGGGTCGCTCAGCAGGTCTCAGCCCTGGCTGCCAGCTAGATTCCCCAGGAAGCCCCTATAGCTTCGGATTCGGCAGGTCTGTGTGGATCCCAGTGAAATTGTTTTCAAAGCCTCCCAGGTGTTGCCGATGTGCAGCCAGGGCTGGGGACACCTGTTAGAGGGCGCTGAGTCCTGTGGGACAGGAAGTGGAGAACCTGGGAGAGGGAGAGGCGGAGGTGCGCAAGGAAGCCGTGACTTCGGCCACCTGCACTCACAGCTAGTGGCAGATCACTCCAGGCACACGGCTCCCCCCTGGCCATCCACGTGGTAAGGAATGACAACTGTGCCCGCTTCAGGATTGCTGGGTCAGCTGCTCTGAATGCCTGAGGGCAGCCCTGTGCCCACCCAGCCTGGGTGTGTGTGGTGGCAGTTGTAAACTCGTGAATGAACACCGAGGTCACCTCTGCTGGTAACCTTTGGGCAGGGCTGCTTACAGGTGACTCATGGTGAGAGTGACGTCACCCCATCAGGGTGAGCTCTCAGAAGTCCCATGGGCCTCAGAGGCCCCCTTTGGAAGGAGTGGAGAAGGGATCCTCATATGAGCCATGGATCGGGCTAGAAGATCCTTGTGGGTTGACAATGGTTGTGGTGAGTCCACTGGCTTAGAAAACTCAGGCTGAGGACAGGCCATCAGGAGCTCCAGATGGCTAAGGCCTTGGAAACACGTGTTGGGCTTTGTCATTCAGCCTGGGAGGAAGGGAGTGATTATCTCCAGGTTCCTCTGGAATGAATTACTCTGTATAACCAGATAGTCCCAACAGGCAGGGGGACTCTTGTAGAATAAGCCACTCTGTCCTCCTGCGGGTACTCACATTTGGGGTAAGGTGGTCTGGGATTTTGACAGACCTGCTGGGAGGTGGGCTATGAGTCATCCAGAAGCTGGGCTGGACCGAGGGATGGGGGAACCTGTAGCCCTAATTCCCTGGGTTGTGATGGGAAGAACATGGTAGGACTCACGGCTCATGGTGGCCAGGACTTGCACCCCAGCCAGCATGCTGGCCTGTGCTCCTCACCCCATCAGACCCCATGGGCGGGGTGCGCAAGGACCATTCCAGACAACAAGACGGTAACATTTTGGGTTCCTCCTTTTCTTTTCATTTTCTTTCCTTTTCTTTTCCTTTTTTTTTTTTTTTTTTTTTTTTTTTTTTTTGACAGAGTCTTGCTCTGTCACCTAGGCTGGAGTGCAGTGGCACAATCTTGGCTCACTGCAACCTTCACCTCCCAGGTTCAAGCGATTCTTCTGCCTCAGCTTCCCAAGTAGCTGGGATTACAGGCACCTGCCACCACGCCCAGCTAATTTTTTGTATTTTTAGTAGAGATGGGGTTTCACCATGTTGGTCAGGCTGTTCTCAAACTCCTGACCTCAAGTGATCCGCCCACCTTGGCCTCCCAAAGTACTGGGCTTACAGGCATGAGCCACTGCATCTGGCCAGGGGTCCCCCTTTCTATAGCAACTCAACTCCCCTGTATGAGGGAGAACCGACTGTTTTCTCTGTACACAAGCTTATGTGACCAAATGTGGGGGCTTTTTCCCACACCAGGCAGTTCTCTGCAGACACCAGCTGGGTGTCCTACAATTTCGACTCAGTTCTGACGTGGAGTTAGCATCAGATCCCACAGTTAAGGGCTCAGCTCCAGAAGACTGCCCCTAACTTCAGGTGTCAGTAGCAAGTCCAGGTTGTCTACTGGCCATAAATTAGAGGTTCCTACAGCCCCTTCCTTGAGTTTGATCACTTGCTGGAAAGGCTCACAGAACTCAGGAAAATAACTTGCTAGATGACTGATTTCTAATACAAAGACACAACTCAGGAATAGGCAGATGGAAGAGGTGTATAGAGGAAGGTCTGTGGGAAGGGGTGCAGAGCTCCCATGCCCTCTCTGGGCACTGCCACATTTTCATCAACCTGGAAGCTCTCCTAACCCTGGCCTTCATTGTGTAGGCATGATTGATTACATCACTGACCATTAGTGATCAACTCAACCTTCAGCTGTGGTTCTTCCCCAGAGAGTTGGGGGTGCCAACTGTCTAATCATGTGGTTGATTCTCCTGGCAACCAGCCCACTTCCTGAGGCTATCCAGGAGCCCCAGCCACCTGTCATTTATTAGCACACATAAAGACATGTATTACTTTGGCGATTCCAAGGATTTTAGGAACTGCATGCCAGGAAAGTAGGGGGTGGGGTATGCAAAGATCAAATATACATTTCTTAAGTCACAATCCCCTGCTGGGGGCAGACGTGTCTCAGAAAGCCCCTTGTATTGTCTGGGCATTGAGCCCGTGTTCATCACCTCTCACCCTGTGGTCGTTAACCAGTCAGTTGTGAAGGGGACATCAGCATACCCGAGGTACTTGTGAGATGCCTGTTGGGGACAGAGATGGTATCAGCTGGGAGCTTGCTGGGACAGGTTGGATATGGATCCTCCCTTCTCTGTCTCTAACACAGGATGCTTTGCACACACAGATGGCTCGTTTGGAACACCACCTGGGTACGGCTGCGCTGCAGACCGGGCGGAGGAGCAGCGCCGGCACCAAGACGGGCTGCCCTACATTGATGACTCGCCCTCCTCATCGCCCCACCTCAGCAGCAAGGGCAGGGGCAGCCGGGATGCGCTGGTCTCGGGAGCCCTGGAGTCCACTAAAGCGGTGAGTCCCCATGGTGTACGTGTGGCAGGAGGGCCAGGTGAGGCTCCCTGAAGCGCGGCCCCATGCGCAGGGGTACATAGCAGGTAGGTGGTGGAGCAGCCAATGGTTTGGAAGCCGAGTGGGTTACCAAAAACTCCTTCCTCATCTCTACATGTGGTACACAGACAGCCTGCCAGATTTGTTGGTCAGGGAGATCGGGGGATGCTTTGAACTGAGCATGGAGGAGGCAGGCAGCACGTGGTCTTGAGGTTGAGAATGTCAGCACCAGAGGCAACCACCAAAACCAGCAAGACCTGCATGGTGGCATCAGCAACGCTGCTGAGCCGGGTGGTGTCTGGGCTTGGGTCTCTGCTTCATAAAGTTTTCTTGCTCCCTTTTACCAAAGCGTGTGCTGACTCCATCCATGTGACCAGAGCCTTTCCTGTGAGTTTTCACTTGACCCTCATTAGTAATTCTTGGCCTTGCTGTCACTTCCACTTTACAAATGTGGAACTGAAGTTCAGTGGTGGCTTGCCCAAGGTATAATGGCTAGTGAGCAGCAGCACATTCAGTACATGCTCTGCCATACCCTCTGAGAAAGCAGTGAACCTGCGCCCCCACTCACATGAGGACGTAGCCTGGAGTGGTCATAGGCTGGGTGGTGCTGGGCCACCCGGCCCTGCATGAAGTTCTGACTCCTCTCGCTGGTCCCACAGCTCAGGGGGCTGCTTCAGCAGTGCTCTGGGGCCCAGATGCTCACCCCTTGCCATTGGTGCATATCCCCCAACTCGACCTCTTGGGTTCCTTCCTTCTTGGGCTGAGAAAATCACTGCTCCAGGGCAGTTGCTCCTTTCTGTCTTTTTGGTCCCTGATGACAGATTTCTTCCCCACTCTGCTTAGCTTATTTCTTGATGATTTCCACCCTGACAACACCGTAGCCTGGCACGGTGGCTCACACCTATAATCCCAGCGACTCAGGAGGCTGAGATGGGAGAACTGCTTGAGTCCAGGAGCTGGAGACTGCAGTGAGCTGTGATTCTCACCACTGCACTCAGCCTGGGCAACACAGCAAGACCCTGTCTTAAAAAATAATAATAATAGGCCGGGTGCAGTGGCTCTAGCCTGTAATCCTAGCACTTTGGGAGGCCGAGGCAGGCAGATCACGAGGTCAGGAGATCAAGACCATCCTGGCTAACACAGTGAAACCCTGTCTCTACTAAAAATAGAAAAAACTAGCTGGGCGTGGTGGCGGGTGCCTGTAGTCCCAGGTACTCAAGAGGCTGAGGCAGGAGAATGGCATGAACCCGGGAGGCGGAGCTTGCAGTGAGCTGAGATCGTGCCGCTGCACTCCAGCCTCGGCCACAGAGCGAGACTCTGTCTCAAAAAAATAAAAAAAAAAAAAAAAAAA
>NW_016809579.1:507905-571725 GCF_001698545.2 Rhinopithecus bieti | reverse complement strand
ATAAATAAATAAATAAATAAAATAATAAATAAAAGAGCAATAGAGGGATGGACTTTCCCCTGGTTCTGTAAGAAAGCTCCAGAAGTGCAGCTTCTCACTGAGCTGCTTTTCTCTGGGGCTGACGCATTAGCTGCAGGCCCGGGACTGCTGCTTTTGTATGTGCTTTTGTGATTTCTGAAGGCCTTGGTGCTGGGCAGGCTTCTCGTCCTGAACCGAGAGGATAGGAGAGGAAGCCAGTGGGTAACATGTACCTGCTCCATGCAGCACACACAGGCTGCTGCCTTAGGTAGCTTCCTATCCCACGTCGAGCGTCAGCTTTTTACAGATTAGGAGGCCGAGGTTCAGAGAGGTGAAGTAACTTGCTTGGGCCATGCAGCTCCAGGGTTTGAAGCCTTCCTGATTCTTCAGTGGACACACTTTCTCTCTCTCAACTGTGCATCCCCTCTCTTGCTGTTTTGTGAGCGTGGTTTGGTACAGAGAAGGACTAAGTTCAGGTAGGCTAAGTGCTGAACTTGAAAAAGGCTATTTCTTTCCATCATCCTTGAGGGCTATCTTCACCCAGCCAGTCCTTGATGCACTTCCTGGCCCCGAAAGGAGGCTGATCTGCCCACTCAGTGCCCTCGGTCCCTGTCCAGGGGAGGGGGCCTCCCTCCCACACCTGGCTCTGACTTGGAATAGAGCCTTCACCTTTCAGTGCAGGGCTCCTCCTCTGTGAAGCACCCCAGATCCTGGTCCCTGGACCCCTGCTCCCTGCTTCTGCCTTCACAGGAGCTGTAGACGTTTCTCATGGTGCACGTCCTGCAGAAGGTTGCACGTCTCTGCCTGTCAGGTCCAGGGTTTCCAGTCCCAAGTGTGCCCCCTGGCCCAGAGCTGGTCTGAAGAGGAGGGGATTTGATTGGAGAGCGGTGTGTAACTCCTTTCCAGAAACCTTCTGGTGCTCCTTCCCAGTGGCTGGGGCCCCAGAACGGGTGCCCTTCACTGCTCTGGAGACAAGCATAGCCTTGACTTCCTGGTTTCCCTGACAGCCATGCAACAAGCCATGCAAATGTCATCTTTCATTTCTGATCTTTGGTTTGAAGACATGGCTGTCGCTTTCTAGGACACCTCACTTCCCCCAGGGAGCGTGGTGATCTTGAGGCCAGAGGCGTGCTGATCCTGACCAGCCAGTGGGGTGTGGGCATCAGCCTGCTCATCCCCCTCCCCCTGCACGCCACCCACCCTCGTTTGGTCCCAGATGCTGATCTTGAGTCTTTTGGGCCATGGGGCCACCAGGAAGCCCTCAGGGAACTCTTTGGCAATTTGGGGTCTCAGTGGACTCCTGTGGCACGGATCTTCTCTGTGAATACCCATTCGTAGTGTAGGCAGAGGTTGGACAGAGGCCAGGCGCCCCCTTGCCCGGGGTGCTTTGGGAAGGATTCACACAGGCTGGCCTGTTGCAACAACCTGCAGCCCCAGGACCCTACACAGAGGCCAGCCCCTTGCCCTCTGTATGCCAGGAGGGCCAGGTTCTTGGGGTGTTCGCTGGCTGGGCCGCAGGACAATGTCCAGTCTGTTGCTAATGAAAATCTGCCCTTGCCCAGAGCAGAAGAGGGTCCTTTTTCCAGCAGCGATGCTCACTGCACACTCTCAGCCCAGAGCAGCCTGCCCCTTGCAGCCAGGGTTTTGCACCCTGATCACCACTGGGCTCCCCCAGATTAGGGAGACTAGGAGGAGGGACTAGAAGGGGCCTCCTTGCGCTCTGCCCTGTCCTGAAGCTCAGTTCCAGCTCCCGCCCTCAGCTCACCTGTGGGCCTGACAGCAGTCAGCTGGCAACAGTTTTATTCACCTCGTTCTCTGTCAGCTTTTCCTGCTTGGTTGTCACAATCCCATTTTGTTTTGTGGGTTCTTTGTTGGCTTTTATTTAGCCTCAGGTTTTGTGTTTGTACCCGCCTGGGTAGGATCATGGTAGGAGGTACTTCCTTCCATGTCACTGACTTCTTTTTCCAATTTCCCTTTACCTCCAACTTCCTACCCGCCCCAGCCTCCTTGCCTGCCTCCATGGCCCTCCCTGCATTCACGTCCTTTCCCATAACTGGCACGAGCACCGTCCTGAGTTATAAATAGCCACAGGCTGGGCCCTGCCCTTTGCTCTCTCGTTTTCTCTCCGTGGACTTGGCTGGTTTCTGAGCCATCCCTGTCTGATGCCACCAGCACTATTCAGGACTCTAGAAGATTCTTAGTCTAAGGAGAAGTGCCTTCATCCTGAGTCTTGTCTCCACCCCACCCAGTCCATGCCCTGGGCCAGATGTTCCCTGAGCGGCCCCACCCTTCAGAACAGGGAGGGAGAGCTAGACTCTGCCTTCCTGCCTGCGCTGTTTTTCCTCCTGGCTTTCCAAACCGTGTGGACAGAATGAGACACAGTGCTCCCACCCACGCGGGCACAAGCATCTCACACTGGGTGGGGCCTTCATGGGCTCTGCAGCCGTAGCAGCCTCCCTGGGCCCTGCAGGCCCGTTCGTACTCAATAGTAGCAAGGTTGTCCTCAGAACATGAGCAGGGCTGGCAGGCTGGGTGGGTGGGTGGCCCTGCCCTGCCCTGCCCTGCCCAAGGGGCCCACCATTCCCTTAACCTCTTCTCCTCTTGTGGAGCAGGGAGCGGCATCTGCACACGGTAGGAGGCACCTGCAGGGGCAGCTGGGGGCTGCTTTCCCCAAGACTCCACCATTCATGATGGGCAGAGAGGGAGTGTCATAGGCCACCCCACCCTATGTGTGTGTGCAACATGGGCAGCAGACTTGCTGAACTTGGGAAGCATTTCAGGGCACCGAGTCAGGCTCAATTGACAGTCCTGGGTTCCTTGAACCCAACTGTCTCCAAGTGAGAGTATGGAGACCCTGAAGGAGCCTTCAGAGATTCATAAAAACACAGCCAATACTAGGATACAGCCAGGTCTTTGAGATCCACTCACTGATTTATTAAACGAATCTTAATTGAGCACCTGGGTGTTCCGGGCACTGTGCTAGGCAAGGAGGTTCCAAGCTCAGGCACAGCCATGGCCTGGATCCCACCCGTGGAGCCACTGCCTACCCTGCCGGGGGGACAGGTGTGCATGGGACCTGCATGTCCTTTTCCTTGGAGCTGCTGTCCACCCAGATCTTGATGGCTGTCCCCCCCAAACACATATGTACGTGTGTATAAATGCATGTATATACACACGTATACACAGGCACCCGGGCATGCTGACAGCTCATGCGTACATTCACACAAGTGTGCACACACTTAGGAGATTCCCAGGGCAAAATGGTGGCCCAGGAAGGCTTTTTAGATTGTCCCAGTGGGCAAGTGAAGATGTGTGGCCCAAGCCCCAGGGACTCAAGTGGGGCACAGGGTGGGGCTCCCTCCCCAGGCAGTGGAGGCTCAGGGCCGGAGTGCCTTTGCCTGAGACCATGGGGCAGGCCAGGCCCTGGGTGCTTTGTGTTGAACCTGCTGTCCATACCATGACATGCCTCCCTTCTAGTGGGCCAGGGAAATAGGACAGCAGGGTTGGGAGTAGGCAGGGGCTGTGCTGGGACCCTGATTCCAAATTCTACAGATACCATCAGGCCTGAGCTGACCTCAGTCAGATCCTTCCTGAAACCCATCAGTACTCACTGGAGGTGATTCTGCTCCCAGGGCATATGTGGCAGCGGCCGGAGACATTTGTGCCTGCCACACCTCGGGGGGGAGGGTGTTACTCACATATGGTAGGTAGAGGCAAGGATGCTTCACAGAATCCTACAAGGCGCAGGATGCCATGCAGCCCCTGACAGACTCCTCCAGGCCTAGATGTCAGTGGGGCCAACGAGGAGCCTGCCCGCAGCCAGTGATTTTCCCCGAAAGTGGGAAAGTGAGTGATCCGGGACCACCACCCCAGTTCCACACCTGTGAGCCCAGAAATCAGTGGAGAAGTGGGTGGGGCTGTCACAGACGCCAGACCTGACCCCCCTCCCCCACCCTGCATGCACGCACACACACGCACGCACTCACGCACTTTCTTCTGACTGCAGGCAGGGCCAGTGGGCACAGGCGGGACAGAGGGAGCATGGCCTCAGCCCAGTGGAGCACTGAGATCTGCCATGGGCACGGCCAGCCTCCAACATTGCCAGTGGCCAGGGAGCAGATGGGAGTGACCAGGAAGTCAGGTGGCAGTTTCTGTGGCCTTTGGCATCGTCATCTTTGGTGTCATGCCCTTGCTGGGACTGTTGTAACAAAGCACCACAGACTAGGGGGCTTAAAGAACAGGAGTTTATTTTCTCATAGCCCTGGAGGCCTGAAGTCCAAGATCAAGGGGCGGGCAGGGTTGGTTTCTTCTCCGGCCCCTCTCCTGGACTTGTCTTCTCTGTGTGTCTTCACATGATGTTCCCTCTATTTGAGTCTGTGTCCTCATATCTTCTTTTACAAGTACTCTGGTCCTGGTGGGGTGCCGTGGCTCATGCCTATGTAATCCCAACACTCTGGGAGGCTGAGGTGGAAGGACTGCTTGAGCTCAGGAGTTTGAGACCAGCCTGGGCAACATGGCAAGACCTTGTTTATACAAAAAAAAAAAAAAAAAAAATTTTTTTGAGATGGAGTTTCGCTCTTGTTGCCCAGGCTGGAGTGCCATGGCATGGTCTCGGCTCACTGCAAACTTCCCCTCCCATGTTCAGGCAATTCTTCTCCCTCTGCCTCCCAAGTAGCGGGGATTACAGGTGCCCGCCACCACACCCAGCTAATTTTTGTATTTTTAGTAGAGACAGGGTTTCACCATGTTGGCCAGGCTGGTGATCTCAAACTCCTGACCTCAGGTGATCCGCCTACCTCGGCCTTCCAAACTGCTGGGATTATAGGCGTGAGACATTGCGCCTGGACTCCACAAAAATGTTTAAGTTAGCAGAGCAAGGTGGTGGGTGCATGAGGTCCCAGCTACTTGGGAGGCTCAGGTGGGAGGTTTGCTTGAGCCTGGGCTCTCAAGGCTGCAGTAAGCTGTGACTGTGCCACAGCACACCAGCCTGAGCGACAGAGCGAGACGTCGTCTCAAAAAGAAAAGAACGGGACACATGGAACCTTTTGGCTTCAGTTTAGTTTAATCACCTCTTTAAAGACCCTGCCTTCAGATCCAGTAATGCTGTAAGGTACTGGGGGTTAGAGCTTCAACATGAATCTGAGTGGGGAGGGGAGACATTATCATAACTAGGATTAGAAGGTGGCCTCCCATGGTCTCTGTGCCCTACTTCAACATCCAACAATGTGTCAGCTTCATCATTTGGAGACAAAAACAGTAGAGCTTCCCTGAACTTTCAGCAGGGACGCTAATGGGAAGGGGGACTTTGTCAAAGCCCACATGTAAGAGGGTCCCTGCCAGTGATGTCGGGGTCTGAAAAGTAGGGTCAGGGGACATAGACTTTGAGCGCCAGGGACAGGGTTCTTCTGGAGCAGGTGGTAGCAGTCCCTGTGGCTGGGAGGGAGGGCATCTGGAGAAGGTGGTGCTGCCTGGAGGGTGTCAGTCGAAGGGTCACGTGGCAGCAGCAGTCAGAGAATCCAGGTGAGGAGGGCCCCAGGTGAGCAGTGGGGAGTGGAACTTGGAGCTGGCTGCAGCAGGAGCCAGGTGGCCATGCTGTGGGTTCCGACGCCCCCTCGGCTCAGAGCCGCCTCCTCCTTCCTCGACTGTGTGAGGCAGCTGCTCTTGTGTTGCAGGCAGAAGGCGTGGAGCGAGGCCTGGCCTGGCCTGCTCCACACTAAACTATTTCGCGGTCTGGCAAGACTAAAGGTGGCCCTGGGCGTTGCCAGATGACCCCCTGGGATACTCAGCGACCACGAGCATGTGGCTTAGTATGTGCGGAGGGTCCCCTGCCTCTCTGATTCCATGTGGAGCCTTCGTGGAGGCAGGGGTTTGTCCAGAGGTCAACAAGCTGGCCTTCCTCTCTCAGAGGGCCCTGATGCAAGCATCCCCCTACCACCCTCCCAGGCTGACTTCTGTCTGTTTCTTCTGCAGAGTGAGCTGGACTTGGAAAAGGGCTTGGAGATGAGAAAATGGGTCCTTTCTGGAATCCTGGCTAGCGAGGAGACTTACCTGAGCCACCTGGAGGCACTGCTGCTGGTGAGGAGGGTTTTTAGGGAGCTGAGCAGGGCGAGATGGGGCAGGATGACAGGGTTGGGGAGCCTCTTTGCCCTTAAGTCCCAGGTCAGCTGTCAGAGCCTGGGTGCAGCTCGCCATCCCTGGAGTGGATACCAGTGGAAGACTGAGTTGCCAAACCAAGCTGGTTTTAAAATTATATTTGTTATGTGATTTAAAAATAAAAGTGCATATGTCAGGTAACCATGACTGTCCACTGTCATACAATGCACCTGACAGATGGCAGCCCCTCTCACCTGTGCTACCTCACCTGTGTCCTCTTTCAGCCCATGAAGCCTTTGAAAGCCGCCGCCACCACCTCTCAGCCGGTACTGACGAGTCAGCAGATTGAGACCATCTTTTTCAAAGTGCCTGAGCTCTACGAGATCCACAAGGAGTTCTATGATGGGCTCTTCCCCCGTGTGCAGCAGTGGAGCCACCAGCAGCGGGTGGGCGACCTCTTCCAGAAGCTGGTGAGTGACCCAGGGCTGGTGCTGGGACTACAGGCATGTACCACCACGTCCAGCTAATTTTTTGTATTTTTAGTAGAGACAGGGTTTTGCTATGTTGGCCAGTCTGGTCTCAAACTCCCAGCCTCAAATGATCCACCCAACTTGGCCTCCCAAGTACCAAGTACTGAGATTACAGGCGTGAGCCACCATGCTCAGCCTTTTTTGTTTGTGTGTTTGTTTTTTAATTTATATTTATTTAGATAGGTATTTTTAGAAAGAGCTGGGGACTCCCTGTGTTGTCCAGGCTGGAGTGCAGTGGCTCTTCACAGGCGTGATTCCACTGCTCATCAGCATGGGAGTTTTGACCTCCTTCATTTCCAATCTTGGCTATTTCACTCCTTAGGCAAACTGGTAGTTCCCGACTCCTGGGAGGTCACCATATCGATGCCAAACTTAGTATGTAGTGCGCTGCAGCCCAGAACTCCTGACTGAAGCCATCCTCCGGCCTCAGCCTTCAGCATGGCTGGGACTACAGGTGCGCGCCACCACACCCTGTGTGCACACACTTTCCCTGAAGCAGGCTTCCTCCACTGGGAAACAAGTCCTCTAGGGGCAGATGTGGCCGGAGGCCAGGCCCCCTCTAAGCGTGAAGAGCATGTGATTCCTTACAAGCCCTGCCCCCAGCACTTCTGGACTACTGAGACACCCAGCTCTGTCCTCAGGCCTCCCCTTGGCTGATGCTGGGGACTGAGTTTTCTGCTCTGAGGTGTGGCTTTCCTGTAGGGGGACCCCTCCCTCTGCCACCCTGTGCTGCAGACCCCCCAAACTCCGAGCCAGAGCTAAGGCTTGAGGAACACACAAAGCACTTACTTTGTTCCAGTTCTTGCTTCCTGGGGCTCTTTCCGCCATGGCCAGAGAGCAGGAGGCTATATTTTGATACATGCTGCCCCCTCCATCTTTGAAGCCCCCGGCATTTCTCCCTGTGTGTGTAAGCAGTTTTAAACCTAGTGGAGGGTGGTGGCTCGGGCTGGGCTCCGTGTCAGGACTCCCCCCCACCCCCCGCAACGGTGGCCTGGGCGAGGGCGGGGGGCGTAGAGGTGAGGAAGCTGCAAGAAGGGAGGGTGGTGAGGGGGAAGCGAAGGAAGGGGAAGAGGAAGGGAAAAGCGAGCGAGAGGGGCAAGGTGGAAGAGGAAGCGGGGTGGAAGGGAAGCCCAGGCCGCAGACGGCGAAGAAGGCAGCGGGGCTAGGGGTTGAGGCGGGAGCAAGGGCATGCCCAAGAGAGGAAACAGAGGGAGGCGGAAGCATGGAGGAAGGGGCGAGAGACATCATCAAAAGAGATGAGGGGAGCTCAGGGGCCAGGAAGGAGGCACACGGAAGAGTATGGGAAGAAGGAGGAATGGAGGGTCAGGGCTAGGCATTGGGAGGGCGCCAGGCTGAGAAGAGCACAAGGACGAGGGGGTCAGGCTTGGGCCTACATCTCCGGGACAGGGGTGGCCATGGCAGTGGCAGCCAGGGAGGAGGAGACGGCGGTGGCTTGGGAGTCGGCCGCCCGCCCGGCTGCAGGGTCCGCGCTCTGGCGCCTGCCGGAGGTGCTGCTGCTGCTCATCTGCTCTCACCTGGACTTGTGGGCCCTCTGCTGCCTGGCCCAGGTGTGCTGCTGGCTATCGCCCTTCACCAGCTGCGACCTGCTCTGGGAGTCTTTGCTGGGCATGATGAGGATGTTTGCCACTTTGCGCTGGCCAGCTTGCATATTGTCAGTGCAGGAGGAGATGGGAAGATTGGCGTTGGTAGGATTCACAGCACCTTCACTGTCAAGTACTCGGCTCTTGGACCGGAGGTGAACTGTGTGGATTGCAAAGGGGGCATCACTGTGAGTGGCTCCAGGGACAGGATGGCCAAGGTGTGACCTTTGGCCTCAGGCCGGCTGGGGCAGTGTTTACACACCATCCAGATTGAAGACTGAGTCTGGTCCATTGCTATCAGCCCATTACTCAGCTCTTTTGTGACAGGGACAGCTTGTTGTGGGCACTTCTCACCCCTGAGAGTCTGGGACCTCAACAGTGGGCAGCTGATGACATACTTGGGCAGTGACTTTCTCCCAGGGGCTAGGGTGCTGGATGTCATGTATGAGTCCCCTTTCACACTGCTGTCCTGTGGCTATGACACCTATGTTCGCTACTGGGACCTCTGCACCAGTGTCCGGAAAGGTGTCATGGAGTGGGAGGAGCCCCACAGCAGCACCCTGTACTGTCTGCAGACAGATGGCAACCACTTGCTGGCCACAGGTTCCTCCTACTACAGTGTTGTACAGCTGTGAGACCGGCGCCAAAGGGCCTGCAACTGCCTGCACACCTTCCTGCTGACATCAGCCCCCTCCAGCAGCCCTGTGTGCTGCCTGCATCTCACCACCAAGCATCTCTATGCTGCCCTGTCTTACGACCTCCACGTCCTGGGTTTTCAAAACCCATGACTGTCAGGGCCACCCCTGCCTGTGGGCCAAGTTGACCAGCAAGTCAGGGACCTCTCTTGGCTGGAGGGTGCAGTGATAGCTCCTCCCCACTGCCCCACTGTGCTCCTGGGCCTGTGACCCCAGTGCTCAGGCACCTTACACTAGAGGCTTCTGACTCCTGGGGCTTTGGGGCTTACCAGAGATGCAGTCCCTCCCAGGAAACTGTTGGAGAGGCAGGACCCTGCTACATTAGAGGAGTGAGGCTGAACCCGGGCTTTGCGACCCTTTTGGCCAGAGCAAGGATCTGGCCTGGAGAGGCCCATCCTACATCCCTTGTTAGAGATAGCCTATGGAGTGAGGTGAGATGCTCCCACCTTCCCAGATGGTTCCTTTTTGCCCCTTCCTGGAAAGAAGGATGAGGCTGCCAGTAGCTGGCACCAGCCAGACCTCACCCTTGATTAACCTCTCGGGGCCAGGGGTTCATTCCTGGGGCACCGTGGCCTGGTTTTGCTTTGAAACCAAGAAAGGGCAAAGGGAACCCAGCAGTTCTGAGTGAGTTCTGAGCCAGCCCTAACTCAGGCTGGCTGTTGAGACATGCTACAATTTTCATTTTGTAAAATAAAGCTTGATTGTTCAATTGTTCACAGAAAAAAAAAAAGCAAAAACCTAGCAGACGTGACTTGGCCAGCCGTCCTCCTGAGAAACAGAGAATCGTGGTGTTGGGGAAAAAAAAAACACATATCCAGAGCTCTTCCCCAAATAATATTCGGAAATCACTCAGAGACTTTTTAAAAATTTTAATATCTCAGGAACACTGGAGTTTAACTTTGGAAAGTTTCCACTGCTTCCCTGGAGGCCTTGAGGTACCTTCGTGCGTCAGATGGTGCAGCCGGAAGACTTGGGGAGAGGCTGGGGTTGCAGTGGGAAGCTGTTCCCCATAACTATGAGCTGAGTACTCGTGTGTATTCAACCTGGGCTGGGTGCTGGGGACTCCCCAAGGACAGATAGGCCCGGTGCCTGCCCTTGTCCCCATGACCAGCTCAGTAGGGTTGGCCCAGCATCGCTCCGTCAGGCTTCCCAGTTCCCAGTGCCCTGCCCAACTCTGGTGCCTCTTCCAAGCCCAGGAACTCGTGATCCCTGTCCAGTGGTTCAGAAAGCCAGACTCAAATGCGGCTCCTGCCACCTCCTCCTGTGGGGCTGTGCGGGCTGACTTCCCTGCTCTGGGTTATGTTTCTGGCTGAAGTTTTCACAACTCAGAATTTTTATTTTTCTAATTATTTCAAACTTACAGGAGAGCTGTAAGAATGGGGCAAAGAGCTCTAGTATAGCCTTCACCCAGATACACTGATTGTAACTTTTTGCCACATTTGCTTTATCTCTTTCTGTGCACACAGAGATGCACATGCACATACACATGCACACAAGCACAAAATGTTTTGCCTCCTGAATACTTCATTGTGTATTTGCTAAGAACAAGAATATTCTCTCCTATAACCCACAGTACAATTTGTCAAATTCAGGAAATTTCACATTCATAAGATACTATTATTTAATATGTAGTTCATGTAAATTTCCCCCAAGTTAACAGTTGCATTCTTCGCAGCTGTTTTCATTTTCTGATTCAGGCCCCGGTTTAAGATCATGTTATGTACTTGGTTGTCACATCTCTCTAGTCTCCTTCGATCTGTACCAGTTCCTTAGACTTTGCTTGTCTTCCATGACCTTGACTTTTTTTTTTTTTTTTTTTTTTTGAGATAGAGTCTCCCTCTGTCGCCCAAGCTGGAGTGCAGTGGCGCAATCTTGGCTCACTGCAACCTCTGCCTCCTGGGTTCGGGCGATTCTCCTGCCTCAGCCTCCCCAGTAGCTGGGACTACAGGCATGCGCCACCACCCCCAGCTAATTTTTTGTGTGTTTTTAGTAGAGACGAGGTTTCACCATGTTGGCCAGGCTGGTCTTGAACTCCTGACCTCAAGTGATCTGCCTGCCTTGGCCTCCCAAAGTGCTAGGATTACAGGCATGAGCCGCCATGCCCAGCCAGCCTTGACATTTTTTGAAGGGCACAGACCTGCTCGGGTTTGCCAGTTTCCTCAGGAATAGCTTCACGTTCTGTGTAAGAGTACCACAGCAGCAAGGCTGTGTGCTTCTCAGTGGATCAGATCCGGAGGCACGTTTTTGATTAGCGAAACATGTGGGAAGGAATTGCTTAGAACTTCTCACAAGCCGCCTGGAAGATGTGAGCTCCTGGAGCAGAAGGGAGGAAAAGTCTTGAAAGGAGTCCTCCTCCCAAGACCCCTGAGACCCTGCTCAGCTGTCAGCTCTTCTGAGAGGCTGTCCTGGTTGTGACCACATTCTTGAAAGCAGCCTCGTCGCTCTCAGCCCCTGTCCCGCTTGTAACCATCTGCCGTTACATTCCTTGTGTGTGTTCATGCATGTGTTTATAAGCGCTTTCCTGTTAGAACACCAGCTTTGGAGGGCAGCGCTGTGTCTGAATTGTTTACCACTGTGGTGACGAGGCCTAAAGCAGGCCCTTAGTTGGGCTGGGAGGCACTCAGTGACTTGCAGAGGAGGGAAAGAGAAGAAGAGCTCTGGGCCTCATCACTGCACAGATGAGGAAGAACCTAGAATTGGAGGATGCAAGGACTCCTCCAGTGGTCAGCATGGCAGGGGCCTGGCAGGTGTCTTCCGGCTGCTACCCTTTCCTCGTACACTCTAAGCCCCTTCTTGCAGCCCCTGTAGGGAGCAGGGCCAGAATATCAGACAGTGCCAAGGGTGCGTGGTTTATCCAGCATCTGGGATTGTCATCTGTAGAAACATAAAATTCAATATACATGCAAATGCACGTGGAAATAAAATTTAGGTTTGACACAAAACAAATGCCAGGAGCCGTGAATGCCTTGGGCTTCCAGCTTGCAGTCAGCTACAGTGGGAGTCTCCAACGCTAACCAGTGTGTCCCCTGGGTCTGCCCTTACACTCCCCAGGACTGGGTTTGCTGGTTTTTCCCTCGCTGCCCATAAAGGTGTTGTGGGGCCCAGAGATGGAGGTGTCTGCTGCACTCACAAGGCAAGTTCTTGCTGAATTGAGTGCATGTCTAAGCAGTGAGGAGAGCTGTTATTGCCATTGGTTTAATAAAGAACAAACAGAACACCTCGCCTTACAGCCAGTCTCTCCCCACCAGGTGTGCAGCATGACACCTGAGCACCCTCACCAGGCCCAGGATGGGCTCGTGTCTGTGCAACGGGAGACTCTCCTCTGCAAAAGCAGCCGGACTTGGCATTTCTTATGTGTCTGAAGGGACTGGACATGGCGTGGAACACCATGGGTGGGATGGGGGCTGACCTCCATGTTCAGGGTACACTCCTGCAGCCAGAATGAGAAGGTGCTGCGTGCAGACACTTGTCCAGATTCACTGACAACCTTGAACTTCAGCTGCCGCTCATGGCACCATTTCAGTGAATGGGGTGGGAGGAATAAGTAGCTCTGGAAGGGAACTGTTACCTGCCTGGTGCTGTGAGTCACTTCTCAGCATGTCATTTTGGGAGCAGGAAGTGTGCTGGGTGCGTGGGGAGGGGAGCAGGTGGGAGGGAGCAGCACGGAAGCGCCGAGGCCTCTGCAGCCTGTGAGCCGCCTGCTGCCCCTGGAGTTTCTGCAGAGCTGTGCACAGGAGGAGCCTGCTCTTCCGAAAGGTGGGGGAGCAGCAGCACCTGTCTCACTCTCTCTTCTTTCCTCCCCCTCAGGCCAGCCAGCTGGGTGTATACCGGGCCTTTGTGGACAACTACGGAGTTGCCATGGAAATGGCTGAGAAGTGCTGTCAGGCCAATGCTCAGTTTGCCGAAATCTCTGAGGTAATGCCTTGATGCTGTTCAGACAGGTGCACCGCTGACTCCCACCTGTACCCTCCACCTCCCCAGGAGAACAGAGTGCACCAGATCAAGATCTGCTCGTGAACCGCAGCTGTTTCCAGATTCTGTTGGGTTCATTGCGTCAGCTCTATGCTGGGGATGCTGTTGTGTCCAGACAGAAGGAGCAGCCCACAGGGTGTCCGGCCTACCCAGGGGCGAGGGCCTGATTCTGGGGGTTGGCCAGGTTCCAGGGACACTGCACTGTCTGTCTGCAGTGAGGGGTGTCTGTAGTTCTGCCCGTTAACAGCTCTCACCACAGGAGTCCTGAGGCTGACTTTGTACCTGGCACTGGAGGCAAGCCTGGAGGTGTCCCACTTTTCCTTTTCTAGCCTGCCAGACCTTGAGAGCATTGAGGAAGCATTGAGGGGCTAGTGCTGTGGGGCGAGGGCTCATGTCACCTGTGCTTTGTAGACCCACGTGCAGGAGCAAAGCGACAGGTTGGAGCTGTACTACCCCAGGCCCTGGGTCTGAGAGGCTACTGACTCCCTGCCTGCATTTAGCCCCAGGAAGCTGAAACCTCAAACCATGCAGTGTTAGCACCCAGGGCCTTGAAAGACTCATTCAGAAGCAGAGACCATGAATGGGCCGTTCAGGCAGAACCCAGCCGCACCCCTGGGTCTGTACTCTCCAGACTGGGGTTCTTCCTGCCCTTCCCCAGCCTGTGTCTGCCTGGTGGCCACTCTGCAACATTTTCCTCTTCGGGGTCCCTTGCTTCTTCATGAGCCCCCCATCTCGCTGTAGCTTTGCCTTCTGGTTTGGCTTTCCCCCACCCAGCAAGCGTTCTGAGGAGAAAGCCCTCCAGGTGAGAACCGCAGGGTTAGAAAGAGAGATGCGCACTAGAAATAGGGAGTGAATGCGGTCACCCTTGCTGGGACACACCCTCAGCTGTCACCCCTGGGCTTTGTTCCTGAGGCTTTGTGCCGTCTTACTGTTTATTGCAGGATGGAGCATCACGGGCTTCGCTCTGATGTCTCCAGTGGTGACAGTACCTGCCGCCCTGTTCCTCCAGAGTCTGTGGGGCACCCTGCTCCGCCAGGTGCTGCTGGTAACAGGCTCTGCTTGCATCTGGGGCTGCAGCTCTCTCCCCACTGCCAGACTCCCTCTAGACCATTCAATCTGTTCTCTTTTCCTTTTTCATTAAACTAGCAACCCTCCTCCCCAACAGCTGGAATGGTGGCACCGAATTTCACGTGACCCTGACAAATCAGGGACCTGATCTTTTAAGAGCAGGTTACAGTTAGGTGGGCAAGTTTAAGTCCATCCAGACAGGTTTCTGCAGAGGAGGGAGGAAACACCATGGGACGCCACCTGGGGATCACGTGGTCCCACCAACCGTGTACCGGTGGATTCTGAGCTATGGCTGAAATGCAGGGAGTGGGATGGGGCTCAGGACCAGCTGCAAACCGACCCACTGTGAAGGTTTGTGGCACCTGCACCGTCAGGGCGACATGCACTTTGGTTCTCGGTGTTTCAAAAAAGACCCAGAAGAATTGGAGCCACCCAAAGAGAGCAGAGTCAAACTCAAGGAAGAGAAAGCAGCAAGCCCTGTGGAGGTGTAGGGAGTCAGTGCTCAGGCATGGGAGTTCGAGGATCACCCTCAAGTACAGGAAGGAGTGGGGTAGTGTCCATCTTCTGGGACAGTCCTGAGAGATGGGCAGCATCATTAGATCTGGTTCCATGGAACACCAGCTCTCCAGACAGTGGGTAATAGGACTTACCTGAAAAGGGCTTTGGGAGTCAGGCCAGTTTGGGAAATACAGCGTTAAACCAAACTCATAAGTTTTCTTGAGGCAGCTGTTCCTGGAGCTCCTAGATAACTCCCAAGCATAGCACTGTCCACGGATACGTGGGCCGCCTCCCAGGCTCGTGTGAGCCCAGCACCTGGTTTTTGCAGTCTTTTGTGTGGCTCTCCCACCCCCTCACACCCTTTGGGAACTGCTGAGTCAGATGTACAGAGGAAAAATCACTGCGAGGGCTGTTAAACTCTCAGGAAAGGTACCAAAGTGCATGGCAGCGTTTGGCCCCAGTGAGCTGGAAAACACTGTCTTTTGGTCTTGAGATGTTTCCTGCAGCACAAGGGGTTGGCAGAGCAACCTTAGAACCTCTTCCGTCTCTGCTGTTTATGCTTTTGTTCAGAAGCTTAGTACCAGAAATTAATCTCAGCTCCTTCCCAGAGGATTTTAGGCACACAGGATCTTTTATTCTACATTTCTCTAGTGGTGCTTTCAACGCAGTTGTATCAAAACAGCCTAGGCTGTTCACTTACAAGCCCAGCTGTTGCCCTGGGAATCTTAGCACGTCATTTTTTAGTAAGTACACTTGCAAATTCGGAGAGGGCAGGTGGAATTATAATCCAGTGTCAGTCTGCGGTGGTGGACCTGCCCTGGCCGTCTCCAAAGATGAGTGCTCTTCTGAACCACCAGCCCCCTGCGTGCTAATTGCCCCAAGAAAATAGTGACGTGTGTTTAGGAGTGTGCTCCTGTTGGCCTCCATTTACAGGATTCTCTGTGTCAGAGGATCTCAGCCAGGCATGATTTTGTTCACAAGAGACACTTGGCAATGCCTGGAGACATTTTTGGTTGTCACAACAGCAGGAAGGCAGGCATGTTCCTGTACCTATAGGTAGAGGCCAGGGCAGCTGCTCAGCACCCTACAGTGCCCAGGAAAGCTGCTCAGAGAATTTGTAGCCCAAAATGTCAACAGTGCCCTGGCTGAGAAGCCCTGTCCCAGGTAGACCGCAGCATCCAGGGCATCCTGCATGCTTGGCTTGCTCGTGTGTCCCTGCACACCCTGTGATTTCAGTCTTGGCTCAGAACGCGCCTGGGGTTCGTTTCAGTGAGGAGGGAAAGCTGAAACTGCTGCCAAAGGGGGAACGTTCTGCTGCATCAAAGCTGCTTCTGTCATCTGTGCGAACATGCGCTTTTCTCTCTGCAGAACCTGAGAGCCAGAAGCAACAAAGATGCCAAGGATCCAACGACCAAGAACTCTCTAGAAAGTGAGTTCTGCATGCTGAGGTCTCTGTGTGCCCTTGTCGGGGAGGCTGCTGCTGGCAGAGAGGGCGTCGTGGAAAAGCAGACACAGTGCCCAGTTGGGTCACCCCTTGGTGCCTTCCCTGTTCTACTCTTCAAATAGAGTGGACGAGGAAAGAACAATTCAGGGAGGGCAGGGAAGGATACCATCAGTACCAGTTCGCCACCAAGAGTAGCAACAAGGTGCTGCTTAAATTGACTTAAATGTCATCATGTTGACCCCAGTGGCCTTGTAAGGAGGATTTTTTTTTTTTTTTTTTTTTTTTTTGAGGCAGAGTTTCGGTTCATTGCAGCCTCTCCCTCCTGGGTTCAAGTGATCCTCCTGCTTCAGGCTCCCGAGTAGCTGGGGTTACAGGCACATACCACCACGGCCAGCTAATTTTTGTATTTTTAATAGAGACGGGGTTTCCCCCATATTGGTCAGGCTGCTCTTGAACTCCTGACCTCAAGTGCCTTGGCCTCCCAGAGTGCTGGGATTACAGGTGTGAGCTGCCGCACCTGGCTGTAAAGAGGATTTTATTTTCTGTTTTTGCCGATGACAAGTTTAGTCATAAAGTAATCTGTGCAAAAGACAGGCTCTAAGTGGCTGGGCAGGGATTGAGTCCAGAGTTGCTGGGAAAGTGGTATCGGGAATTATCAGTCACTTCTTTCTTTAGTCGTGAAGGTGTAGTGAATAGTTACACTTGCAGAGAACAGCAGGCCCTGGAGCTTTTTGCCCCAAACCTCAGTTTCCCCATCTACAAAATGAAGATAGCGATGTGTGCCTTACGCTGGTCATGGGAGTCTTGTGAGGAACACATTTGGCATGTCTCAGAACACACCTAAGCGTCCGTGCCTGGGATTGGCCACGCTCACTGTCATCATGGAGAAGCACGGGTGGCCGAGGCTGGCCAAGGCTCCTGCCATGCCAGGGAGCTGCTCCCACTGCAGTGGGGCTCGTGTGCCTCTGGAGTGCGGGTGTCCTCAGGCAGGCAGGTCGCCAGAGAACCTGTCAAACTGAGAATTGTGTCGGCATCTGAGTAGGTTTCTGCCTGTCTCAGAGTCAGGCATCTGAAATGTCTCAGGATCGATGGTAAGAGCAGCTAAGTGGTTTGCTCAGCTTATCCTCTGGGGTGGGGAGCAGGTCTCCCTCCAGAGTTGGGGCCCTCCCCAGCCCATCCTTGCCAGGGTGGGCTCCCTGACCTCAGGCTAGAGGAGCGGCAGTGCTGAGCCTTTTTAGCTGTTGTCACCGAGCCAGCCGTGTAGGCTTGGGTCTGACAGCTGCTCTGGACTCTGCATGCAGTGAATGTCCTGGACTTAAAGCGTTCCAGGTGGGTGCTCTAGCCTTGCCCTTGTCACTGCGCAGAGGGGAGATGGAGCCTGTGGAGGCTGGGGCAGCCCCCTCCCCACTCACTCTTGCACTGAGGGTGTCAGGTAGCTGGTGTGCTTCTCCATGTGCAGCCTCTCTCACCATCCCTCTCTCTCCACAGCTCTGCTCTACAAGCCTGTGGACCGTGTGACAAGGAGCACGCTGGTCCTCCATGTGAGTCACAGCGCCCCTCCGGACTGGGACCAAAACTGCCCTCTCAGGCACACACAGCAACAATGTTCTGAGACCTTTTTTGGTTGTCATAGCTGCAGCCAAGGGGGTGGTGCTACTGGCATCTGATGGGTAGAGGCCTGGGATGGTGTTCGACATTCTGTAATGCAAAGGACAGCTCTCTCTTGCCCCTCAACAAATAATTACTCCACGCAAAATGTCAGCAGTACTGAGGCTGCCGAACCCTGCCCTAGACCTAAAAGGAGCCCCTCTTGGCCGTGTGCATGCAGCATGGGTTTGCTGGAACACATCTAGGACCTGCTTCCAGAACGGTGCTCACACAAGCTCTGTCCGCAAAGTCCAGGCCCATGTGAGAGAGGCAGTGGTGACACTGAGGGAGCTGGTGCTCTGGGCTCCGTCTACATTTTGTGTCTGCACTTTGCGCACAGTGGCAGGTGTCAGTGATCCTCTGTGTCTAACTCGAATCTTTCTTCCTGGGGTAGGACTTGCTAAAGCATACTCCTGCCAGCCACCCCGACCACCCCTTGCTGCAGGATGCCCTCCGCATCTCACAGAACTTCCTGTCCAGCATCAACGAGGAGATCACACCCCGACGGCAGTCCATGACGGTGAAGAAGGGAGAGGTGAGTGTGGCAAGGGATGGCTTGGGTCTGCCCAGCCTGCTGAGCTGGGGTCATGCAGGGTACCCTCGATCTGAGGCCTAGAGCCCCTCCTGATCCTCAGCAGACCTTGCCTTTTGGGATTGGTGAGTTTGGCAGCACACTCAGTCTTGTGTGGAAGGTGTCTGGGTGCAGTTGCAGGGGTGACCCCACATGCACCATACTCTCCAGGCAGCAGCCATCACCATGCCTCACTCAGCCACCTCTTTTCTTTTCTGTCATTGTGGGTTATGTCCAGGGACCCCTTTTTTTATCCCCCACACTCTTGCCAGCTCAGGCTCCCCAGCCAAGGAGACCTGTGCGAAGGAGGTGAGTAGGAGGATGGCATTTTGTCTGCCTGGAATCCTCCTACTTCCTCCTGAGTGCTTTCATTAAAAAACAGTTAACATCGGGTTTAAGGATTAGAAAGGGGGATTCGTGGTTTGTGTCTGTGACGTGAGACTGGATGAAGCACTTCACGTCTTCCTCTGGGAAGACTCTCCTTCCCGTTCCCCTTGTCACTGACGTATTCTGTGTGCACGTCATTGATGAGCAGGCATGGCCTGTGCCCGTGCCGCTCTGAGCCTTCCTGGGCAGGGCCTGGCACATGGTGAGGCTGTTTCATTCCCAGGCAGGTAGCAGCTACTGAGAATGGCCGAGGCGTGCAAGCTGGGGAGCCGGTGTCCAGGCGGAACAGCTTTTGTCAGAGGCAGCGCTGAGGCGAGGGGAGCTGACTCATGGCCTCAGGGGTCTCATGCAGGGACAGGAGCTGTCTGGCTCAGGCAGGAAACAAAATGGGCGTGAACCTGACTGTAGTTGCCTCTGAGAACCACCTCATGGCTGGGCACCATGGCTCATGCCTGTAATCCCAGCACTTCGGGAGGCCTAGGCAGGTGGATCATGAGGTCAAGAATTCGAGACCAGCCTGGCCAACATGGTGAAACCCTGTCTCTACTAAAAATACAAAAATCAGCCAGGCACAGTGGCAGGTGCTTGTAATCCCAGCTGCTCGAGAGGCTGAGGCAGGTGAATCACTTGAACCCGGGAGGCAGAGTTTGCAGCGAGCCGAGATCTCACCACTGCACTCTAGCCTGGGCGACAGAGTGAAACTCCCTCTCAAAAAAAAAAAAAAAAAAAAAAAAAGACCATCTCCTACTCTTTCTTCTCATTTGTGTGCCATGTGGTCGGCAGTGTGCCAAGGACACAGGCCCTGTCCTCAGGGCCCCCACAGGGTGGACCTGCCCAGCACATGGGGCTTGCTTTCCTCCTGCCCTGGGCCATCAGGCAGGCAGCTGTCAGCCCGGTCTGCCGCACACCACTTTGGGAATGTTACTCTTGAGTACCCAGAGTCTAATCAGAGTTGACCTGGAGTGAGGGACTTGGTCAAGTTTCTCCTAGTGGGCCTGGCCCAGGAAGGGCATGGAGGAGGAAGGAGCTGTCCGCTCCATTCCACCCTCCAGCTTGTCAAAGCCCTGGAGCTGGGCAGACTCAGGGTCCCATGCCAGCATCGTGAGGACCGACCCACTGGGTGGCCTGGAGCTTCTCCCAGCTGGGCCCATTCCTTGTCTTTGCAGCAAGGTGGGAACATGACCTCACCTCACTGGGCACCTGGGCTCCCAAATGGGCATGATTGAGCGGCAGTCCTGGCCATCCGTGTTGGCTCCTTGGCAGTCTCAGCTCTTTGAAGGTGGAAGTGGGTCCGTGGCACCTCCCAGGGGAGGTGTTGAGCAGTGCAGGTGTTCCCCAGCTGATCATCCCGTGACTGGGACCTGGGAGTGGTGGGGGATCAGATCTTGCTTCTTAGAGCAACAACCGGGCCCTGCCCCTGGTTCTCTTCCCTGGCTCAGGGCCACAGAAGGAGAGCAAACCTGTGACAAACTTGTGGGCAGTCCACACAGATCTAAGTGGATGTTGGGTTTGCTTCTCCTAAGCCTCCATGTGCTGGGTGGGTTCCTGCCAGGCTCGCCGTACCCTCCTGAGACGCCTGCTCTTTCTTTTCTACTGACTGTTCTCTTGTGAGCGCTCTGACCTCCTGGGAGGTGGGCGTGGGTGTCCTTTTTCCCATGGCTTTCCCTGTGCCAAGTCTGCTCCCTGCAACTCCAGATGCCATTTAGCATCCCTAGAGAGAAGGAAGGGCCGTCTCAGCGCTCGAATCATTGGAATCCACTGCTTTGGGGAATTGAGAAAAACGCGATATTGCCTAGAAGTTGGCACCCAGGCTCTCGTTCCTGCATCCATCCCCGTGGGGGCTGACTTCATGCTTAGCCATGGCCACGTCTCAGGGCCACCAAGGAGGAAGTGTAATTTAAGAAGGGCTGGGTGCAACTGGGCGCGGTGGCTCACCTCTGTAATCTCAGTGCTTTGGGATGCCGAGGCAGGTGGATCACAAGGTCCGGAGTTCAAGACCATCCTGGCTAATACGGTAAAACCCCTTCTCTACTAAAAATACAAAAAAATTAGCTGGGCGTAGTAGTGGGTACCTGCAGTCCCAGCTACTCGGAGGCTGAGGAAGGAGAATCGCATGAACCTGGGAGGCAGAGGTTGCAGTGAGCCAAGATCATGCCACTGCACTCCAGCCTGGGCAACAGAGTGAGACTCTGTCTCAAAAAAAAAAAAAAAAAAAGAAGGGCTGGGCGCTTCACAAAGGCAAGGGCCTGGATCTACCTCCTCCCCAGCACCTCACCCTGGTGGAGGGGCATTTGCTCGTTGAGGAGGGGTCACCTGGGTGCCTCAACTGCAAAGCAAGATGGAGGACTAATGACTCTAGAAAAGTCACTGTGGGTCTGACCAGCACCCCTTCATTCAGAGCTTTCTATCCGAGGCATGTTAAGGGAGGTGGCTTGATGGTGGCTAAGCCAGGATGATAGACAGATGCCTGTGCTGTGCCCCAGCCCCTGCCATTCCTGGAGCAGATGCCGCTAATCAGTTGGGCACTCCAAGCCTGGACAGTATCCTCTGGCACTGCCCAGTGGGTTTGCAGTCCTTGATGCAGAAAGAAGGATGCCAGATGGGCGAAGCCCCGTCAGGCTCTACTCTCCCTCACTGCTAAGAGTGTACTGATTTGGGGACACCCTTTTGCTTCCCTGGGTGCCCGTGCTCTCTGAGGGCAATGATGCAGGGTCCGTGGCCCCTCCACTGGGTGTTGAGACTGAAAAGGTTTCACAGCCTGAGAGGGACTTTATGAAAGGGAGCGGTGATGACCTGCCTGCATGCCGCCATCTGTGTTGGAGGTGACGGGCAAGCTCCTTTGACGTCACTAGCCAGGAAAGGGGGGCAGGAGCTCCAGGCTACTTCCTCTTAGAATTTGCAGCCAGGGGTGGGGCCTGAGCTTTTCTCTTCTGCCCATCTCTTAGTTTGGTACATGACATGGAGTGTCAAATTCTCGAAGGGAGAAAGGAACCGTGCCTCTGAGATCTCATGACGACTCTGGGGTCAGAGGTGATCTCCCTTTTACATATGAGGAAACTGCGACTCAGAGAGGTTGAGTGTCTTGCCCACAGTCACACAGCCACTAAGTAGCTAAGCTAGGATGCGAGTGAGGCCACAGGCGCCCTGGTCACCTGTCTGCCCCTCGGGTGTGTTACTCTTTGGCTCCCTTACTCCTCTGTGAGCCAATAGGACGTTTCCACCCATCCTCTTGTTCCTGCACTACCTGGAGGTAGGAAGGAGGAGGAGATGTCCCTTTCAGCTCTACACGCTACCCCATCCCCTGCTGCTGCTGCTGCTGGGAGTGCGTCAAGGGGTTGGGGCTGTTTCTGGCTTCCCTGGCATTTGATGTCAAGAGGAAAGTTGCCTCTGTCGGCCTGGGTGTTTTGAGGTTCTCTTGCAGTAACTACTGGGCCTCCTGGGAGGCAGCCCATTGCTACCTGCTGAGCCTGGGCAAGTCTGGCATTGAGGAGAGGCCCAGATGTGAGCCCTGTGCAGGGTCAGCCACCCCAGCCCCAGACCCCCACTGTGGCTCTTGTGATCTCATGGCCCTTTTCAGCCACATCCCACGGCTCCAGGGCTGTGCTTTTTGGGGAAGAGTGACTTTGGGCTGCATTCCAGGTGGCTCCTTGATGCTGAATGGTGGCCGGCAGGTGCTCTGGCTTCCCAGCATCCTGGCCCAAGCACACCTGGGGGCCATGAGCCACAGGTGCTGCCAGGAGAATGCCTTCCTTAGCCTCCCCAAAATAACAGGATCAGAGGATCCCGCAGGCACAGTTTCTTTCCAGGCCTGGGTTCTGAGGGCTGGTGGGTGGTGCTCATTTGTTTAGCTGAATTAACTTCACAGTTAGATAACCGATCCCCACTACTGGATGACTTCCCATGTGGTTGCCTATCTGTCTCCTCAGAGCCTTGGCACCATGTGCTGCTCAGCACCCCCTCGGCTTGGGCTCCGCAGCATAGTGGATGATCCAGTTTGGATGTTTTGTTTCCCAAGAGCCAGCCAGGCAATGACCTCCAATACCTGTTCTCTGCCTGGGATCCCAGAGGCCCCTCTTGTAGGAAGAACACTGGCAGTAGTCCAAACGGAAGCTGCAGGAAGGCCCTAGAGCGGGAAAGTACCACCAGTGCAGGCTTGAGGCTGAGAAATGGTGAGGCTCGGGCAGAGGAGAACCAAGGTCTTTCAGTTGATGATTAAGGAGTTGGAGAGCAGGCTGGGCATGGTGGCTCACACCTGTAATCCCAGCACTTTGGGAGGCCTGGGCGGGTGGATCACTTGAGGTTAGGAGTTCGAGACCAGTCTGGCCAACACGGTAAAACCCCGTGTCCACTAAAAATGCAAAAATTAGCCGGGCGTGGTGGCACGTGCCTATAATCCCAGCTACTCGGGAGGCTGAGATAGGCGAATTGCTTGAACCTGGGAGGTGGAGGTGGCCATGAGCCGAGAGCATGTCATTGCACTCTGTGCTCCAGCCTGGGCAACAGAGTGAAATTCCGTCTCAAAAAAAAAAAAAAAAAAAACAGTTGGAAAACTGTTGGAGAAGCCAGAACCTGTTGGCAAAGTTTGCAAGGGTGCTACGGAGAGGGAGGTGCCCACTCCAGAGGTGAAGACAGGATGGGTGGGGTTCTCAGCTCCACTGGACACCAAACAGAAGCTATAATGGCAAGGCTAGTGCCCATGTTGAGGGCTAGGCCTTTCTGGACCCTTCATAAACATTGGCAAACAAAGCTTGGGTTCTCGACTTGTCTGGGCCAAGTTCTAATTCCTTCCAGGAGCGTGGGCACATTGATTACCTCTGAGCTGTTTCTTCTCCAGGCAGTGGTGAAGCTGGAGCCTGCTGCATGGGAGGGTTCTGTGGAGTGAGATGAGATGTTTTACGTCATGCTCTTTTCACACCTTCTTGGCACCCAGAAAGAGCTCAGCAAATACTAGCTGCTACGAGCCACCCTGACTGTGGCTATCAGCCAGCATTGTTCTTCCCAGGCCCCGCCCTATCCTCCACCTGGCATAGTGTTTCTCACAGCATAGGAAACTTTCTGGGCCACATTGGCCATGGGAGGCTTTCCTGGGGACCAGAGAGTCTGCAGGGAGGGCAAGTCAAGAGCAGGTGAGAGGGAGGTAAGGACGAGCAGGACCCTTGACCTCATTCTCCACTGCAGTGTATATTGGTCTGCCTGGTGACCCTCATTGCTCCTGGTCCCACTGCTGAACCTCTGGAGTCTGCCACATCCCTGCATAGACAGGGCCACTGACAGGCAGTGGCAGCCAGCTCAGTGGCACTCAGCCAGGTCTCCAGGGGTGTGCGCTTTGCTCTGGGGGCAGAGTAGCAGGGGCTGAGGCCACTGGCTGCCTTCAGGACCACCCCACCAGCCAGCAGCTGACAGCTCCACCTTGGTCTTCACTTGGGCCATCTTCCTTCTCCACTTTCTCAGCTGCTACATGGGCATCTTTGGCAACTTTTCCTCGTCCCACCAGTCAAGGCCCTGCTGATTTGTTGATGATCAAACTGCAGTTCTTGACCTGGGGAAGGTTTCCAGCATCTCCCTGGAGCCGTGGTCTCTGGTTGCTGGAGCATGTCATGGTCGGTTCAGGCTGCTGTAACAAAGTACTGTCTGCTGGGAGGCCCCCACACAGGCCTTTACCTCTCACAGTTCTGGAGGCTGGAGATCCAGGGCCAGGGTGCCAGCAGGGTCAGGTTCTGGTGAGGGCAGTAAGAAGCACGGCTGCCATCCCACTGTATCCTCACATGGCCTTCCTGGGAGTGGACATGGAGAGAGAAAAGGACCTGTCTTTCTTCTTCTTCTTATGGGGACACTTACCTCATCCCGTGGGTTCGTCTATGCCTACTCACCTCGCAAAGGCCCCACCTCCAGATACCAGCCCTTTGGAGTTAGGGCCTCAGCATGAATTCTGAGGGGGACAGAAACTTTCAGTCTTAACTGTGCTTCTTCCAGACTGGCCTTCCTGGGAAGGCCCTGGATAGGCTGTGGGTGGGGGGGTAATGTTGCACTGGCGACAGCTAGAGGAGGTGGCTGGCCTGAGGGGAGACCCCTTAGCAAGGAGGTGCCCCTCACGCCCACCAGCCTGACACGACCCCCTCCTCGGAAGACAGAAGGTACATAATGATGTGACCTCACAGGGCCTCGGTTTCCTTGTGTATAGAAATGAGGGTTATGGTGCCTGCCTCGTAGTGTCCTGGTGAGGAGTGAGTGGTGTGATTCACAGGAAGCTGTGACTGTCACATTCCCACCTGCAGAGGACATGGTGAAGGGTGACAGCCCCGTGTGAGACCCTGCAGGTCAGTTTCATTTAATCCTGAGAACATACCACCAGACAAGTCTTTCTCACCCCATCATGTTTAAGGAAACAGAGGCTCCAAGAAATGGAGGAGCGTAGCCAGCATCATCGTCACAGAGAAGAAGGGTAGGCTCGTGACAGTGAAGATGCAGGCTGTCCTGGCCGCCCTTGCTTTCTGGGGGCTCCTGTAGGGATGATGATTTTAGTTGTTCAAGGAGACAGGTGGTGTTTCTTCCAGCTGGTGTTTCCCACCTGGGATGTGGGGGGGCTCCCCAAGGGGAGTGTTGTCCTGCCAGCTGGGGCCTGCTGTCCCACCGCCCTGCCCCGCCCCACAGCACGCACGGGGACCCACGCCCACACAGGGTTACTTGCACCAGGACACACACAGGCCTGACATGCACAGGGACATGCCCTTGCTTGGAAATACACACACATAGAAACATGGAGATACACACAGTGAGACACATGGGCACACACCTACCCAGGCCACAGGTCTGTGTGGGGTTCCATGCATGAGGACATGCTCAGGCTCTCACACTCACACGAGAACGAACACACCCGGAGACATGGAGATGCACAAAGGGACACACAGAGACACAGACACAGAACACATAGGATCTTCCCCTGTGCCCTTCTCACACACAGGCTCCCACGGTGCTAGCAAGCCAGCTCTCCAAAGTGTGGTGCTGTCCCTGTCCTGGGCCATTGAGGCCCTGGCCCTCTCTGTCCCACAGCTCTAGCTGGGAGTGTTTGCCCTAGGTGAGATGTTGAGCATTGGGGACAGTGGTTTCTAGCCACGTGGCCTTATGCCAGCTTTGGGATGCAGTCAGAATTGTGACCCCAGCCCACCCTTGCCGTGTGCCCTGGAGGACGACTCAGGTGGGCTATGTGGGAAGCCTGTGCTGATTTCAAGGCCGACTGTCCTGTATTCCAGGCCGGAGACCAAGCTGCTGAGTGCTTCTGAGAGGGACATCTGGGCAGGGAGTGACATACGCCATACCACGTGGGCCTGCCAGCTATGTGCTGGTGCTGTGTGGGCTGGGAGGGCAGGGGCCAGGTGACAGGGACTGCAGAGCAGGGCCTAAGATGCTATGACATGCTGGGGTGCCTGTGGCTTTCGGGCTTCCCTCAGATGAGAATTGCACAGGTGGGTGAGGGTTTGGGTTCAAAAGAGTAGCCCAGAACCAGCCAAGTCCACTGTCCGAGCCTCCCAGGCCTTCAGCCCGCACCCCAGAGGGACCACATCCTCCCCACAGTCAAGCCTGTGTCCTCTCAATGTGGCATGCTGGCATGTGGGTGCTACAGGCGCCCAGTGTGACACTCACTGGCCTTGCTGAAGGCCGAGGGTGCCCCAGAGGTGGGTTGTGGGGAGCCACTGCTGGAGAGGGAGCTGCATTTCTGGCCTGCAGGCAGAGTGAGCTGGGTCTGCGGCTTCTGAGCTGAGCATGGGGTGCCCTCTGCTGGTGATGGCAAGAAGCTCAGTGCCTTTGTATGGAGAAGGCTGCCATCCAGCCCCGCCACTGCCCCCAGAGGGAAGGCGCCTGAGACCCCTCCTCCTAGGCCAGGAGGCCGTTTGCTGTGTCCCTGCCAAGAGGACATACTGCAGTCCTTCCCGAAGGACCTCAGTGTCCTGGGACCCCACCCATACCTGGTCCCCGCTGCAGACGCACCAGTTTGGGTTACCTGGCTTCAGCGCTCCAGCTCTACATGATGTTTCTGCAGGTGCACGTGCAGTTTCTTGCTTCCCGTGGGTGTTGTCACCAGGCGGCCGTCTGCCCTCGGCAGGCGGGGTATGGGTGAGTGCCGATGAGTCATGGCCTTGGCACGCCGGCAGTCTTCCTACCCTTCCACTTATGGGCACCAGCGGCCTGTGCGTAAGTCGTTGGTTCCCCCTCACAAGAGCCAGCTGGCTGTTGTGAGCCAAGCTGCTTATGATGGTGACATGAAGCCTCCACCCCGAGAGTGTCGGAGACCTGGCCCAGGCTGTACTTGCCAGTGGGGAGCTCTGCTGCCTGCGGCCCCAGAATGGGGGAAGTTCAGAGAGACAGATGCTCCCCGAGAAGAACCTCAGGCGGCAACTGACAGCAGGGCGAGGCCCCTGGTCTGACTCTAGGACCAGCCTGACTCCCTGAGAGTACAGGGCCTCCTCACTTCTCGAGGTGGGGACAGGTGCACTGCCTGCGGGGAGACACTGGGTTTTCACACCCTCTGCTGTATGTGCCTCCCCTGTGAGCCTTCCCTGAGACCAGGTGGGCTGGGTGCCCACTAAACACTTGGTCTCTCTCCCACGAGGTTGTGGGCTCCTGAGGGTAGAGGCCTGTGAATGTTGCCCCTCGCTTTCTGCGCTGCCTGGAACAGAGGGTGTACCTCGCTGAAGCTCAGTTTTTTCCTTAAGGACCTGCCTAAGCCTGTTGTAGGGACTGGATCAAATAATTCAGGCGATGTGCTCATGCACTGGTCCCAACATGGGGAAGGCTTGCTGCGACGGCCTCTCTTCCTATCCCTGTACCCTCAGCACAGTGCCCAACCCTGTGAGGTACCAGGCATGGGTGACTTACCTAGACATGCCCATTCAGCAGCCTCTTGAGCAAAAAGGACCTACCCTTGCCTTTCAGATGCAGACCAAGAAGCAGAAAGGCACGTGGCTTATTAGCCTATGCTCCCTGACCTGTGCTGCCCACCTGCACTCTGCATTAACCCTTTTCAGGCCGCAGGTATCCAGGCAGGTGTCAGAGGTGCAGCCCCTGCACACCGGGGACCCTATCCATCCTGCTAGTTGGGAGGACTAGGAGTTCCAGATGTGAGACCCCCAGTTCCTGCTGCCCTCAGAACCAGCCCGACCCTTGCCGTGACCTTGAGGGCTGCCACTTTTCAGAGTGCACTGGGCCCATCTCCACCCATAGACCATACTGCCCCATCTTTATCTCGAGCACCAATCTCTTCCCACCACAGGGGCCTGTGCCTGAGATGGTCCCTCTACAGAAATACCTGTTCCTGGCATAGCTGGCTTGTTGCCCATTCTGGCTCTCTGCTGCCACCCTAGAGAGGCACTGGCTTCCCTGTTTAAAGCAGGCCCTCCCATCACCCATCTTCACAGCAGACTGTTCCCTTGGCTCTGTGCCCCTCGAGACCCACAGCCGTTACCTCCCCATCTCCCCCACCCTCCCACCCTCTTCCAAAGGTGGAACACACAGGAGGGATTGGGAAATTTGCTGAACAAAGAAGTTACACATAAGCCCTGATCTGTTAGCAGGACTGTGAGGTGAACAAAACGTTCTGGAAAGTGGGTGTGACGGTCAGATGTGGAGGGAGGGAAATCTTCCCAGGGAGAGAAAGTCTCTGGGTCAGCCTGCTCCTGCTCCTGCTGGGCTGGGAGGGCCGAACACACCCCACCCATCACCCCAGGCTGCCCTGACCCCGCCTTCCCTGTGCTCGCAGCACCGGCAGCTGCTGAAGGACAGCTTCATGGTGGAGCTGGTGGAGGGGGCCCGCAAGCTGCGCCACGTCTTCCTCTTCACCGACCTGCTTCTCTGCACCAAGCTCAAGAAGCAGAGCGGAGGGTGAGTGACGATGTGGCCCCCATTCCGGCGGTGACCTCCCCCTGACGCTCCAGGACATGGAGGGCCCTGTCTTTACATTCCGTCTCCACTTGAGCACAATGCCAGGCTCAAGGTTAAAGATTGTTACTAGCAATCTGGAGACGTCATCAGGCATCATGGTGACCAGCTTTGATTCCCGTAGTGACGGGTAAACCTGACCATGGCTTCCGGCACCATTGCAGAAAGGTCACCTCAGGACCCATCCGGGAAGCGTGAGGTCAGGGGCTGCAGGCAGTGCTGGGTGGTGACTGCTTCTATCTCCCCGTGCCTGGTGGTGGCTTCTAAGTTATTCTCGGCACAGGCCTGCACACATTTCCCTCCTCCCTCCAGGGATTGGGTTCACCCAGGTTGCACCAGGTTGGAACGGAGCAAAGAGGGCCGTGTTGGGAAGGACCAGCACGGAGCTCTTCCCTGCATCCTGCCGTTTCCCTGCTGAGTAGATTTAATCAGTCAACTCAGAGGACAGCCTTAGTTCCCCCATCTGTCAGGCGAGGGGATGACCAGCTAGATCTGTAGTCCCTCAAACTCTATGGCCCTGGGGGTGGATTTCAGTCCTGTCCTGTCATCGTGGAGCCTTGATATGCTCCCACATGAGCCTTCAACCTTAGGGCCAGCTCAGGATAAGGTGGATCTAGACTCCTGAGATGCCTGGGGCCTGTGGTCCCATGTTCAGAGTGTCTGTTCCCAGGAATCACAGTTCCCAGGAATCCCAGCGCCTGCCAGTGGCCTCATCCCAGTCTGTTCCATGGAACACGTGCTGGGTTTTAGGTCAGGTAAACCATGTATGGCCAGGAACATGGGCTCTTGGCCTCTTCACAGCAGTGACATCAACCACGGAAGGCAGCCGGTACATGTGAACGTTCTTCTCTCCCCATCCCCAGCAAAACCCAGCAGTATGACTGCAAATGGTACATTCCGCTCACGGATCTCAGCTTCCAGATGGTGGACGAATCGGAGGCAGTGCCCAACATCCCCCTGGTGCCGGACGAGGAGCTGGACGCTTTGAAGATCAAGATCTCCCAGATCAAGAATGACATCCAGAGAGAGAAGGTGCATGCCAGGGGAGCAAGGGCCGGGTTCAGCGTGGTCTGAGTGGGCAGCAGCCCCCGCACCCGGCCAGTGGGTGCTTTCTGCATCAGGCCTCTGGGCCCCAGGTCTGGTCTCTGGGACCCCTGTAAGCTCTCGGCTCTGGGAGGGCTGGCATCTGGGCACAGGTAGGTGCCCAGTTGTTCTGAGAACCCCCAGCTCAGTGGGGAGCACCATACCAGAGCGGCTGCCAATCCAGCCCTCCAGAAAAACGAAGGGAACTAGTCATGGTCTCTACAATGTGCCTTTCACGGGATACTTCCTGCATGTGGTGGACTGCCTCATACTCAGTTGTCCGACCTGTGACTGGGGGTCCCTCTCAAGAGAAACTTGTTTATACTGGCAAGTTTAAACTGGGTCCAGTTTACGTCTGCCTGACCATTGCTCTGGCACTGGGAGCCTGATTTTGTGTTTTCACTGGCATCCCCGGGGAAAACTTAACCTAAGCAAACACCTCCTAGTTTTTCAGAACCACACCACCACAATACGAAACAAATTCAGAGATTTTACCTATAGGTTTTGGACAAGGAGGTGCCATGAGTAGGGAGGGCAGTCTTCTGTCCCTGGGTCACACAAGGCAGAAGTGAAGAGTCAGAGAGAGAGAGAGCGCATGACAGCTAGCAGTATTTATAATGGAACAGGGTGTGATCCCTTGTAAGTTCACAGGCAAATGCCTGGATGGTCCTTTTAAGGAAGCAGCAGGAATGCGGGAGCTCAGTCAGCTGGGCGGGAGAGAGGCTTCTGGGTTCTCACCTCTGGCCACGGGATTGAGCTGTTTGAGTGTGTGGTCTCCTGATACCCAGTCTGCATCCTTTGCTGTGTGGTTCCATTACACGGGTGATGTACCGAGTCACCAGAGAGAAAGTCACAGCCAGACAGTGGAGGGCTTGGAGTAGTCCAGGATGCGGGCTGGGGGAGGTGCTGGCTGTCCCCCATGCAAGCTACTCTGATGTGGGCCAGGCCCAGGTGAGAGTGCCACCCCTCCAGGTATTCAGGACTACTGGCGCTTGGTTTTTTCCAGAGATGTTTGAAGACTGTAAAAATGGCAAGGACGAGCCCCTCAATCAAAGGTTAGCCAGGCCAGAGGAGGCAGGTGGCAAGAAGGTTAGGCCTGGGTCCAGGGATGCCCAGGTAGGTTGGATGCAGCAGGACAGGAGTTCCTCAGCCCTTGCCCAGCTGCCCAGCCTGCTGTACCCAAACCCAGGATACTTAGGAACACAGGGAGCTTCGAGACTGGGGTGAACATTCTATTGTTCATCCTTGTGGGACTGTGACCTCCAAGATAGGGTGTCCCCACACATAGTGGGAGCCAGTGCTCAGAGCACCTGAGGCCTATTGACTGTTACTGTTGTATTCTCCATGTTCAGCTCTTTGGGGGATGGGATAGGATGGAGCCCTACCTGGTGACAGGCAGCACAGTTTTTTCCTCCCCAGGGATAGTGGCTTCTAGAGTGAAACACGCAGCTCAGCGTAGGAAGGGCCTTCCCATCCAGGTTCTGTTGACAGTCGTCTGGCCTTCTGCTGGGACCTCCACAAACATGCCCAGGGGGCCCGATACTGAAACCTAGTTGGATTAGGAAGGGGGTGAGGGACCCTCTAGGTCACAACGGCCTCCTGGACATTGTCTGAATTTGGGAAAATGAAAGGCAGGGATGTTTGTAAAAGTCTCTTCTCTCCGCCGTTACGAGAGGAAAGACTTAATTCCTACAGAAAAGGTTTACCGAGCATGTCCTGCAGCTTGTGCCGTGCCTTGACCCTGTAAAAAGGCTGTTTCTGTCCTCCAAAGGCCACCAGCAACTGCAGTCTGGGGCCCTGGGCTGTGCTGAGTGGAGAGATGGGATTCTCGCCCTCTGCAGGCTGAATGCAGCTGGTGGGTGGGGATGGATGGAGTGGGAGTGGGTTGTGTGGGGTGCTGGAATGGAAAGGTGAGGCTGTGGCATCTCCCCGCAGAGGGCGAACAAGGGCAGCAAGGCCACGGAGAGGCTGAAGAAGAAGCTGTCGGAGCAGGAGTCGCTGCTGCTGCTCATGTCTCCTAGCATGGCCTTCAGGGTGCACAGCCGCAATGGCAAGGTGAGTGCCTGCTGTGCTGGCCCCTCCTGCTCTCCCAGCCTGGGATGGGCTCCTGACTGCCTCATGGCAGCGCGTTTTCACTTGGACGCACCCCAGACTGAGAGGCTTGTCCAGCATGGTGCATGCAAGCACACTCATTCCCTTGTCTGGGGCTTTGGGCCGTAGCCGCCAGGTTGAGTGGCAGCTGGCTCAGCTTCCACAACTGGGAGTGGGCAGGGTCTCTGGGGAGGGTATAGGGCAGGGGAGCCTAGCAGGTGCAGACCTGGCCCTTGGTACAGGGATGCTGTCCCGGGACCTTGAGGGCCAGAGACGCATCTTCTGTCCTGAGTCTGGCTCCTGCTGCCATCTGTAACCTGGGCCTCTCCCTCCTGTCAACATCCAGAATGACTTGTTTTCTAGCCTGGCCAGGAGAGGCTGCTGGTGGACTCTGCTGGTGGGGCTTGTGGGTTGAATGCAGGAGGTCAGGTCTGGATTAATCTTCACCTCTGCAGATCCCACCTGGTCACCTCCATGTCCCTAAGCTGTGCCCCTCTGCCAGCATCACACCCTGACCCATGTGGTTCAGGTGAGAGCTTGTGCCACAGGTGCTGTGGCAGCCAGCTGGCAGGAAGGGTAGGGAGTGCCGGAAGCGACATGCCAGACCATGAGCACAGCTGGCCACGGGGCTCCAGCCAGCTGGAGGTATGAGTTGTGTGCTCTGAGGTGCCCCGGGCCTACCAGGCATTCGCGTAGCCAGGGCGGAGATAACTGGGTGTGTTCTTCTCGCCCACCCTAGAGTTACACGTTCCTGATCTCCTCTGACTATGAGCGTGCAGAGTGGAGGGAGAACATCCGGGAGCAGCAGAAGAAGTGTGAGTATCCTCTGTCCCGAGAAGGTCTGGACTTCAAAACATTAGGGCCAGGCTGGCAGCTCCTGTGGTTTTAAACCTTCTTTTTTATTTTGAGGGGTTTTATCCAAGTGAAGTGTTGCATTGGAGATAGCCGCCCTGATAGGCCCCCAGGCCTCTTGACTCCCCGCCTGCCTATCCTGCCCCCATCCCCTGGGCACTCATTTCCCCACTGCCCTGTGATCCCCCTTCCCCAGGTCCTTTCCCGATTCCACACCCACCCCTACACACACCCCTGCCATCTGCCCCCCTGCTGCCCGTACACCCCACCCCGGCCTGCCCCTAGGCCTTTCTGGGACCACTCCATTTTCTTGGCCTCCCCCATTTCCCCTCATCTGCTCCCCACCCCCGGGCCTTCCCTGCCCCAGCAGGTGCTGATGCTAAAGGGGCCTTTGGCTGGGCCCACTTGGGCAGCCACACTGCGCTGGCCCCACTGCCCTGTTCATATGGCCAGGGCTGCCGGCTCTCAGCACAGGGGCACTCCCTCCTGTCTGGGGCAGCCCCTTCCTTCTCTGGGCACTTCCCTCTGTCAGGGTGCTCCTTCCTTCGGGTCCCGCCTGGCAGTGTCACTGGGGAAGGCAGCCCCGGTTCCCTCCTTGGAGGTTTGGGATTCACATGCCATCCTTACCAAGATGTTCCCACTGGGACTCTTGTGTGCCACTGTCCCTCTTGCAGGGGGAGCTGGGCTGAGCACTGTATCCAGGTGGCCTAGTCCTCCCACAGCTGTGGGCCATCTCCTGCAAAGGAGCGTATTTCACAGGGATGCCGGGCTGGGGCTCTGCATGACTCTGGCCTGGCCTGACCTCCCGCCCCCTCAGGCTCATCATTCTCACCTATGCAGAGCCACATCTCAGCCCCCAATGCCACCGTGGCCTGGAGGAACACGGATCTCCGGGCAGCCCTGCCAGTGCTTGTGTCCCAGGGTTTCCTGTCATAACATGGAAGCCCCAACCATTTCCAGAGTGGCAGCCTCTGTAGCCTGTTCAGCATTATGCCCAGAAATAAGCCCCTTTTCCTCACCTGGTGGAGAAACAGGGCCTGTGTTAGCAGAGGAGGGGCAGAGCCAAGCTGCTGTCTGGGAGACCTCACAGGGAGATGCTCCCAGTCCAGCCGCTCATTCTCAGACCTGCCGCATGTCTGTGCATAGGTAGCGTGGGACATGTGTGTTTGTAAGTCTCATGCTAAGACTCTTGCAGGCCTGGGCTCTCCAAGGCCACACCTCGCTCTGCTGCCAGACCGGCACTGCACTTGGGAGCCAAGTGCCCTCTCCTGAGCCCCCAAGCCCTGGCACCAGTTCTTGCCATGCCCCTTCCCCAGGGTGTGGTGGGGGTCCAGCGGGAGGGGCCAGAGGGCCAAGGAGCAGACTGACCAGTTGGTGCACCTCTTTTCCAACCTCCCAGGTTTCAAAAGCTTCTCCCTGACATCCGTGGAGCTGCAGATGCTGACCAACTCGTGTGTGAAACTCCAGACCGTCCACAGCATTCCGCTGACCATCAACAAGGAAGGTGGGCCCGCCCTCCTGTGTACAGGGCACCTGTAGGGAGGGCAGGCAGCTAGCCTGAAGGCTGATCCCCGCTTCCTGTTGGCACTTTTGTTGGGACTAGTGGACTTTGGTGCAGAGGGAAGAGCTGTGCTTATTAGGGCCTCTTGTCTCCTCCCAGGAGTGGACGAGGTGGGTTAAGAGCGGTTTCTCCCTGAGTGGCTGCTGCTGGGTGGTTGAGGAGATGCACAACTTCTGTTCCTAGTCACGAGGCTGCAGCAGATGCTCCTCAGATGCTCTGTGCCTTGGATCTGGCCCCACTCCCGTCCTCCCAGCCCTCCTCTCCTCCAGCTACCTGCCAGCCGGCACTTTTGGTCAAGCTGAGTTTTGCATTCACTGTTGCACGTATGCTCAGTCACACACACAGCATACACTATGCACATGTGTCCACACACACCCCACTCACATCCCACGTCACCCCGACCCCCTCTGCTGTCCTTGGAACCTTATTACACTTTGGGTCACTGGTTTGCCTGTGTTGTGAAACCAACTGGATCCTGAGGTCCCCAAGACAGAAATCATGATGGGTATGTTTTTGGCCCATGACACTGGCTTGCCTTGTGCTGGGCAGATGGCAGCCACGCGGTGTCCACCGGATGGTTGATTCTGAAGAGTTAGCTTGTCACCTGCCTCCCTTTCCCGGGACAACAGAAGCTCACCTCTTTGGTCTCTTGCACAGATGATGAGTCTCCGGGGCTCTATGGGTTTCTGAATGTCATCGTCCACTCAGCCACTGGATTTAAGCAGAGTTCAAGTAAGTACTGGTATGGGGAGGAAGGTTGCAGTGGCCGAGCCAGGGCCTCCACCCAGGAAGGACTCATCGGGCAGGGTGTGGGGAAACAGGGAGATTATTCAGATGACCACGGGACACCTTTGACCCCTGGCTGCTGTGGAGTGTTTGTGCTTGTTGATGCCTTCTGGGTGTGGAATTGTTTTTCCCGCAGTGGCCTCTGCCCTGTCCCTAGCCTGTCTCAGATCCTGGGAGCTGGTGAGCTGTCCCCTGCAGGTGGTTCGTGTAATCGCAGGGGTTTGGAAGGAGTTTGACAGATCCCCTGGGGTGCCTAGGAGTCTTGGGTCCAAGCCAGGAGGGCTGTCAGCAGTGCGGCTTCACCCCACAGCAGAGCAGATTTGGCTGCTCCGTCGAGCTGGATGGATAATACACTTTTTTTCTTTCTCCTCTAAGTGGAGGTCTCCCCCAGCTACTGGAGCTGTCAGAGCAGTAAAGGCTGGTAACACATCACTTGCACTGTATAAGTTTCTAGAGGCCAGGCGCGGTGGCTCATGCCTGTAATCCCAGCAATTTGGGAGGCTGAGGCAGGTGGATCGCTTGAGCTCAGGAGTTGGAGACCAGCCTGACCAACATGACGAAACTGTGTCTACTAAAAATACAAAGATGCCAGGCGTGGTGGCTCACACCTGTAATCCCAGCACTTTGGGCGGCTGAGGCAGGTGGATCACTTGAGCTCCGGAGTTCGAGACCAGCCTGACCAACATGTTGAAACCCCATGTCTACTAAAAATACAAAGATTAGCCAGGCAAGGTGGTGGGTGCCTGTAATGCTAACTACTTGGGAGGCTGAGGCAAGAGAATCGCTTGAACCTGGGAGTCAGAGGTTGCAGTGAGCCGCACTTGTGCCACTGCATTCCAGCCTGGGCTTCAGAGGGAGACTCCACCTCAAAAAAAAAAAAAAAAAGTTCCCAGAAACAGCAAAATGTGGAGGAAGAAAGCTTACCAGGGATTGTTGGGGGATGGGGTTAGGAGAGGACTAACTGCAGATGAACCTAAGGGGACTTTTTAGGTCAGAGCAGTGTCGTGAAAAGATTGTGGTGCTGTTTGTACTCGCGTTTACATTTCCTAAAAATCCTTAAACCCTACACTTGGAATGGATGAATTATATGACATGCAGATTGCATCTTCATAACACTGTAACACACATAATCTTTCCCCCGGGCCTGTCTCTGGCTGCCTCATAAATGCTGGCGTTTTCTTCATCAGCCTCCCTCTATCCCTGCATCTCCTCCCAGGTCCTGTCTGTGAGCAGTACAGTGTGACACCCTACGCTGCCCCGTGGTCCCAGACTTGTCTGTCCTTGCCTCCCTATTACTTTTCTTTCTATCTCTTCCTTGCCCCATGCACTCAACCTTGCATCCCCAAACCAAACCTCATGGCCCCCAAACTTGTTCCTCCTCTGTCCTGTCCCGTTGAGGGGCACCACCATCCATCCCCGTGGCCAAGCCGGAAACTGTGGTCCGCTCTCCCTCCGTTAAATGCCATTCTCCATCAATGAGGCTTCTTGATCGTCTCTGGCTGCCTGGCCAGGCCCTGGCTGTGGCCTCCTCCCTGGTTGTCGTAGCTCTGGACATCCCTGCAGAAAGGGTCCCCACCACCAGGCCTCTCCATCCCCCGTCTCAGGTAGTTCTTCTAAAACATAAACCCCACCCTGCCACTTAGCACCTACAGCCAGCCCAGCCCCGCTCTTCTGCAGTCCTTGCCTCCTTCCCTTCCCCCTGCACCCCACGACTTCCCCAGCACTGAGCTGCTTCCTGTGCCCCACAGTGGCCTGGAGTCCCCTTTGCCTGGATTCTTTGCCCAATAATACTTACAGCGGGGTCTGCTCTGTAGGATGCAGGAGCTTCCCACATCCCCCAGGACGGCTGGCCTCTGCTGTGGCATCACTGTGTAACGATGGCGTGTACACCTCTCTGTTCCCACTAGTGCAGGGGCTGTCTCATCACAGGGGCTTTAGCTGGGGTTTGTGGACTGACTGAGTGAATGAATGTTGTGGGAAGTCCCGTTTCCCAGCTGCCCCCAGGGAAATTCCACAGAGCAGGCAGGGGCATCGCATGAGGTGCTGGTGTTCATGCCAGACGCCCGTTAGGTGTTGAATTTTTAAAAAGAAAAAAACTTTTGTATTTTTTTTCTGATTCTGCAAATAACACCTGCTCTTACAGACCATGTGGGTGATGTGGAGAGGAGCCGTGACCTTCTCCATATTCCCTTCTCCCCACAGATCTGTACTGCACCCTGGAGGTGGATTCCTTTGGGTATTTTGTGAATAAAGCAAAGACGCGCGTCTACAGGGACACAGCTGAGCCAAACTGGAACGAGGTGAGGAGCTGATTCCACAAGGGCCCAGCCTGCCAGCCGGGGCACAGGATGTTTCCCACTGGAGAGAATCTGAACCTTCAGGGGCTCCCTGAGGGCTTCCCCCGAAGGCAGTGCTGCTGAATTCCAGTAATCTCCTGGGGGGCCAGGAGGTGACGAGTCCAAGAGATTTTACCTCTGTTCCTGAAAACCTTACCCACCCCTCCATCACAAAGAAGCCGCCTATTTTGCTGGAGAAGTGTTTGGAAAGAGACTTAAAAGGGCTTTTTGTCTGCCTTTGTTAGCGTTTGTTTATTTGGTAGGTTTCCATAGTGTTTTTCCACAGAAGTTGGAATGAGCTCCCGTGACCCTCTTGGCTTCCGGAAGCCTGGGGCTCTGCTATGGGGCTGGGGCAGGGACTGTAGGGTCCTGCTTGCTTGTCTCAGGGTGTTGGGCTTGTACGGTGTGTCGTAGTGCCTTCCTCCACCTTGGAGAGCTGCTGTGTGAGTCACATAGCCATTTGGCCCTGCCCCTTCGGGAGTGGAGGAATGATTGCAGAGAGGCCCGTATTGACTAAGTCCCAGATCCATGAGAGGTGCCGTTTCCCAGCTTCTGCAGCAGTTGTGACCTGGAAGGTCTCATTCTTGATGATGCAGGTAGAGGCAGCTGGGCCTGCAGAGAGCTGCCTCCCACCCCCGCTCCTGCGAAGGAGGAAGCCAGGAGCCCCCAGGCTGCTTGGTCTACACGGGTCACAAGGCTGGTGGAGCGAGCAGTGGGGCTGGAACCCAGGTCTCCTTTCTCAGCATCCACTACTCTTTGATCATTTTAGACATGTTGCTTGAATAGTACAAGGGCACAAGGAGCTCAGGAAACTACCTGGACATCCCTGCAGAAAGGGCTGAGTGGCAGCTGTGATGACAGGGGGTATAAGAGCCACATGGGGTCCATCGAAGAAGGCTTTGCAGAGACCAAGAGTGCCACGACCCAGCAGAGACAACAAGAGAGGGTGCCAGGCAGCAGTGTGCAAAAGGTTTAGGTGCCAGGCATCTACGGAAGCTCCAGGGAGGCATGAAGTCATGAGGGTTAGATTGCAGCAGGTCACCTCCACCACCCTCACTGTCCATGAAGATCTGGGCTTGGGGACACTCACATATTCCTGGCTCACACACACACCCACCCACCCACTCCTCCATTCAGGTTCAGAAATTCCTGCTGCTTTCTTCTTCCCTCACCTTCCTCCATTTCCCCAGCAAGAAGCCACACGTGCACACACGTTGCTGTGAAGTGCAGATTCACCAATGGCACCATCAGGGTGGCGGAGGAGAGGGTTCACACCACACCCACGCAGACAACTTGAAAGCTAGGGGAGCAGTTTTTCCTCCAAGTCCCTGTCCCTCCTTTGTCAACCCCAGGGATCACTCTTTGTTTCCTTTTAGATAGAATTCATTTTTTAAAGAGTGGGTTTGGGTATGCAGCACAATGGAGCAGAAAGAACGAAGAGTTCCCATGTACGCCCTGCCCCCCACCTCAATTATGGACATTCCACCCTAGGGTGGGACATGAGTTACAGTTGATGAGCCTGCGTTAATCCATCATTATCACCCAGAGTTCGTAGTTGACATTAGATAGGGTTCATTCGTGGTGGTACACGTTATGGGTTTTGACAAATGTAGAATGACGTGTATCCACCATGATAATATCTTACGGAACAGTCTCGCCACCAAAAAAGTGAACCTACGTTGACAGATCATTATCATTCAGAGTCCATAGAAATAACTTCTTCTTGTGGGTTTTTTTTTGTTTTTTTTTTTTTTGTTTTGAGGAAGAATCTCACACTGTTGGCCAGGCTGGAATGCGGTGGCATGATCTTGGCTCACTGCAGCCTCTGCCTCCTTGATTCAAGCAATTCTTGTGCCTCAGCCTCTCAAGTAGCTGGGATTACAGGCATGCACCACCATGCCCGACTAATTTTTGTATTTTTAGTAGAGATTTAGTAGAAATTTTGTGTTTTTAGTAGACATGTTGGCTAGGTTAGTCTCGTACTCCTGGTCTCCAGTGATCTGCCCACCTCAGCCTCGCAAAGTGCTGGGATTACAGGTGTGAGCCCTCACGCCCAGCCCATAGAAATATCTTTTAACAAGCACCCTGGAGATTGTGAGGCACCCTTTGAGATGCTGGTGTAAGGAGTTTGGATTAGGTTTGAGTGACAGTCGGAGCTTCTGGAAGCATCCAGGCTGGGCCACAGTCTCATGCCAGGGTTGCTTACAGGGAACATTTCCATGCGTCCCAGGACTAAGGGAGGGTCTCAGGCATCAGTCCCTCTGGGCCAGCAAGGGCGACAGGGACAGCCTGGGTTCAGAGGACCCTTCAGCTATAACATTGACCTGTTTGTTCACACTGGACTTCCCTTCTCCCTTGGGCCTGCAGGAATTTGAAATAGAGCTGGAGGGCTCCCAGACCCTGAGGATACTGTGCTACGAAAAGTGTTACAACAAGACGAAGATTCCCAAGGAGGACGGCGAGAGCACGGACCGACTCATGGGGAAGGGCCAGGTCCAGGTAAGGCGGCCATCTCTACCGTCCCCTGCCTGAGGCATGGTGTCCTTTTTCATGCAGTCCTTGGGGACACTGAGATGGCCTTGCACCAAGGGTGGGGTGGGGTGGGCAGCTGTGACTCTGAAACATCCGTTGTGGGAGACCTGTGTTGGTGCCTGCATGTATCTTGATGGGTCTTGATGTTCCGCTCTCTGTCTGCATGTCTGTTGTGTCGGCTCATTTCCAAAGGAATTTCCATTCAACTTGGTTTTGCAGCTGGGGCCTCAGTTTCTGCCCGGCCATAGGAGAACCCAAAGGCAGAACGGTTAGGTGATGCCCTGGGCCGAAATTGGCCCATCCTGTGCCAGTCTTCTTAGAAGAGCACAGGGGTCCCAGAGGCTGCCTGCTTGGCATCCCCTATCTGTGGTCTAGACCCAGTTGCCAGGGTATAGAGCTGTATCTCTGAACAGGGTGCACACAGGTGTCCTCCCAGGCTAGTCTGGAAGCCGCCAGGTGGGACCAAGAATGTGTCCGTACAGGACCAGCACAGGGGCCGTGGTTCTTAAGGAGACTGCCTGGGCCCTCTGTCTTTCAGAAGCTTATCCAGCCCCTGGGAGCCTGCCACCTCCTGGAGGATCATAGCAGGTGCCCCATGCCCTGTCTCTCCTGTTCGCACCCTCAGTTCCGCGGGGGTAGCTGGGAGGAAGCCCTGGTCGCGCTTTCCTTATAGTGCATTGTATCAGTGGGTTGTGGCTACAGCTCTCTCTTCCATCTTCACAAGAGGCCTCTAGAGGTAGTGGGTCTGGCATTCCACATGCCCCTGGAAGCACAGGGCTCCCCAGGAAGCCCCAGCTCCCTCCCTAAGCAGGAAGTAAAAATCCTCTTGCGGTTAAATACCAAGTGCCAGGAAGAATGAAGGGAGAGGATGGCCCTTCCCTGAGTAACTTGTCATCTTGCTGATGGGTTCCACATTGTCATTCAGATCAGCAAATCTTTACCAAGTGCCGGCTTCACCCCCTTCTGGCCACCCTGGCCTGGCTGACCACGTCTTGGGAGGTGCAGCCACTGGCTGTTTTTCTACCTTGGAAGCTTATAAGGGAACTCAGTGGCTCAGGGCTTCCTGAGGTTCCCTGTACTTCAAGATCAGGTTTAATATCAAAAAGGCTCCTCTAGCACGTGCCTGTAATCCAGCTGCTCAGGAGGCTGAAGCAAGAGGGTTGCTTGAGCCCAGGTATTCAAGACCAGCCAGGGCAACACAGTGAGACCCCTGTCTAAAACAAAATAAATTAACTAAAAATTGCTCTCAGCTGCCCTGTTCCTGTCCCACTGCACTATCTTGTTCACCCTCCCAGCCTTTCTGTGGATTCTCATGATGGGAGATTTTACCACACAGATGGGCCACACCGCTCTTGATGGAGTACTTGGTGCTGGTCTCCTTTGAGATCTGAAGTGTTTTAGCATTAGTCAAGTGATGGTCATAGTTTGGGTGATGGTCACGGCTCAGGCTCTTTTCTACATGTGCTTTCTTTGGTGGTGGTGGTTGTTTTCTTGAGACAGTATCTAGCTCTGTCTCCCAGGCTGGCGTGCAATAGCAGGATCATAGCTCACTGCAACCTCAAACTCCTCAGCTCAGGCAATCCTGCCCTAGCCTCCCAAGTTGTTGGGATTACAGACATGCCCCGCCATGCCCAGCTAAGGGTTTTTTTTATTTTTTAAGACTGGAGTTTTGCTCTTGTTGCCCAGGCCAGAGTGCTGTGGTATGATCTTGGCTCTCTGCAACCTCCCAGGTTCAAGCAATTCTCCTGCCTCAGCCTCCCAAAGTGCTGGGATTACAGGCCTGAGGCACTGTGCCTGGCCACATATGCTTTCTCATTTGGTCCTCACAGCAGATCTTTGAGAGAGCTCATTTGACACTCAGGAGATGCTTCTCTAACCTGCTCAGAATCAGGGTCCCGGATATTCAGGGAGGTGGAGGGAGCAGACTGCAAAGCCGGTTGTGCTCCCATTGCTCCCCCTTCCCTCTCACTCTCCATGTTTTCCGTCTCCCCTACCCAGCCTGGGGCATTCCTCCCCCGCAGTCCAGCCTGCATCTGGCACAGCCTCACCACTCAGCCCAGGGATACTCACAGCCTGGGTGCCCGGCTCCTTTTTTCAGCTCATCAAACCAGGTAGAGGTTCCAGTGCTGCCAACCATTGACTCAGCTCATCCAGATCTTCAACCACTGGAATCCTGGGAGTGGCTGAATTTGAACCAGGACCTCTGAGTACTGTTGCTAAGTAACTGGGGGTCTCAGTGAAAGAGAGAAAAGAGCTGATAGGCCTCTTCCTGTGTTACTGTGTCAGGCCCTCTTTTGAAACTCTTTTCTGTGATGCTACTGACGTACTTAATGCACATGACCTGTGCTCTTCTGTCAGTCTAGGGGTGCTGGCTGAGCACCCCACCCCATCCTGAGGAAGAGGAGAGCAGTAAGTGTCGAAGAAAAACCCAAGGTGGACAACCATTAAAGTGGTAAAAGCAGGTTTTATTCGTAGCTAGTGTGATGGGGAAAAGACTAGAAATGGAAAGCTTAGAAATGGGCTCAATGCTGAATTCACATGGACAAGTGGGGACTTACAGCCAAGAAGAAGGGTAGGGGTTGATGGATGGAAAATGATGAAGTAACATCAGGGGGAAGAGGGTTCTGATGAAACCGACCTGACAGGATTCTTGCTGAAAACAGGCCAGAGTGGTCGATCTCCCCTGGGGGATGGCATGGGATGAGGAATCTGATCAGATAGCAAGGGCAAGGGGTTCTGGCTTAACTGACTTAGCAGGATTCTTGCAAAAATTGGACTCTTGAGAACATGCCCAAGGAGGGGATCTAGCTGGAATAAAGAGCTGAGGGACCAGATGAGTTCCATCAAGGAGAGTCTTTGTCACTCCCCCACCACACTCAGTGTGACCTGGGCGAGTTACTGTCCCACTCACTGAAATGTGTTCCTCCCTCCCTCCCACCTTCCCTCCTTTCTTCCTTCTCTTGCCCAGGCTGAAGTGCAGTGGCACCATCTCAGCTCGCTGCAACCTCCACCTCCTGGGTTCAAGCGATTCTCCTGCCACAGCCTCCTGAGTAGCTGTAATTATAGGCATGTGCCACCATGCCTGGCTAATTTTTTTGTATTTTTAGTAGAGGCGGGGTTTCGCCATGTTGGCCAGGCTGGTCTCAAACTCCTGACCTCCCTAACCTCTGGCGATCCACCCGCCTCGGCCTCCCAAAGTGCTGGGATTATAGGCGTGAGCCAGCGCACCCAGCCTCCTCGCCTTTAAATTGGGGTGGGGGGCCATGGAGCCTTGAGGATTGAGAGATGTATGCTCTCACGGGTGGAGGGGTCAGTGTTTGCTGCTGTTCTTATCTTTATCTATTGTCATTTGTGAGGAGGCAATGGAGCAGACACTGTCTGGCTCCAGCCCCTGGTCCCTGTGTCAGTGGGAGCGATGGGTGGGAACCATGGCTAGACAGGAAGGAATCCGATTGCTGCGTGAAGGGCATTCATGACTCATGCCAAGTAGGCGGCGGCTGCCCTGTTCCCTGGAGTTCCAGGCTCCCAGCTGGGGGGTTGTTTGTGGGATCCCGGGAGGAAGGAAGTCGGAGGAGTGGCGGTGACTATGCCGTTGATGTTCTGCAACACCGGCCTGGTCTCTTTCTCCCCTGTGGACACTGTTTTCTACACAGGGGTACCTGAGAGAGGGTGTGCATGACTCTGGAGCCCACCCTTTTTGAATCTGGGCTTTTCCCAGTGACACCAGGTGCCTTCTGCACTGGACCGTGTGGGAGGCGCTTGGCTGTCTGCAGCCTGCTACAGGGGCCTACAGCCCCCACCCTGCTTATGCACCTTGACTGAGAAGTTGAGTAGAGAGACCCTCCTGTGAGGTGAGGCAGTTGCAGCAGGTAGAGAAGCCTCAGCATCCCAGGAGTGTCCAGATCCAACCATGAGGGCAGAGGCCCCTGGCAGGCCCCAGGGGCTTCCCCAAGGGCAGGGGTCTGGGATGGAAAGGAGTCCTCAGCAAAGCTGCTCATGCGCCTGTCCGTGTGCAGCAGGAGTCAGGATCTTCTGGGCTGGGGGCTTGGACCGGTCTGGCTTTTTGCTCCCCTTAATGGTGCTGATGAGCTGGGTTTAGGAACCACTTGCACGAGTCTCAGATTTTGGCTCCTGCTCTTCAAATACCTGTCCTGGATGACTTGCCAGGTCCCCACCTCCCTTCTTGCACGATAGAGGCTCCATGAAGGTGGGGGCGGCGGGGGGTGGGGGCTCTAGAAATCAGGATGAGTGAGCTGCTTTGTTCAGAGCCAGAAAGGCAAGGGGATACACAGTACAGCAGGGACAAAGCTGTGGTGGTGCCCACAGTTCAGAAAAGAGCCACTGACAGCACGAATCAAAGCCCTTGTGTGTGGGCAGGTGCAAGAGGACCCAAGCCGGGTGTCCTTTCCAAGCCAGCCCCGAGCCTGAATGAGCCATTTGAGTGAGCGAGACCATCCTGGTCCATCCTCAGACACCAGGAACCCCCTCTGCCACCCTAGTCATGGAAGGCTTCCTGTGTGTCATGCCTGGGGGTCTCCCCAAGAACGAGAAGACCCCTGTCCCCAGCCTTCACGGTCTAGATCAGAGAAGCTGGAAAGGAAGGATGTGGCAAATGTGCCAAGAGCTGGGGCAGACTTTGGCCCAGAGTGACTGCTGGCTCAGATGGCATGGTTATTTGGGAAGTGAGGTCAGGGGACAGAGATGCCTTCACAGAGCAGGGGACATTGAGTCTGCATCTTCAGGGAGGGATTTTTCAAGGTGAAGGCATCAACATCCATCCAAGATTCATGGGATGGGGTATGGAAGAGGGAGTCACCAGTCGGTAGAGCTGGGGAAGTTGGAGCCTTGCTGCCGTTAGGAATTTCTTCCTTCAGTTGTTTCTGCCTTTTTTGAGACAGAGCTCTGTCCCCCAGGCTGGAGTGCAGTGGTGCGACATTGGCTCACTGTAATCTCTGCCTCCTAGGTTCAAGCGATTCTCCTGCCTTGGCCTGACAAGTAGCTGGGACTACAGGCACGCGCCACCATGCCCAACTAATTTTTTTGTGTTTTTAGTAGAGACAGGGTTTCACTGTATTGGTCAGGTGCGTCGTGAACTCCTGACCTCAAATGATCCTCCTTCCTGGGCCTCACAAAGTGCTAGGATTATAGGTGCATCTCTCTTCATTTGCAAATTTTCTAGGTTGCTAAATCACATTAGCCCTGTCTATTCTCCTTAGAAGGCAACATTATATCAAGTCATAGACTTTTGTCTTCTCCCATTTCTCCTGCTCTGTTTATGTGACTTGCTGGGCTTACAACTCACGTTCCAGTGGGGGCATCAGAGTTCATTTTTGTTGTTGCCAGTGAGCCTCTGCTTCATTTGAAGTTGGTGCTCTGGCTGGCTGGAGTTTCCCAGACTTCTCTGCCAGCCCAGGTTATGTGGGCATCTGACTAGGCACAAGCCAGCAGGTCTGACTAGGGCCCTCCTGGTGCCTCCCTGGCAGCTGCTCTCAAGTGCCCACCATGCAGTGAGGTCCACCCATTTTCAGGCAGTCTCCCTGTTGGACTGCCCACTCTGCAGCACCTGTTCCCCCAAGAGCCCATGGAAGTGCCTGGCAACAGCTTGTGAATGCAAAGATGACACCAAGTTGGGTGGATACGTCCATGTGCACAACAGCACTGACCATGCCAGCCTCAGACTGGAAAGAACCCAGACGTCCACCTGCTAGTGAATGTCTGTCAATCCATACAATGGAATATTTACTCAGCCTTCAAGAGGAAGGACATTCTGACACATTCTACAACATGCGTGAGCCCTGAGGACATGCTGCTAAGTGAAATAAACCAGACACAAAAGACAAATGCTGTATGATTCCACTTACATGAGGTAGCTAAAGTAGTCAAGTCCATAGAGGCAGAAAGTAGATTAGAGGTTACCAGGAGCTGGGGCAGGGGGAATGGGAAGTTGTTCTTTTTGCACCTGCCCCCGGGAGTTACTGTTTAATGGGTGTAGAGTTTCAGTTTGAGATGATGAAAAAAAAGTTCTGGAGATGACGGTGGTGATGGTTGCACAACGTGAATGTGCCTGATGCCACTGAACTGCACGCTTAAAAATACTTAAAGTAGGCTGGGCGCAGTGGCTCACGCCTGTAATCCCAGCACTTTGGGAAGCCGAGGCAGGTGGATCATGAGGTCAGGAGATCAAGACCATTCTGGCTAACACGGTGAAACCCCGTCTCTATTAAAAAATAAAATAAAATAAATTAGCTGGGTGTGGTGGCGGGCACCTGTAATCTTTGGGAGGCTGAGGCAGGAGAATGGCGTGAACCCGGGAGGCGGAGCTTGCAGTGAGCCGAGATCGCACCAATGCAGTCCAGCCTGGGCGACTGAGCAAGACTCCATCTCAAAAAAACAAAAAAAAAATTTCAAGTGCGACATTTTACATTGTGCATATTTTACAATTTTTTTAAAAAGTAAGGAATTAATTCTCAGCCTTCTAAGATAAAGCTGCCCATGGTGCAAGGATGGATGTGGGAGTCCAAACTCAGTGAACTCACCAGCCCTCTCAACATGAAGGCCCCGACCACCATGGGGCGCATGCCCAGCGTGGTGGAGAAGCCCCAGGCTTGGCCTGCCGCCTCCCAGCCACACCTGGGAGCTTCAGCAGCTTCACCTGTGAGAGGGCAGGTGCCTGGCTCAGCAATTTCCAGTGCATGTAACAGTACTTGCTTTGTGCCAATATATATTTTACTACATATATATAAACTCTAGATCCATTAAACAATGTATTAAATAACCTACAGATATAGATGTATGTTTTATGTCTCTGTCTGGATCCTGGAGATACCACAGAGAATGAACTGGACAAAGCCCTGTCCTCCACGTTTACTCTCCAGCAGCGGAGACAAACCAGCCAAAATAGCGATCCCGACTTGCGTGCAAAATGCAATCCCCACTTGTATTTCAAGGATTATCTCAGGGCCATGTAGGTCTCATCCACCCAGCCATTCACCCGTGCAGGGGTCGCTGATGTGCCTGGGGGGCATTCTGAGATGAGAGACATGGTCCGTGTGGCAGAGGTGCCAAGAGGAGAGAAACTTAAGTAGCCTCTTAAACAGACTTAGAGAGGGGCAGGCCCCAGGGGGTCTCTTGAAGCAGGAACACAAAATGAGTGATGTTTGTTTTGAACAAATATTTGGGGAAGATTTGAAGATGTAAACATCATGAACATGTAAGAGCACATGAACAAATTCTTACACAGATTCCATGGGATTCTTCCTGAAGAAGCATACCACTATCAACATGGATAGTGACCCAGGTCCTCTTTGCTCTGTTGAGGGCCACTTTTGGACCCTACATTTTTCTGTAACTTTTGTACCATGAAATGCATCTATTTATAACTGAATGATTTTGTAGTAAATTTACAGAGCTGTACAACTTTTACCAACAATCCAGTTTCCCTGTTCCTTTTTTTTTTGACAGGGTCTTGCCCTGTTGCCCAGATTGCAGTGCAGTGGTGTAGCCGTACTCAGCACAGCCTTGATGCCCCAGGCTCAAGTACTCTTCCCACCTTAGCCTTTCAGGTAGCTGGGACCACAGGCATGTGCCACCATGCCAGGCTAATTTTTTTTTTTTTTTTTGAGACAGGGTCTTGCTGTGCTGCCCAAGCTGGTCTCAAATTCCTAGGCTCAAGAAATCCTCCTGCCTCAGCCTCCCAAAGAGCTGAGATTACAGATGTGAGCCACAGTGCCCGGCCCCTGTTCCCAGTTATAGCGACTCCCAGACCCAAACTGATCTGCTTTTGTCTTTAGAGATTTGCCCATTTCTTCACATTTCATAAACATGGAATCATACTAGAGCGGTCTGTTTTGACTGATTTCTTCCACTTACCATTTTGTTTTTGAGACTTGTTCATGTGGTAGCATTGTTTCATTCCTTTTTATGACTAATTTTCCGTTGCATACATATACCATGTTTTTGTTTCTGCATTTACTGTTTGACAGACACTTGGATCATTTCTAGTTTAGGCTGTTAAGGTTGATGCAGCCACGAACATGTCCTTGGTACCAGTCTCTATATGGACGTATGTTTTCATTCATTTAGGAGACATCTGGTGAGATTGCTGGGCTGTGCAACAAGGTGACTATTTGGGGAACTGCCCTACGTTGTCTGGAGTGGCTACACCATCTTACATCCCCAGTGGCCATGTATGAGAGCCCATTTCTCCACATCCTCACCAATGCTGGTTATAGTCTAGCCTAAGGGAGAAGGGGGTGTTCCTTTTGAAGTGATGTTAGAGACTAGTTGGGATCAGAGAAGAGCAGCAAAGAGCTAAAAGTGGGATAGAGGCCAGGCACAGTGGCTCACGCCTGTAATCCCAGCACTTTAGGAGGCTGAGGTGGGTGGATTGCTTTAGGTCAGGAGTTCAAGACCAGCCTGACCAACATGGTGAAACCCCATCTCTACCAAAAATACAAAAATTAACCGGGCATGGTGGCAGGTGCCTGTAATCCCACCTCAGGAGGCTGAGGCAAGAGAATGGTTTGAAGCCAGGAGGTGGAGGTTGCAGTGAGCCGAGATCTCACCACTGCACTCCAGCCTGGGCAACAGAGTGAGACTCCATCCTAAAAAAAAAAAGAAAGGTGCGGGCTGGATCTCAGGAGAGCAGATTGTGGTCATAGGCTTCAGCAGGAGGCCTGTGATCTCTCTCCTGGTGAACACAGAGGTTTTCTGGTGGTCTCAGCAAAGACCCACCCGTGGGAGTAGGTTATAGTGCAGACACATGGGGCCCAGACGGGAACAACTGGGGATGCCCTGCTGGACCATCCAGGCTGGTGACGATGGGTGTGGAGGAAGCTGTTGTCTACAAGGAGCTAAGTGAATGAGCATTTCCTCCTTTGGATGGTTTACTCAGCCTCCTCCCTGCCCCTGCTGAGGGTGGGCAAGAGGATGTTCTCTGGCTGCCCACTGGTGACTCAGTCCAGCCACACTGACTACAGAGCAAGCAGGGCAGTGCTGGGCCCCCAGCAGAGCCACCATGCAGGGTGGTCAGTGACGCTTCAGGGCAGCATGCAACACCTGCCCCAGTTGGGCTTTGGCCTCCCTCAGCCCCCACCCCACCACTTCCCTGGGATGGATGTGCGTGGTAGTTTTCTAGGCAGACCTCCAGGCCACTATCTGCCAGGCCCGCTGACCAAGGTCATTCTTCCAAGGCTCCTGCCTTACCCAGCTCGGGGGAAGATGAGCAGCGACCTAGTCCTCCTCTGGAGACCACTGTGTGTGAGCAGACAGGCCCCCGCCCATCCAGTCCCTGGCCAGGCAGCAGGCGTATTCCTCACCAAGACCTTGCAACCCAGGGGGACCCTGGAAAGTATCAGGAGTGCCTCAGTTTTTCCCTTAAGGGAAAACTGCTGTTTCCCCTTGGTCATCTGTTTTTCCAAACCCCCTTCTTTTCCTTGTTTACTTCTCTGGTGCTTTAAATAACTTCACGAGAGAGCGTGCCAGCCTTGAGCAAGTTTGGGGTTGGCCAAGCCGAGGCACAGGCCTAATTATCATGCTATGCTTTATACGACTTCCGCTCTGCGGAGCACACTCAGTTCTTTGGAACAGAGCCAGCCTCGGGATGGCCTTTCCCACTGGAGCTGCCAGTCAGGACCGCCGTGAGAGCTGGTGCCCGGAGGCCAACACCCTGGTCTTCAGTCACTGAGAGTCACAGAGAGGGGCCCAATAAAGAGCCCAGCTGGCAGCATCAGTGCCAGGTTGGGGTGGGCGCTGGACAGCACCAGTGCTGGGGAGTGGGCACTGGCTGGAGCCCCGCCCAGGCTGCACATTGCTCGGCCAGCTTAGTCTGGGGGAGCAGGACCGGAGCAGGGTGTCCTCTGCCCTGGGTCCATCAGGGGCACTGCATGTGATTATTGGGGTTACCTGCTGGGAGTGGTGCAGATTCTGGACAGTCTAGAGTGCTTCCAGCACAAGGCAGGCTGAGCGGTCATACTTTACTCAGTCTCCGAACTTGGGCAACAGGAAACTAGCCACTTAACAAAGAAGCTCAGCTTTTCTGGGCTTTAGAGATGGAGACACGTTGGAAATTCCCGTAACCAATAGGCTGGGGTGGGAGGATGTTCTTCCCACACGCAGACAAAAAAGTGGAACCCGGGGTAATGGGAAGCTTTGACCTTGGCCAACCGGACTGTGGGGCGGGGTTTCCCTCAAAGCCTGGTCAAAAGGCCGTGGAGGCTGGAAGCTCTCGTTTAGCCCCACCAGCTTCCCAGAGCAGCAAGGTCAAGCATGCGAGAGTCGCCACCCGCCCCGGCCGCAATGCAGGGCCTCCTTCAGTACTTCCACCCCGGCCGGGCGGGCCGGAGCCGGGCAGCTTCTGCTGAAAAGTACCGGTGTGCTCGCGGCACTGCCCTGTGGACCCACATCCGAAACCTGGTGTGCAGGGGCAAGGTGGGCTGACATGTGGGCCGTGGTTCCGGGGGGCTTTGAGAGGCAGCCGCCTGATGTCTGGACAGCTTCTCTGTCTCTCTGTTTACTTCTGTCTCTCTGTTTACTTGGACTCTGGGTTGCTTGTTAGCTGCTGCTGCCTGTTCTGGGTTTTTAAGGGGAGAGGGGCCCAGTGATGGCTGTTTTTTGAAGCAAAGGGAAGAATGTCTCCTGCTTAACATGTTTCTGTGTTTCCAGTGACTTGGTTAGTTAGTAGAGCCAGGGTCTTGCTCTGTTGCCCAGGCTGGAGTGCAATGGCATGATCTTGGCTCACAGCAGCCTCCACCTTCTAGCCTCGTGATGCTCCCACCTCAGCCTCCCGAGTAGCTGGGACTACGGGCACGTGCCACCATGCTTGGCTAATGTTTTTGAAAAACTTTATTTTATAGAGACAAGGTCTCACTACATTGCCCAGGCTGGTCTTGTCTTAAACTCATGGGCTTAAGTGATCCTCCTGCCTCGGCCTTTCAAAGTGCTGATATTACAGGCAGGGTTTCAATTTTTTAAAGCTCCCAGCTGGGGTATTAAACTCTCCCTTTCCAGAGAAAGCGCACTCTGTCCCCATCCCTCATGTTATCCTCTCCTGCCTCTGCTTAGGGTTCACTCTGGGGGAAAGTGCCACTTGAGAGATTCCTTTTTGTGTGTGGCTTCTGACCGGTCCCTGTTCACAGATGTGGCTTCTCAGGGTGGGGTCCCTGAGGCCTGGAGTGTGGCCTCTGAAAACCTTCAGGGCCAGATGCAGAATGAGAGCCTGTGGCCACATAGCCCCTGGTGGGAGACGTCCTGCCACCCTTTGCTTCTCTGTGTCACTCTGGCTGTACATTTCAGATCCTTGGGAAACGTTAACCGGTAGGACCNTGTTTTATTATTTTTAAAAAAGAGAAAACAAGAGTTGTGAAAAAAGCTTCTGTAGAAACCAGTTTTCAAACCATCTTTGATACACGTGCCATTTGCTGGGGTGAACCAGGGCTTCTGTGGGGCCTTGGCCTTCCTGCCTTGGGGGTGGACGCCCAGGACTCAGTGCAGCCTGTCCACTGCGCTGTGTGAGGATGCGGCAGACAGAGGGCACCGATGGGACCCAACTCAGGCCAGGGCTCCATCATCTCCGCCTCTATCTCACCAACCCTCATAGGCTATGAAGGACCTGGAACTACCACAACTGTCAGGGGAGGGCATCGAGACCCCAGAGGGTCCTTCCCAGCATCTTCAAAGGAACAGGATTTTGTGCCTGCAGACCCTTCTTTGCAGCACACACCACTGACCCTGACCAGGACCCCTAGAATGCCCAGCACCCCTGGGAGGGCCTGTGGTAGTTTCAGCTCCCTCTGGGGGCCCAGAATAGAGCTAGCCTGTGGTGAGGACATAAGCACCAATGGCCAGTTGAGGCCAAAGGAAGACACTGATTCAAACACTGAAACCAATCAGATTCTCCCACAGCCTTCCTGCCATCAGAAGACACTGGTGCAAGGGTGATTGCTATGTACAGAGCAGAGCCGCCCGATTCCCATGCAGGCGCTGTGTCCTGCTGTGCTGGCCTCCTCCTGGCCATCACATCGGGCCAAGCAGGGGAGAAGAATGGGAATGCCCATGCACCCCCATCAACTCTGCAGACACAGAACCACACACAGCTCTTGGGAGGGGTCAGATGAGCTGCCCAAAGCCCGGGAGAGACCTGCACAGTGGTCAGCATGCCAGGGACGGTGCTTGAGCCAAGGCAGGGATGGTGGGAGACTCACTTGGGATCCTGAAGGAGGCCGCTGCATTTCCGTGCTCTTTCCAGATAACAAGGACGTGTCGGTGATGATGAGCGAGATGGACGTGAACGCCATCGCAGGCACGCTGAAGCTGTACTTCCGTGAGCTGCCCGAGCCCCTCTTCACTGATGAGTTCTACCCCAACTTCGCCGAGGGCATCGGTGAGCACTGGAGGCCTTGGCCTTGTGGGAGATGTCTCCTCCACGTGCACTGCTGCCCTTGGAGGCTGTGAAAAGTGAGGTGTGGGAACCCGAGCTGTGCCCCCTCTGCCATGGTCGGTGTTTTAACCCAACCTCAGAAAACGGGACCAAAATCAAGCCTGTCCTGGTAGACCTTGCCCATCCCCACAGGGCTCCCCGTCCCTATTCCTCAAAGAGACCAAGAGGGTGAAATGGTCATCACTGCTGTGCTGTGGGGTCCTGATGTCTGCTGTCTTCCTTCCTGCAGACCAGGGCTGAAGGAGCACCCAGGTGCTCTAGCCATGGGTCCTAGCCCAGTCAAGCATGTGTTCAAACCTGGGCTGACCGTTAGTCAACCTGCAGGCTGATGCCTAGAGTGGGCGCTGGTGCATGTGGCACCTGTAACCTCCACATCACCCTTAGGGCAGCTCTGCCCACGTGGCCCATGCACACCCAGCCTACAGGTGGTCCTGTGGTGTCCAGGACGATGAGGGGGTCTCTGCGTACTTGGTGGGGTTGGGGCGCTCCCACTTCCCACCTCCTTGTGTCCCTCACTCCCGTTTCATTGCACGCCGAGCCTCCCCTACGTTGGGCTCCCCTGGGGAGGGGGTGGTGGCAGGAGTTGCCCAAGGGCAGTTCTGCCGGTGAGTGGCTGCTCTCGCAGCTCCTCCTGCTGCTGTTTGCTGGGTGCTGCTGACCCCTGTGAGGCAGAGAAAAGGTGTTCAGGTGGCTCATACCCCACACCAGCACCCCTTACAGGTTCCTCACTGGGGCCCAGAGCTGTGGGATTGAGGATGATGAGCCTGGGCTGTGCAGGGACACAAGACCCAGGCACTCCACGTAACCACCTCGGGAGAGGTCTCTGTCTCATTGTGACCCTGAGGAGTAACCCACCGCCTTCTCCAGCTCTTTCAGACCCGGTTGCAAAGGAGAGCTGCATGCTCAACCTGCTGCTGTCCCTGCCGGAGGCCAACCTGCTCACCTTCCTTTTCCTTCTGGACCACCTGAAAAGGTAATCCAGCTCTCCTGTGGGTGCAGGTCCCCAGGCTATGGGGTGAGACTTCCAGACTGAGGACCTTTTCCCCTGATCCCTGTCTGCAGTCACTTACCTGCCTCCAAGGACCTACTAGCACACTGCCACCTGCCCCTGCCTCCCTCTTTGCTACCCTCCTCCCTCTGCACTGTGGCCCTAACAAAGAACTCAGAGCTTTGCCATGGCCAGCCAGTGCACTTGAACCCCCCTCTTACCCCTCCAGTCACATCATAGAGGAGACCCTCTCCACCAGCCCCAGAGCTGCCCTTTTTCCTGGGGCCGCTGAGACTCCAGAAGTACCAGGGCTGGAGTCAGCTTGCGCACAGCCAGGATCAAGGTTGCTCCGCCCTGAGGACTCTAGCATGGCACAGACCTCTGCTCTCTCCTGGTGGTGGTATTGAAACAGCCGCCGCTGTTCAGTCCTACTACAGGGTGGCAGAGAAGAGGCAGTCAATAGATGTCCCTGCACAACCTCGCCAAGCTGTCTTTGGCCCACACTGCTCCATCCCTCGAGAAGAAGCAAACTCCCCTGCAATCCAAGCCAGCCCATCACATGACGACAGCTGGTCCTTGGAGTCAGTCCCAGGTATGGGAAGACAGGCTCCAGCCCATGTCACCCCAGTCTGACAGATGCTTACCTTCTCCACCCCCAGTCCCTGCCCATCATTCTACTTGCATTGTATGTAGTGGTGGCGGAGATCCAGAAAAGAGGGACTTGCCTAGGTCGCATGGGATGGGAGTGATGCGGCCGGCCCAGGCCCACCTCCTGGTCCCCTGCTGTGCACTTTGCGGAAGCTTAAATCACCCTCATGTTCGGGTTGGGGTGGCTCATGCCTGTAATCCCAGCAACTTTGGGAGCCAAGGCAAGATAACCGAACCAGGTGTTTGAGACCAGTCAGGGCAATGTAGCAATCCCCACCTCTAGAAAAATACAAAGAAAAATTAGCCAGGCATTGTGGCATACACCTGTAGTCTAGCTACATGGGAGGCTGACAACAGGAGGATCGCTTGAGCCCAGGGAGTTAGAGGCTGCAGAGATCCATGATGGAGCCACTGTACTCCAGCCTGGGGATAGAACAAGGCCCTGTGCATCTCTGAAATAAACCCCCCCCCCCCCCCCCGCAAGTCATGGTTTGTCTCACTGTAAGGGGTTCATGACACCAGCAGGGGTTTCCAGCACCTGAGGTGGACTTGGAGGCTTAAGCCCCAAAGACCTCCCCACCAGCTGCTGTGAGCCCCCCTCTGAGCCGCTCTCCTCTTCCCCACTCTGCCCGGGCAGGTCCAGGTGCTGCTGTACTTCCTGCAGCTGGAGGCCATCCCTGCCCCGGACAGCAAGAGACAGAGCATCCTGTTCTCCACCGAAGTCTAAGGGCCCCAGTCCATCTCCAGGAGGCAAACAGATGGCCTGGAAACCTCTGGCTAATCGGGCCATCCATAGAGCGGGAACCAAACCTTCCTGAGGTGTCCTTGGGCCACCTGCCAAGAGACAGCGACCCAAAGCCGAAGGACAGGTGGACTGGGCAGATCCCGCCTAGGTCTGGAAGGCCCAGACTGGCCTCAAGACTGTGGTTTTTTTCCCTGCGGCCACCCAAGGGCACCCCAAGCCAGTGCATCTCAGAGTCCAGGCCGGGCCCTGGGAGACAGGGTGAAGGGAGTGGTTTTTATGAACTTAACTTATAGAGTTTAAAAGGTTTCTACTGGATCACTTGTCAAGATGCGCTCTCTCCAGGGAGAAGGGAACGTGACCGGATTCCCACACTGTTGTATCTTGAATAAACGCTGCTGCTTCATCCTGTGGGGCCATGGCCCTGTCCCTGTGTGGGTGGGGCCTCTTCCATTTCCCTGACTTAGAAACCACACTCCATTTAGAACAGGCTTTGAGAGGCTCAGTCAGCACTGGGTAGCTTTTCTTTCCAGAAGGATTGTTGTGCAGAAATGGGTCTTTTGTTGCCGTGTTTGTTCTTGGAAGGCAGCTCCAGGCAGGCTGTGAAATGTTGGGGGACAGGACCCCCAGGGAGGGAGTCCCAGGCTACGCACTTTAGGGTTCGTTCTGCAGGGAGAGCGACCTCGTCTCCGGATCCTGACCGCCCTTCTGGTGCACGCTCTTCTGTTTGGCTTCCACAGGCCTGGACTTCTCTGGCTTCTCTCTGCCCATACACTCCCTGCCACAGGTGTCCCTGCCCCTGCCCCAGCACAGGTGACTTCATTTTGTCCTCTCAGCTTAGCAGACTCGCTCAACTTTTGTAAAAGTCTCCGCTTGGTGGTAGCAGCTTGCTGATGACTTGTTTTAAAACTTTCATCCTAAATAACCTTTTGATACTTGAATATTTTTAAGTTTTATACGTAGTTTCTAATTTATTTTTCCTAACAGATCCAGATACCTAATACAATGCTGGAACGTACTCTGGGGATAATCCGTGTCCTGGCAGCGTTTGCTCTTCCTCTAAGCGCCTGGCCCCACTGCTCTTAGGAGTGGGTTCCGAAGCCTCTGGAGAACAGGATACGTGGAGGGTTAGGAAGGGGCCAGCCTTAGAGATGGAAGACTCCCTCCCAGAGCAGGTGGAGGCACAGGACCATTCGTTACCCCTTCTGCCGGCACCTGCAGGGGAGCCCAGGCATTCTTTGTAAATCCTCATGACCACCTGGCTCAAAGAAAACAGAAACGTGGAGACCGCCAAGTATTTTCAAGAAATAACCCCTTTTAGAAAGAGTGGTTTGGGGCAGGGAGAGGAGAGAAGGGAGAGCAGAGTCGAGTTTCCAGATGGTCCTGCAGGAGGAAAGGATGCAGCTGCCCAGAGGGAAGCAGGATCGAATTCAAGAGAGTGTGTGGGGTCCGTGGATGATACCAGCACCCAGTGTGGCTCTGTCTGGCGACCGCTCCTAAGGTGGGAGGAGTGGGCTTCCCCTGTGTGTCAAATGGGCAGCTCCTGCTGAGCCCACAACTCATCAGAGAGCCTGACAGCGGGGCCGTGCACCTGACACTTCTCTCTGCTTGTGGACCTGATGAGGCAGGGAGCAGAAAACAGCCACTTGAAGGCTTTCTGTCTGCGTCTGTGTGTGGTATGGATTTAGTTTTGCTTTTTTCTTGCTAGGTAAGCACAGCCACTGTTTGCAAGCAGTGTCACTCTCGTGGGTGGTGAGGACACAACAGGAGCCTCTGCTCTCTGTACCTGTCTGGGCCCTGTGGGCTCCCCTGTCCTGGCTTCCATCTCTTGTCTCAGTGACCGTCCAGCCCTGCACAGGAACACATGTTGCTTAGAAAAGCCAAATCCAGCCCTTGTCTCTGTCTCCTCTGGTCTCATGATGTGCATCTGTCACCTTGAGACTGGAAGCCAATCTCAGTGTCTGTGCCAATTTTTTGTTCCCTCCCCAACCTCCCCCATATGACTTTATTTATGTAGGATGTGTGGTGTCTAATGATGGGATGACCACACTTTTCCATGTTCTAAAAGTGCTCCTCTCCTGCAGGGCCCCAGAGCTGATGGTCGCTTTGGGTCTAGAACTGTGTCTTACTGACCTCCTGCCTCGAAAGCCTGTGTGGTGGCAAAGCTGGTGAGGGGCTGGGGAACGCAGCGTTCTCCAGGAGGGGACCTGGCTCTCCTTCTGCAATGCAGACAAAGGCCTAGATGCCAGTGTGACCTCCCTCAAGGCATGGCTTCAAGACTCCCTGACCAGAAGTGATACTTTTTTGCTTCAGGCTCTGGGTTTGAAGCAGCCTGGATTTCTCTCGGTAAGTGGCTGGTGTCTTAGCAGCTGCAATCTGAGCTCAGCCACCTACATACCACCGTGGGAAAAAGAACTGCCGACACTTTCATTAAAAAGTTCCCGAGACGACTTGTGTGCATGTCGATTTCATGATCAGCGCCCGCTGGGAAGAACCCCTGAGCCGGTGGCGGTGGGGGCCTGGGAAGCAGCACGGTGCTCAGTGATGCGGGGCTGGTGCCCAGGAGCCTCAGTGCTCAATCAGGCCAAGGTGGCAAGCCAAGGCTGCAGGGGAGGCGAAGGGCCGGGCCTGGGACGGTGTGGCGTGAGCACAGGGCAGTGCCAGCTGGCAGAGTTAGGACGCTGGAGCAGCAGCCTAACTCCACAGAGGTGCGGGCCGTCCGGGTTGGCGCGCAGGGGAGAGACGATCCTCACTCGGGGGGAGGCTGTTCTGGACTGTGCAGGTGCGAACAGGCGGACAGACGGCCGCCAGCGATGATGCAGCTGGTCTTTCTTTGCTGTGCTGAGCCCTAGCGACAGGGGGAGGGGACTCCACCACACACAGCTGGGCCGGGTTCTACCTGTGGCCACCGCCCTGCGCATGGCCCCCTTGCGTCTTGGGTGGTTTCTGCTTGGTCCGGGATTTGCCTATTACTGGTGAGTCCAGCTTCCCACCACCTCTGCATGGGCCATGGGTATGTCAGCCGCCTCCCTCCTTGGCCTCAGCGTAGTTCGGGGCCCAAGCTTACAGGAGGAGCAGTGCCCTGGGCTGCGAGATGGCGCGTGCAGCCTGGGTCCGTACGTTGGGGGAGTGCAGCGTTGCAGCTAGACCTGGGCCACATCCACTGGGCCACAGGTTACCCTCAGCAATGCCCACATCAGCCGTCAGCCTCAGCCGTCCCCAGGGGAGGAGCAAGGCTCACACGACAGAAGGCTGCCAGGGCCAATGAGGGTGGTTGAGGCCCAGCCAGAACCTCTCGAACTCCGGCATGTGCGCCTATGCTCGGGTCAGATGCCTGTCAGCTCTCTCGGCGTGAGAAGGGCTTGCTCACCACGGGCCCCCTGCCTGCAGTGCTGACCTTTCTCAGCTATCTCTCAACAGTCCTGCCCCTGGGGGAGTGTCACCCGCCCACCATGACTATTTCCCTGACACTGCGCAGGGCTGGTGGGGACGCCCTGGCGTAGAGACAGGGCCCTGTGCAGCAGCCAGGCTCACGGGCGCCCTGCACTGGTGGGGGCTGGGGACCTGGCAGAGACCACACCAAGCGCTGGACAAGGGGGATGAGCCTCCAACCCTTGGGCTTCTCTGCAGGCCTCGAGCCCAGTCCCTCCCACAGGCAGAAGGCCGTCGCACACTGTGGTTCTGCCCTCGCTGCAAGAGTTGCGAGCCTGCCCACATGCATTCTGCCCAATCTGGCTGCTCTGCCAGGCGAGGGTGGAGCGGCTGCCGCTGGCTCGTTTTTCTGGAGTGTTCAGCACCTTAAGGGCTGAAGCACTCTCTGGCCCCTACCTTCCGGGTCCTGTTTGAAAATCAAACCCATGCTCACAGGCCAATTTTTTCTTTTAGAGACAGCGCCTCATTTTGTCACCCAAGCTGGAGTGCAGTGGTGCCATCATAGCTCAATGCAGCCTCCAATCCCAGGACTCAAGGGACCCTCCTGCCTCAGCCTGCCAAGTAGCTTGGACTAGAGCTGTGTGCCATTGCACCTGTTTTATTATTATTATTATTTTGTAGACATGGGGTCTGGCTATCTTGTTCAGACTATTCTCAAAATTCCCGGCCTCAAGCAATCCTCCCACCTTGGCCTCTCAAAGGGTTGGGATTACAGGTGTGAGGCAACGCACCCCAGCTCAGCCACAGAGCTAGTTTTACTAGAGCTGGGTTTTCCCCATATTGGCCAGGCTCATGTCGAAATCCTGACCTCAGGTGATCCACCTGCCTTGGCCTCCCGAAGTGCTAGGATTACAGACATGAGCCACTGCATCATTTAAATGTAGTGAGAGGCTGGGCATGGTGGCTCACTCCTGTAATCCCAGTATTTTGAGAGGACGAGACAGGCAGATCATCTAAGGTCAGGAGTTTGAGACGAGCCTGGCCAACATGGTGAAACCGTGTCTCTACAAAAAAACAGAAAAAATTATCCCTGCGTGGTGGTGTGTACCTGTATTCCCAATTACTCAGGAGGCTGGGGCATGAGAATCACTTCAACCTTGGAGGTGGAGGCTGCAGTGAGCTGAGATGGCGCCACTGCACTCCAGCCTGGGTGACAGAGCAAGACCCTGTCTCTAAAAAATTAAATAAATAAATGTGGCCGAGGCACGGTGCCTTAGGCCTGTAATCCCAACACTTTGGGAGGCAGAGGCAGGTGGTTCATGAGGTCAGGAGTCTGAGACCAGTCTGGCCAAGACAGTGAAACATTGTCTATACTAAAAATACAAAAATTAGCGAGGCATGGTGGCAGGCACCTGTAGTTCCAGCTACCTAGAACACAGGCAGGAGAATCGCTGGAATCCGGAAGGCAGAGGTTGCAGTGAGCCGAGATTGCACCACTGCACTCTAGCCTGGGCGATGGAGCAAGACTTCATCTCAAATAAATAAATTAATAAATACAGAGCAATATTGTCTCAAATAAATAAATAAATGTACACCTGTAATCCTAGCACTTTGGGAGACTAAGACAGGTCCATCACCTGAGGTCAGGAGTTCAAGACCACTCTCACCAATATGGCAAAACCCAATCTCTACTAAAAATACAAAAATTAGCCAGGAGTTGTGATGTGTGCCTGTAGTCCCAACTACTCGGGAGGCTGAGACAGGAGAATTACTTGAACCCAAGAGCTGGAGGTTGCAGTGAGCCAAGATCTTGCCACTGCACTTCAGCCTGGGCGACAGAGTGAGACTCTGTCTGAAAAGGAATAAATAAATAAAATACAAAAAATAAATAAATAAATAAATAAATAAACGTAGTAAGATTGCAGAGTCGTGCCGCGGAAGCGTGCTGGTCCTATCCATGTAGCGAAGGCTGATTTCATACACAAATGTCACAAGAACTTTTTTTCTTCCTTTTTTTTTTTTGAGATGGAGTCTCACTCTGTCACCCAGGCTGTAGCTCAGTGTCGCTATCTCAGCTCACTGCAAGCTCTGCCTCCGGGTTTACACCATTCTCCTGCCTCAGCCTCCCGAGTAGCTGGGACTACAGGCGCCCGCCACCTCGCCCGGCTAGTTTTTTGTATTTTTTAGTAGAGACACGGTTTCACTGGGTTAGCTAGGATGGTCTCGATTTCCTGACCTCGTGATCCGCCCGTCTCGGCCACCCAAAGTGCTGGGATTACAGGCTTGAGCCACCGCGCCCGGCCTCTTCCTCATTTCTTTTTTGAATTATACTGTCTTGAATTGGTGTCTAAAGGATGACATAGCAGACAAGGGGACTGACACATTAACTCTCATGCGTTACTGAGGAATTTCTCAGTGCTCTATCTTCATCATCTGCTCGCTCTCTCCTTCCTAGGTGCTGCCTGCCAACCTGCCTTGAGAAACTGGAAATGAATCAGGGTGTCATCAGCCTCCCTTTGTACATATAGGCATCTCCAATGCCTTGATTTGCATAATAACGAGCAGTGTTTTGCTTACCTACTTCCACACAAACTGCTGATATGGTTAGGATTTGAGAAAGGGGAAGAAGGGAGTTTTGGGTTTTGAGGAGTAGCTGGGACTTGAACAAAGAAGAGGTAGTGATGAACATTCCTGGTGTGAGGGAATTAGCTGAGGGAGAATAAGGCATACAATAAATTAGGGATTGACAGACTGTCTGTAAAGGTCCAGATAGTAAAGGTTGTAGTCACTGAAGAGCTTAACGTCTGTGTTGCAACTAATCAACTCCATCATTGTAGTGCAAAAGTAACCACAGACACTACAGATATGAATGAATCTATGTTTCAATGACTTTTTTTTTTTTTTTTTTTTTTTGAGACAATGTCACTCAGTTGCTCAGGCTGGAGGGCAGTGGCATGATCACAGCTTATTGCAGTCCTGACTTCCCAGGCTCATGTGATCCTCCCACCTCAGCCTTCCAAGTAGCTGGGGCTACAGGCACACGCCACCACACCCCACTAATTTTTGTATTTTTTGTAGAGGTTGGGTTTCACCATATTGGCCAGGCTGGTCTTCAACTCCTGAACTTCTGGGCTCAAGCTATCCACCCTCCTCAGTCACCCAAAGTGTTGGGATTACAGGCATAAGCCTCTGTGTCCAGCCCAAAATAGTCTTTTGATTCTTTTTTTTCCCCCAAACATTTAAAAGGGCAAAACATTCTTAGCCTTGGCATGAAGGTCCTGGGGCCAACCTAATGACTGGTCTTGACGTGCCCAAGCCAGAGGCCCAGGAGCTCCCTGTCCCAGGCAGGGGGTCAACGTGCTGCCTGCCTGTTCCCTAGTCACATGGTGACATTCCACCCTCCACTGTCACATCTCTGTGTGAGGAGGCCTTGCCGGGTACTTGGGGACCTCTGTGTGCTGGTGCCTTCGCGCCTCCGTTCCTCTCAGCCCTGACTAGCTCTGTCTTGGAATAGGTAACTACCCTTTATTCGAAAACGTGCAGCAAGCCCTGGGCTGTTCTGAAAACTCAGGCATAGTGTTCTGATTTCTCCACCCACAAGGAGCCCTGGGCTTCCTGAGTCCTTCGGACAAAACAGCCCCACAGACTGCTGCCCCCCAGGGCCCAGGTGAACACCCCAGGCAGGGGTGCGGCTGAGTCTGCACCTTGGAACCTACCCTCCACCAGGGTTGTGGTGGGGCCTCCGTGCAGCCTCAGTGGGAACTTGCCTATCACCTGCGGCCCAGGTGGTGTGACAATGACCTTTGCCCTCCCCCTCCTTCCCACAGGTCCCGCACCTCAGCTGCGAAGAGGGTTGGCAGTGGTGAGTGAGAGGCCACCTCGCATGAACAGATGCCCTCCCCACTCTGCGCACCCCCTGGTGGCTGAGGAGAGTCTAGGCTGGGGCACAAATGGGCCTTGGGGTGAAGTCGGAGCCCGGGATCCTCCCTATGTCCAGGGCACCTGCTCTGTCGCTGAAGGCGCTGACAAACTCACGAGCGTCTGGGGAAACAGGTGCCCTGCTTATTTTCCACAGCCTCCTGGTGGCCCCAGGCCTTTGTTAGGAACGCTCTGCCAACCTGCACATCTAGGTCCCAAGTAAACACCAAGGACTCAGAACTCCAGACATCAGGCCCCATGTGAAAATCCAGGTCCAGGAAATCCAGGTCCCAGGAAGTCCTCAGTCACCAGGAAACACTCAGGCCTCAGCTAGATATCTGGTCCCAAGTTGACACCAAGGCCTCAGGTGAACACCAGACACTAAGAAAACATCAGGCCCCAGCTGAGATCAACCCCTTGGTGGTCACCCGAACCTGACCTAAATACTAAGCCCCAAGTTTACATAGGGCCCCAGGTCACATCAGGCTCCAGGTAGACACTGGACTCTAATTTAGGCCCCAGGTTCACAGCCACACCTCAGGAGAACACCTCACCCCAGGTAGCTGTAAGACTCCATCCAGACCCTAGTACCCAGCTAGAGAATCTAGGCCCCACTGCACATCAGCTTCCAGGTAAACACCAAGCCCCACTTGGGTATCTAATCCACAGGTGGACATCAGGCAGCAGGTTGGCACACAGGACCCACATAGATGCCTACACCACAGGTGGACGTGAGGCCCCAGGTATATAACCAGTCCCCAGGTGGCTATTAGGCCCTGGGTGAACACCGGGTCCTGGATGAACATTGGGACCCAAGTGGATACCCAGGCACCTGGAAACATCAGGCTCCAGGTGGACACCAGGACCCATGTGGACAACCAGGTTCAGAGGTTCCACATAAACACCCAGTTTTCAAGTGGGTATTGAGCCCCTAGGTGTACACACCAGTCCCTCAAATATCGAAAGGTCACATACTCTCTGGCCAAATGCAATACAGTCATCTGCCCCAAAAATATGTATTTGGGAACCTGAAAACTACACTTCTCAATCAATCTCAAGTGAAGAAGCTCTTAATAGAAGGCCAAAGACACACCGAAAGAACCAACCATGAAACTCCTGCATCCAACGCGAGCGCAGTGCTGCTCAACTAGCCCCAGAGCAGGACCCGCCACAGGCTTTGCATGGAGGACGCGCAGATTAGAAGGGAAGAATGGAAATGTGGGACCTGGGATTGCAATAAAAGAAAAGAGGAAAAGGCAACTGTGTGTACCAAGAAACCCAAGAAAGGGTGACATGGAGAAATAACTAACCCAGGCCCGGTTTCCAAAGAAACATTAGAAACCACACTGCAAAATGAAGTGGCAGGCCGAATCAAGTCAGTGTCTGTGTAGATTTTCAAGTGTGGGTCTCTCCCAGATGGCTTAAATGCCTACAAATTGCAAAGGCCACCCTCAACATGTCCGACCCACCTTGCAGAAATTCACCACTGGGAAAAGATACAGAAACCAGTGCAATTCCGGAACTTACCTTGGAGAAGCTTCCTGCAGTCCCTGGGCACCACTGGCTGGCTCTGCGGCTTTCCCGGAGGGCCCGAGGCATCAGCCCTTCCCCCTCCCTCAGCTCTGGTGCGTGGCCGCTGACAACCTGAGCGGCCTGGGCCGGGATCCTGGCACTCTCGAGGAGCCACCCTGCGTGCTCACAAATGGTCCTGGCAGCTGGCATTATGGTGCTCTCTCACTGTTGGGCACCACATCCTTTCCCATGGACAGTCTGGTGGGGCACAGCTCTGGGACCCCAAGGTCAGCACCCGCCTGAGATCTTCATGCCATGGGCAAAGCACTAGGGGCAACTTACCCAGGCACCACCTGAGCCATGATGGCGCCTTCCTCACAGCCTGTGCGGGAGGGTGAGAGGTTGATGTCCTGGATGATGAGGGGCGGGGTCAGGGAAACTCCCCACCCATTCTCCCCAGGAAGAGGGCAGGTGCATGGGAGCACACCCCCTGCAGGTGGACTTAA
>NW_016809579.1:503892-505676 GCF_001698545.2 Rhinopithecus bieti | reverse complement strand
CNNNNAAAAAAAAAAAAAAAAAAAAAAAAATTTCAAATAAACGCCAGGCCTCAGGCTGAAATCAGGTCCAAGGAGACTACGAGACTGCAAGTGACAACCAGGCCCCAGGTGGCTATGTGGGCCCCAGGTGGAGAGCAGGTACCAGATTGACAAATGAGGCCCAGGTAAACACCAGGCCCCAGAAGAACAACAGGCACAAGGTAGACACAGGCCCCAGGTGCACACCAGATCCCACGTGGATATCTAGGACCCAGGTGAACAAAAGGCCCAAGGTGAACATTCAGTCTCCAGGAGGGCACCAAGGCCCAGGCAGACACCAGGCCCCAGGACAAGACCAAGATACAAATGGACATCAGGCCTCAGGTGGACACCAGGCTCCAGGCAACCTGATGGGGCTCCAGGTGGACACCAGACTGTTGGTGGTAACAGGCTCCCAGCTGATACTCAGGCCCCAGTGAAACACCCAAGCCACAGGGAGACAGCAGGAAGCTACTACACGACGCAGAGGTACATCAGGTTACACATGGACACTCAACCACCAAGTGGATCCCGAGTCCCCAGTCGTAAACACCAGTCATCAACAACCGAAAGGTAACATATTCTCTGGCCAAATGCAACAGAGTAATCTCCCCATAAAATACGTAGGATGGAGAGTTTTTGGACGTTGAAGGGCAGGGCCAGGGAATCTCCCCATGACAAGGGCCAGTGCATGAGAACACACTCCCTCCATGTGGACAGAAGGCCCCAGTGGAAGCCAAGGACCCAGGAACACATTAAGCCACAAACAGACACTGGACATCAGACACCACGTTGACAGCAGGTCCCGGGTGGACACAAGGTCTCAAGGGGGCTCCAGTGCCTGCATGGACATCAGGCCCCAAGTGGACAAATTATATCACTGTTTGGCACACAAGCAGGTCCAAGGTGGACACCAGGCCCCAGCTAAGTATGAGGCCCCAGGTGAACACCCAGGCTCCAGGTAAATACCAGGCCCCAGGTAGACACAAGGCCCTACGTACATACTAGGTCCCAGCTGGGGTATCAGGCGTCTTGGTGTATGTCAGATCCCAGATTGACACATAGGCCCCAGTGGAACACTAGCCCAACTTAACTCCAGGCTCCTAGTGGATGTCCAGGCCCCAGGTAAATATCAGGCCCAAGGTGAACAGGAGGCCCCAGATGGACATCAGACCCCAGGTGAGCACTCAGTCCCCATGCAGACATCAGGCCCCAAGGAGACACCGGTCCCCAGATGGACATCAAGCCTCTGGTGGACACGGTCTCAAGCTGTACATCAAGCACCAGGGTGATACCCAGGCCACAGCTGGATGCAAACTCATAGGTGGACAGTTGTGCCACAGAGGATACCAAGGACTCGGGTCATCATCCAGCGTCAAGGGGAACATGAGGCCCTATGTAGGCAGCAGGCACAGGATGGATATCAGACTCAGGTAAACACTCAGGCGCCAGGAGGACAATAGGTCCGAGGTGGATACCTAGTCCCCACCTGATCATCAATCCTCATGGGATGGCATGCTCCACATGGACACCAGGCATCAAATAAATGCCTAGGCCCCTGGTGAGTATCAGGTCCCACAGGGACACTCAGACCAGAGCTGGACCTGTGGCCCTAGGTGGACACCTGGGACCCAGGTGGATACCTACACCTCAGGTTGACATCAGGACCCAGAATGCCAGGCTTCAAGTGACCAGCAGGTCCCAGGTGGCTTATGAGGCCCCAGGTGGGTATCAGAAACCAGGCTGACACCCACGGCGGCACAAGG
>NW_016809579.1:499415-503086 GCF_001698545.2 Rhinopithecus bieti | reverse complement strand
AAAAAAAAAAAAAAAAAAGAACTCTTATCATATGAATAAAGCTCTTTCCTCTAAATTTGCTCTATTGTATCAAATTATATTTGGAATGATAAGTTATAAGGCAGTATTTTGACTAGGAAATATACATTGTAAAATACTTTTCATATCACGTTATAATTGTTGGTCTACTTAATTAAGGTGCTTTCTATAACTCTTTCCACATATGATTATTTGTAAAGTTGTATTATAAACAAAAACAATTCTAATGTATTGTTTATTGCTTAAATAAAGCACTGAAAAGCTGGTGAATACTTCAATAATTTACTATTAATTCAAAACATTGTTTCTTCTCAGAATACATTTTCTGTAAAGACATATAAGGTTATTTTACTTCTCACATAACTGCATGTCTAGTTCTTTCAACAGGGCAAGAAGTGTCGCTTTTGTGCAAGTAACAGGCTCCAAATTATCAGTTCATCTCATAGGAATTTTTATAAAAGGATAAGGTTAATGAACGCTAGAAAAGGCATCTAGCACTTAGATTGATCAATCATACACTGCCAAGAATAAACAGCTTTCATCTTGTTTTGGTTCTCTGCTTTGAAACGTAAGCATACAGGTTAATCGTTATGGAAAGCATGGATTAAACTAAACTATGTAACACCGTTTTCTTTAATTTCAGAAATTATATTAAAATATTAATCTTGTAAAAATATTCATTCACTCAAACATTTATTTGTTTCTTCTCTGAACAGCACCTGTGTTAGATGACCTGATGCTATTCGGAGGAGAAAAAAAATAAATGTTTGAGTATATATGCACACATTTTTAAACACGGCAAATGTGATATGCAGTATTTCTCAGAGATTCAAACAAAACAAAAACTCAAAATCAGCAATATTCTTCAATATTTAAAATTATAATGCATTTTGCTGGATTACCACACTCTACTCTGTTATGAAATCATAACATATTGTAATCACAATATCAACATATCTTAAAATACAAAAGAAGGTATCATCACAATTTCCGACCTACTCAAAACCTAATGGCCTGGCCATGGGCTGATACAGTAAGCCTTCTGTGACTCAGATTTCTCTGATGTAAAATAAATTGGACTGGACAATGGCACTGATCATTTACTCCACATTTTACAAAGCAGTTTTTAGAACAGAAAGCATAAATCCTCGGGGATTCTGAAATAGGTTATATTTGACAAGTGATTCAAACTTCTGTAAGACTTGCTTCATAAACTCCACAAAGGGAGTAAGGAGATAATGACATAATAAACATATATCGAATGCATTCTTAGTAAGTTCTCTCAGTCTTCATAGAAATCTTAAAACAGTACTATTGTCAGCCTAATATTGAATCCAAGATTTGAATACAGTATCCAATTTGCTAACTTATCAAAAGTCCTAATCATCGATTAACTTTTCTTGCACCAAAGTAATTTTTTTGACATTTTCATATATCAATTTCTTTTTTCTCAACTATAATTTTGGATTTATGTACAAGTACACAGATACCACCTTATTTTTCATGTTTACCTTGAAGGGTAGAAAACAAAATCATGTTTTATAAATGTGGTATAAAATTCCACATCTTCTTATGATGTCATGTCAATAATCCAGACACTAAACCAAATGTAACAAGGTAGTGCAAGCTTTAAACATCCAATTAAGAATAAATCTGAGACAACACCTTGATGACATGGGAATGTGGTGATATCATGTTAAACTGATGTGGCAGCAATCTAAGGGACTAAGCACGATTATTCAAATTAAAAATTAAAAAGGACAAAAGGTGTGGATTTTCTGGGCTACATCACAGAATATTTGTCTGGTGAAACTGTAATACAGATTTGAGTGAAGGGGATTTTTCAATAGATAACAAGTAATTCTTTATAGTAATTTGAGAAAGTATGAGAACACATGAGAGAAGCTTGGTAATTTAAGATTTACTTTTCTAAAACCATGTGGACAAAGATTAAATGTTACGCTTGCATTTTGAGCATTATAAATATAAAACATACAATGTTACATACTGATCTCCCTGCCTGACCTGGGTTTAGATATTGAGTATTTCCTATTTTATAGAAAGAAACTTTCAAAGTTTTGTCAATACTTAAGTATATACTATTATTCCTCACCAAAATCTTCATGAAATTTAAAAGGCTGCTACTAAAAGTAGTTTTCTTCTTCCTCAAATATGCTAAAACATGTGAGTGAGCTTAGATAAACCTTCAGATTTTCAAGGCACGAAAGATACACAAATAGAGTACCCAAGAATATGTTTTAACACATTTAGGATAAGTTTGTTTCCAGCGGTGACAGGAATACCTTTGAGTTTCAGGCACTGAAGAAAAATACCCTAAGCAAACATAAAGGGTGTTCTGGGTCAAGTTACTTCTTAGTACAAATAATACATTGTGTCAATCAATTTTTAAACCAAATTCTTAAAATCATTCAAAAAACACTTGCATTTTATAGTTGTCAAACAATGCATTTAGGTAATAGAAGATGCAACAAAATTTAGAAATAAAAAATCTCACACTATATTCCAAGTACCCAAATAAGAAGGCAGAAATTTGCAAATTAAGGAATTATTAATGTTGCTCAGAAACATGCCTTACTTTTACTCTGGAATTCACTTTAACTGCTTGACATATAATTGAATACTTAAAAAAATATAGCTAAGTTGTTTAATAGTATTTATAGAATGTTACTTTTCTGGGTAGATATGTTTCACACAACAGTTTTCAGTTAATGCTGAGCATTCATTTAATAATTTTAATCATAATTTGATTCACGATTAATGGATTAATAATTTATTCAGTTATTTAGATGCCATACGAAACACTGAAAGGAATAATCTGATGGTTGCTTCGTTGTACTATCCTGCCCATTAGTAATACTAAGCCGGGAATCTGATCGCTATTCCACTCTGTTGAATTACATGTTTCCATGTGTGTGATTTTGGTCAACACCAAAAAATCGATACACAATGTCATGCTTTTTCCTTTTCCTTTTTTTTTCTTTTAAACAAACAGCTCAATCACTTGGGAGGTTGGTTAGTNTATAAATGTGGTATAAAATTCCACATCTTCTTATGATGTCATGTCAATAATCCAGACACTAAACCAAATGTAACAAGGTAGTGCAAGCTTTAAACATCCAATTAAGAATAAATCTGAGACAACACCTTGATGACATGGGAATGTGGTGATATCATGTTAAACTGATGTGGCAGCAATCTAAGGGACTAAGCACGATTATTCAAATTAAAATTAAAAGGACAAAAGGTGTGGATTTTCTGGGCTACATCACAGAATATTTGTCTGGTGAAACCGTAATACAGATTTGAGTGAAGGGGATTTTAATAGATAACAAGTAATTCTTTATAGTAATTTGAGAAAGTATGAGAACACATGAGAAAAAGCTTGGTAATTTAAGATTTACTTTTCTAAAACCATGTGGACAAAGATTAAATGTTACGCTTGCATTTTGAGCATTATAAATATAAAACATACAATGTTACATACTGATCTCCCTGCCTGACCTGGGTTTAGATATTGAGTATTTCCTATTTTATAGAAAGAAACTTTCAAAGTTTTGTCAATACTTAAGTATATACTATTATTCCTCACCAAAATCTTCATGAAATTTAAAAGGCTGCTACTAAAAGTAGTT
>NW_016809579.1:492842-496861 GCF_001698545.2 Rhinopithecus bieti | reverse complement strand
TAAACAGTCAAATTTCACTCTACTTCCAGTTTTCAAATCAAAACAAACAAAAAAACTAATGAAAACTACCCAACTAGCAACAAGTCCCGTATTCCAACGTTATTTTAAAACCAATTATAACCTACTGCCAGTAATTACTTGTAAGTACCTGCTTCTTTTATTAAGCACTGGTCAGTTATATAAAAGAATAAATTGCAAGAATGACACTTGGCAATGTCAACTTAATGCTTCTGGAATAAACAGAAGCATTAACAAAATACCAGATCGTAAGCACTTTTAAACCTGCAATTTGAATTACAAAAGGATTTTTAAATGTTACTTTTCCACGGATAGATTGCAAGGAGTCTAGTCCCAGCTAACACAGTTGATTTTAAAAAAACACATAAATCCCTAAGCCACATAGTAATGGAATAATACACTTGTGCTTTTCATATCATATGGAAACAGCTCCAGGCAGAGCACAAGTAGAAGAAAACCTGCCAAATCAAACTACCGTAAATAAAGTTCGTCTATGTACTCCAGAGAGAAAACTTCAAAATAAAATCAGAAGACCACCCACGGTTACCCCTCACCCCAACAAAACTACCCAAAACACTTTCGTTTTGAACCTAACGTTTCCCTAAGATGTTCACAGGAGAAGCTTTAAGGTACTTAAAGCCGCAGCAGTACAGTTGAAAGCGCCACACTGCAGAGGAAATGCTCTACAGGGTTCAGCAGCTTCCCACCCATCCCGAACCACCCCTCATACCAGTAATATGCAAAGGCTCCTGTTAGTTTTTTTCTTAGGCTAATAAAGGCATACTACCTAGTGTGCTAAAGATTACAACTAGCAGCATTAGAGCAGTAAAGTGAAAATAGGAAGCCTACAGGAATGATCTAAATGCTCACTTTGAAGAAACAAAGCAGCAGACAGGACCCTTAGCCCTCTTGTCTATGAAGGGAAGCAGTTGAATGAAACTCAGATTTACCCACATTAACAAAAATTTAACAAAGCTTCCCCAAGACACCAGAATAAAGTTCTTAAAATTCAAAAGGCACAGAGTCAAAAGGCACAGAGAGGTCTCTTCCATGTCCTGGAGTTGAATGAGATCAAAGATTGGCAATAAAGGAAAAAAGAAAGCATTACGGGTGTGATGCGAACAAGCTTTGGAATTTTCAAACAGTCACAGCAAGTTTCTCCAGCACACGGGCACCCTTTTCCTGGTACTCTTGTCGGGTCATCCAAAAGTTGTCTTTGTCTTTCATGGTATCTGCTAGAACTGCACCACCCAGGAGTACCATGTGCTTTCTGCGGGGTGTGTCTCCAAGGCAGATCTCAAATTTAGAAAGTTTTTCCACATCACCCTTTAAAACTCATTCTAAGTAAAGCTGTTTTAAGTTCTTGTTCCAACCGTGAAGGCAGGCCAGGATACATAGCAGACCCTCCAGAAAACACAATGTATTTGTAGGATTCAGATCTGGTATCTGTGTCAGCTGCCTGAATTGTGTTAAAAAGCAATTCAGCAACACCAGCTCCTTCAACATTGATCAAGTGAGGTTGAAATAAAATTTCTGGTGCTTCAAATCTCTCTCCCCCAACTTTGAAGATATGTCCATCTGGGAGTGTATAAGATTCAACTAATACTTTGGTTTCTAAGGCCAGTTTCTGCTCCTGCTCAATATTATATCCCACGTAACAATTTTTCTTTAATCATGCGAACCGTTTCAAAATCAGGAGGGTGGTTGAAGACATATCCTTGCAATAGAAGCAACACGCTTCTAATTATATCCCTCCCAGCAATATCCAGTCTCCTGGTAAGATGAGGGAGAGAAAAGCCTTCATATACTGGGCAAATGTGAGTCACACCATCTCCAGAGTCTACGGCTACACCAGTCAATAAACTTGGCACATACAAAGTCAGAACGGTCTGGATAGTTACATACCCACCAGAAATCTCTAAATCTAAAAATCTAAAATCTAAAATTTTCTAAAATTTAGAAAATCTAAAACTGCTAAATCTCAATCATTACCTCTATAATCTTCTCTGTGTATTTGGTTGGGTTTATAGGAGGTTTTGTGAGCAACATTTTACAATTTCTGGTATCTATATTAAGTTTCTCTGGTCCAAACGTGTAGTCCCACAGGTGTTTCATGTCATCCCAATTTCGTACTATGCCATTTCCCAAAGGGTAGTTAACTTCTAACATTGATCGTAATTCACTTACCTCATCACCAACTGTAAGATCCTTGTTCAATGTTTCCCACTTTGGTGGTTGATCTGGAAACAGGTCCTCTAACCAAAGCTGGGAAGATGTGTTCTGGAAAGTTAGAGCCTGCATATCCACACTTCACAAACCCGGTGCTGTTGTCGCACACCACCACCTTCCTGTCCTGGCTGTCCATCCTCCGCCAGGGGGAGAGCCGCTGCCGCTGCATAACCTACAGCCGCCACCGCTGAGCCATTTTTTCTTCTCCCTCCTCCTTCTCCATCTTTCTTTTCAAATAAGTGGTCTTAATTTTCTTCTTATAGAAAAGTTTAAATCAGTTTATTATAAATATATCTAAACCATTAATTTTTGCAGCTTTCAGGTAAAGTCCCGCACTTCATTTATACAAAGTCTATGAGGTCAGCAGAGATCATCTAATCTAAAGTGGTGACATCATCCATTCAAGTCTTTGGCACAATCCCTCGCCAGTTAGAGCACAGCATGCCTGGATATGTCACTGGTGATCTTTAATAGAAGGTAGCTTCAAAAACTGGTCGATTTCTGCTACAGTCATGCATTCTTTCACATCTCATTTATTAACAAAACTCAAGCAAACCAGCTTTTCTTAGGTCTTCATGCGCTAACATTTTAGAGTTCTTCTCTAGTTACAGAAATCCTCTATCTGTACTGTCCACAACAACTATTACAAACTGTGTTAGTATAGTACGTGTTCCAGGAAGAACAAAGAGATTCTTGGCCACCAATATCCCACATTAGGAAACGTGTATTATTAATCACTATCTCTTCTACATAACTTCCTCTTGTAGGAGATGTATGTACAACCTCATTCATAAAAAACTGGTAAAGAATGGTAGTTTCCCCTGCATTATCCAGCCCAACAATGAAAACTTTGTGCTTCTGGTGATGGAACAGTCTCCATGATCTGGCGAAGAAAATTCTCATTCTCGGGCACGGACTCCCGCTCCAGACACCTGGGCCGCCTGGCCTCCGCTGGCTCAGGCTGACTGGGGAAGAGAGACGCACTGGAGTCTCCGCCTCTGCTGCTGCTCCGGCGCCGGCCCGCTTCCAGGGAACCGCAGGGAGGCCATAGCCCAGGCCGCTCTGCTGCGCGCAAGGCCTCGCCGCTGTGGACGCCGCACTCACCTGGCTGGCCGAAATCGCTGCCACGTGGTCTGCAAGGAGCCTCGCGGCCCAGTGCCCTCCCCCAGCTCCTCTGGGGCGGCTGCACCAAAGTAATTCTTTTTCCAATACACAAGGTCCCTTGCTTACCTAACAGGACCAAATCAAGTGAAAGCATGTTAAAACTGTAATTCACTATTCAAACATTACAAATGTAATTCACGCACATAAAGTTGAATCCATGCCACTCTATACACAATGATGCAACATTTTCAACGTAGAGTTTTCTGATAAAATGTCGTGTCCTACATAATTAAAAAACTATGAAGATTTCTCTTTTCATCAATGAATTTGGCCTATTAAAATAAAACCATAAACATAACAGACCATGTGATAGTTTCCCAACATCTTTCTACCTATAAAGTTTGTATAAGATTACATCTCACGGCCGGGCGCGGTGGCTCAAGCCTGTAATCCCAGCACTTTGGGAGGCCGAGACGGGCAGATCACGAGGTCAGGAGATCGAGACCATCCTGTAACAAGGTGAAACCCCGTCTCTACTAAAAAATACAAAAAACTAGCCGGGCGAGGTGGCGGGTGCCTGTAGTCCCAGCTACTCGGGAGGCTGAGGCAGGAGAATGGCGTAAACCCGGGAGGCGGAGCTTGCAGTGAGCTGAGATCTGGCCACTGCA
>NW_016809579.1:486807-490743 GCF_001698545.2 Rhinopithecus bieti | reverse complement strand
TTTTAAAAATAAAATTGAATATATTTAAGTGGACAGCCTGTTTTGATTCATTTGTATGAAAATCTATGTGTTTTTATATATATATACACACACACACAATTACTACAGTCAAACTAATGAACACATCTTCTCATATAGTTAGAAGAAATATACTCTTCACAAATTTCCAGTATACAGTATTAATAACTATAATCACATAACTGCAACTTTGTACTCTTAGACTGACAGATCCTCTTTTCTCCCACCTCCCTGTCCCTGGTAACCACCATTCTACCCTGCTTCCATGTATTAAACTTTTTAAGATTCCGGCCAGGCACGGTGGCTCACGCCTGTAATTCCAGCACTTTTGGAGGTCGAGGTGGGTGGATCACCTGAGGCTGGGAGTTCCAAGACCAGCCTGACCAACATGGAGAAACCCAGTCTCTACTAAAAATACAAAAAATTAGCAGGGCATGGTGGCACATGCCTGTAATCCCAGTTACTCAGGAGGTTGAGGCAGGAGAATCGCTGGAACCTGGGAGGCAGAGGTTGCAATGAGCTGAGATTGCACCATTGCACTCCAGCCTGGGCAACAAGAGAGAGATTCCATCTCAAAAAATAATTAATAGTAATAATAATAATAGAGTACCTCAACACTCCATTATAATCAACACACCAGTATCGTCAATGGGCAGATCATCCAGACAACAAAAAATCATAAGTTAAGCTGTACTCTACATGGACTAGACCTAACAGAAATTTACACAGCTTTGCACAACTCCATGACTACACAATGCACATTCTACTCAGTAGCACATGGATTATTCTCCAGGATAGGCTGTGTGTTAGGACAAACAGCAAGTAATGGCACATTTTTAAAAACTGAAATCATATCAACTATCTTTTGTGACCACAGTGGAATATTACTAGAAATGAGTAACAGCAGGAACTTTAAAAGCTGTACAAATATATGAAAATTAAAACATGCTCATGAACAACCAATAAATAAAAAAATTAAAAATTCATTGAAAGGAACAAAGGAAATTAAAAATTAATTGAAACAAGAATAGAAACACAACAAAACAAAACCTGTGGGATGTGGCAAAAGCAGTTGTAAGAGGTAAAGTGCATAGCTATAAATGCCTAATCAGAAAAGTAGAAAGATCTCAAATAGCCAACCTGACAGTACACTTCAAGTAATGAGAAAAGCAAGAAAAATCAAATGCTAAAATTAGTAGAAAGAAATAAATCATAAAGATTAGAGAAGGAATTTTAAAATAGAAACTAAAAAAAATTACAAAAGACAAAGCAACAAAGAGCTGGGGTTTTCCTGAAAAAATAAACATTGACAAGCTATAATGAGCCTAGGAAAAGAGAAAGAAAACTGCAGTAAAATCATAGATGAAAAGGAGACATTACAACTGATAACACAGAAACACAAAGGATCGTAAGAGATTCCTAAAAACACCTATATACAAACAAATTGAAAAATCTAGGAGAAATGAATAAATTTCTGGAAACACAGCAATTTCACAAGCTATAATAATAAAACACCTGAACAGACTAATAACGAGTAATGCAATTAAAGCAGTAATAAAATCTTCCATCAAATAAAATGTAAGAATTATGGTTTTACTGTTGAATTCTACCAAACATTTTTTAAAAGGTAATACCAACTTTATTCAAAATATTCCCCGAAAATGAAGAGGAAGGAGTACTTCCAAACTTGTTCTATGAGGTCAGCATTACCCTGCTACAAAAACCAGACCAGGACACAAAACAGAAAGAAAACCGCAGGCAAATATCCCTGATGAACACAGATGCAAAAATTCCTCAACAAAATACTTGGGGATTCATCGGACGAATATGAGAACGATTCAACAAACACAAATAAATAAATGTCATACATCATGAATCAAGAACAAAAACCATATAATCATTTCAGTAGATGCTGAAAAAAATAAAATTCAACATTCCTTCATAATAAAAACTCAAAATGAGTAGAGAAGGAACATAGCACAATAAAGGCCGTATATGACAAACCCATAACTATCATAATCAGTGGGGAAAAGTTAAAAGCTCTTCCTCTAAGATCTTGTTCAAGTGTGGCTACTTTTACCACTTTTATTCATCATGGTACTGCAAGCCCCAGCTAGAGCAATTAGGAAAATGCAATAAAACCCATCCAAATTGGGAGGAAAAAAAAGTCAAATTGTTTCTGTTAGCAGGTGACATGATCATATATACACAGAGAACCCTCGAGATTCCAAAAAAAACCTACTAGAAATAATGAATTTAGTAAAGTTACAAAATACAATATCAATATACACAAATGAGTAGCACACACATGCACCAACAGTGAAACACATAAAAAAGAAACCAAGAAAGCTGTTTCATTACAGTAGCTACCCACCCCCAAATACTGATACCTAGGGATAAACATAACCAAAAAGCTGACAGATCCTACAATGAAAATGATAAAACATAGATCAAAGATATTAAAGCAGACACAAGTAAATGGAAAGATATCCCATGTTCACGCACCGGAAGAACGGAAGAATACTGTTAAAATATCTCTATCACTCAATGTGATCTACAGAATCAATGCAATCCGCTAAATTACAAAGATATTCTTCACAGAAACAGAAAACTATTCTAAAATTCACATGGAAATGCAAAACACCTCAGAGAGACAAAAAAAAATTAAATAAAAAGAAAAGCTGGAGGCATCACACTACCGGATTTCAAAATATACTACAAAATATACTATAAATCCATAGTAATTGCAAATCTATACTATAATATCAAAACAGCATGGTACTGTCAAAAAAAAAAGGGGGGGTAGGGGAGAGACAGATACAGACAAATGACAGACATAAACAAAACAGAATAGAGAACTCAGAAATAAATTCACGCATTTACAGTCAACTCATTTTTAACCTAGGCATCAAGAACACACCCACTGGAATAACAGTATCTTCAATACACTGTGCTAGGAAATACCCAACACCCACATGTAGAAGAATGAATCTAGACCGTTATCTTATCATATACAAAATTCAACTCAAAGATTTAAACGTAGGACCTGAAATTATGAAACTACTAGAGAAGAAAACACAGGATAAATGCTTAATGAAATTGGTTAGGAGAAGGAGTTTTCAAACAGACATCAAAAGTACAAGCAACAAAAGCAAAACTAGACACATGGAATTACATTAAACTTAAATCTTCTGCAAAGCAGAGGAAGCAATCAGTAGAATGAAAAAACAATCCAGAGAATGGAAGAAAGTATTAGCAAACTATGCATCAGGCAAGTGGTTAATACACAAAAAGCAAGACTACTGAAAAGCAAAAATACAAGTAATCTAATTTAAAATCAGAAAAGATCTACCCAAAACCTTTGTCCCACACCATTATTTCCCCCACCTTCTTTTCCCCACTGCCTTTGGCCTCCTCCCTCTTGCCACCCTTTTTTCTTTCTTCATCTACCCCAAAACTTTTTTCCCACCATCTTTTCGCAAAGCTCTCTCCACTCTCCTGCTCACCACCCTTTTCCCCACCAACTTTTCCCCTCTCCCTGGCCACCCTCTTCCCCATCTCGTGCTCTTAATCACCCTCTTTTGCTCCTCCATCTACCCAAAAACATTTCCCCCTATCTTTTCCCAAAGGCTTCTCCCAATTCCTGCTGCTCACCACCCTCTTTTCCCCCCTCCATCTATCCAAAATTTTATTTTCCCCCCATCTTTTTCCCCACCCTCTACCTGCAACGCCTTCTCCTGCTCACCATCCTTTTTTCCCTTTGGCACTCACCACTTTCTTTACCCCTCCATCTACCACAAAACTATTTTCTCGGGAGGCTGAGGCAGGAGAATGGCGTGAACGCGGGAGGGACAGCTTACAGTGAGCCAAGATCGCACCACTGCGCTCCAAACAGAGCGAGACTCTATCTCAAAAAAA
>NW_016809579.1:482667-486304 GCF_001698545.2 Rhinopithecus bieti | reverse complement strand
AAAAAAAAAAAAAAAAAAAAAAAGAATATTAGTGATTGCCAGGGGTCCTGGAGTAGGGAGTATAGAGGCTGGCTATTAATGGATACAGCGTTTCTTTTTGGAGTGATGCAAAGTTCTAACATTAGATTATGGTGATAGTTGCACAATCCTGTGAATATATTAAAAACCACTAAGTTTTACACTTTAAATAAGTGAACTGTATGACATATCAATTACATATCAATAAAGCTAAAATTAAAAAAAAAATCTAACGAACAACATTGAACAAGGACTTCTGGAAAATATATCCCAACACTGTAAAATACCTGATAAGGAGAAAGACTATGGTTTTGCAGAAGCCCAAGAGGAGAAAAGAAACACAGTCAAAGCTTTAAAGATGCTGAGATGCAGACTGTTCAAGGAGGCTGGCAGCTTGAGATCACTTAGACCACTGGTTCTAGCCACATCAGACCCAAATACTCCCTGCACACCTTTTTTTCTGAGACAGGGTCTTACTCTGTCACCCATGCTGGAGTGCAGTGGTACAATCAGGGCTCACTGCAGCAGCCTTGACCTTCCAAGCTCAATGGATCCTCCCACCTCAGCCTCCCGAGTAGCTGGGATTACAGGTATGAACCACCATACCTCACCCCTTTAAAACTATTAAAAATATACCTTTACTATCCCGAAATGAAATTCAGAAATAACTTATTTATTAGATAGACTTCCAAAAATATCTACTTAACACAGCAACTATAATATAAAAACAATTTTTAATAAAAGAAATATAAATTTCAATATGTAAATTTTCAGGCAGGACTATATCAGGACTAAAATGGTCAGAAATCCACATCTCTAAGTTGAATCTCTGAATTTCACAGCTACAAATGCTCTTCATTTGGGTATGTCATTTTGGCAAATCAGACACCACACTATCATGAGTGCTATCAAAATGTGATTGATTCTTCATGTACCTAAAAAGGTGAATCACTCTTAGTGTGATGGTTAATTTATGTGTCAATCTGACTGCATCATGGGGGGCCCAGATATTTGGTTAAGTATTACTCTGGGTATCTGTGAGGGTGTTTCTGGATGAAATTAACGTTTTACTCAATGGACTGTGTAAAGCAGATTAACATCCCTAATGTGGGTGGGCTTCATCTCATCAACTGCAGACCTGAATAGAACAAAAACCCTAAGTAGGAGGGAACCCCTCCCGCCTGACTGCTGAGCTGGGTCATCTCTGCTTGCCGAACGACTCAAACCGAAACAAACATTGGTTTTCCTTGGGTCTAAAGCCTGCTGGATCTCAGACAGAAACTCACATCGGTAGCCCTCCTGGTTTTCAGGCCTTTGAACCAGACCAGAATGACACCATCAGCTCTCCTGGATCTCTAGCTTGCCAACTGCAGATCTGGGGACTTTCAGCCTCCATAATTGCACGAGCCAATTCCTTATATTAAGTATCTTTTTATATAGAATGCTTCCGCTTTATCTGAGGGGGATATGTTTCAAGAACCCCTATGGATGCCTAAAAATGCAGACATTGCCCAACTCCATATATACTATGCTTTTTCCTATACATACAGATGCTCCCCAACTTATGATGGAATAAAAACATCGTAAGTTGAAAATATCATGAGTCAAAAATGCATTTAATACACTTTATCTATTGAACGTCATAGCTTAGCATAGCCTATCTTAAACATGCTCAGACCACTTATATTAACCTATAGGTGGACAAAAATCATCTAACACAAGCCTAATTTGTAATAAAGTATTGAACAGCTCATGTAATTTATTGAATACTATACATTACATCAAAACCGTGACAGTTTCATACCATCATAAAGTTGATAAATCTTAAGTCGAATCACAGTAAGTTGGGGACCATGTACCCAAACCACCTATGATAAATTGATACATTAGGCACAGTAGGAGATTAACAATAATGAAATAAGCAACTGTACAATATGCTAGCATCACTACTCCTGCACTGTGGGTCCATTATTAAGTGAAGTAAGGGTTACAGGCACTGTGATACCAGATAGTTAATCTGATAACCAAGACTAAGGGACTAATGGGCAGGCAGCACACACAGGATGGATACATCGGACAAAGTGAGGACTCATCTTCCAGGCGTGACACTGAGACAGCACGAGATTTCATCATGTCATTCAGAACAGTCCACAATTTAAAACTTACCAACTGTTTCAGGAATATTTCCATTTAATATTTTCAGAGCGTGGTTGACCATGAGGTACTCAAAGGTACTCAAAGCATGGAAAGCAAAACCACAGATAAAGGGCAACTACTGAATACTTACACTTTCTCCAGAGAAACAGAACCAATAGGATGCGTATGATACAATCATATATATTGGTTAAATATACCACTTATATAAACATCTCTCTCTCTTTCCTGCTAGTCTCCTATCAGTTCTGCTTCTTGAGAGAACCAAGACTAGTAACACACTTAGCAAAACTAAGAACAAAACGAGATAATTTCCCTTCAAAGTCTAGACTAATTCCATTTCCTGAAATTTCCATTTATACTAAAATTATATTTTTAAAAATCCTCTATGTAAAATGGAATTCAGTTGCAGGTTCAGTCTTAAACAGTTTTTTTTTCTATCTACATAAATTATTCAGCAAGATATTCTAGGCCAGGTGCAGTGGCTCATGCCTGTAATCCCAGCACTTTGGGAGGCCGAGGTAGACAGATCACCTGAGGTCAGGAGTTTGAGACCAGCCTGGCCAACATGGTGAAACTCTGCCTCTACTAAAAATACAAAAATTAGCCAAGTGTGGTGGCACACCTCTTAATCCCAGCTGCTTGGGAGACTGAGGCAGAAGAATCACTTGAACCCAGGTTGCAGTGAGCTGCGATCGCACCACTGCACTCCAGCCTGGGCGACGGAGTGAGATTCAGTCTCAAAAAAAAAAAAAAAAAAATTAAAAAAAAATATGCTAAAGCTGTGCAGATCATAGGAAAAGTTCTATTTTACAGAACTGTCACTGCACTAAGCCTTGAATTCCATGGGCCCTACCTATTAAATAAATGCCTATAGCATCCACCAACCATTGACACAATCACAAATTATTCCACAAATGCCTAAAACCACCATCGGGCTCATAAAAAAAAAATAGAATTCACCAGAAGATTCTGGGTCCCCACCTGGTCAAGGGGGAGGAATCACTGGCTGACACTCCTTCCTAGAGCCCCTCTGGAGCCCCCAGGCAGAGACTACAGAGCGGAGGAGCTAAGGAGCACAGTTCACAGCACTTCCAGTGTCTTGGAGAAGAGGAAGTGGTGGAAATTACCACTATCTCTTCTCCAACTTTGCTCAAGGGTATCGCATCAGCACACATCACTGAAACCTCTGGTCCAGTTAAGTCAAGGTCTGGGGTGGGGGGACAAAAAGTAGCTCTCCTCATAAAAACATTGTGGATCCTGCCTCTGTGTTCTAAGAACAATCTGAAACAACAATAGTCCATGTATGCCCCATGTATTTGTCAAACAGTGTTTCTTAAAAACACCAACATAGATGCACTGCTCCCAAAATAACAGGGAAAGGCACTGAAGGCCTTGAGCCTCTCCCAGGCAGCAAGCACCATGTCCTGTGCAGTACCTCGTACAGTTCACTGAATCCTCACAA
>NW_016809579.1:460016-481914 GCF_001698545.2 Rhinopithecus bieti | reverse complement strand
AAAAAAAAAAAAAAAAAAAAAAAAACCTTTCTTAGAGCAGAATGTTTATTGCGAGGTCTAGATCAATATGTATTAAATTAGAGCTGTAAAAGTAAAATTCTTAGTTATAATCGTACTAATTGAAAGGAGGGAATGATGGATGGGCATGAGTTGAAAAACTATGCTCACTACCTGAATGACGGGATCCGTACCCCAAACCTCAGCATCCTGCAACATATCCATGCAACAAACCTACACATGCACCCCTTGAGTCTACACTAAATTATTCAAATGTATTAAAATTACTTCTTTAAACATTTATTGAAATTATTTTTTAAAATCATATTAATTTATAGATACCTATTTTTAAATTTAAAATATTTGTCGTAATTTTATAATAAAATAATACTTGGGTGAAGACACAAACCACTCTCATTACAGAAATAAACCCTTCGTTTTACGAGGCTGCAATCTGGGTGGCCTGAACTCTCACCAGAATGTCCCAGTGCGCCACAGGACAGGGTTCACAGCTCTGGGAGCCCTGCCCAAAGTTAATTACACATTCACAGCCATACAGGAAGCTCCAGAGTTTACTTCTACAAGGAGATCACATAATTAAAACCTACTGAGGAAAACGAAGGGCTATCTCTTACCTTCCACATAAGGTAGACGCAATACTATTTAAAAATCAGGATGGGGCCAGGCGCGATGGCTCAGGTCTGTAATCCCAGCACTTTGGGAGGCCAAGGCAGGTGGATCACAAGGGCAGGAGATTAAGACCATCCTGGCTAACGTGGTGAAACCTCGTCTCTACTAAAACTACAAAAAAAAAATTAGCCAGGCGTGGTCGTGCGCACCTATAGTCCCAGCTACTCGGGAGGCTGAGGCAGGAGAATGGAGTGAACCCGGGAGGCAGAGCTTGCACTTGCAGTGAGCCGAGATCGCACCACTGCACTCCAGCCTGGGCGACAGAGCGAGACTGCCGTCTCAAAAAACACAAAAAGAAAGAAAATCAACTCACAGACTCTTTACTAGAAATGAAAATATTGGAAGCCATTTTATTTGTTTTTTTTTTTCCCAAGGGAACTGCGGAGGATATGCAAAGACCACCTAGGGTCCTACCTGGGGACTTTCTCCTGACCACACACTCTGCGATTTGTTCCCAACCTCCAAAGTTTCTAAAGTCAGTGTCTAATGGGCCCAGAGTGTTTGTGTGAAGTGGTGAAAAAGCTCTGCAGATGAATAATGGTTGTGGCTGCGAAACATTCTGAATGTACTGACTGTTGCTGAATCGCACTTACAAATAATTAAAACGGTAAGGAAAATGTTTATTTTACCTGCCTCCTCTATGTCACTTTTTCTGTCAACATTTTGAAGAGCAAGTTGGTTTACTCCTCATCCCATAATAAAAATACTGCATACTCTCGATAAAAGTGAACCTAGTTTAATTTTGAAATCGTTTAATTAATAACAATGAGAGAATAAGAATAGTATAGCAAGCACCATTTTCCCTCTCACTGTAGCAGCAACTCATTCCCTTGTGCTCTTGGGCCTCTCTATCCCTCCCTCTCCCTCTCAATAATGAACAACAATCTTCTCTCCAGTCCAAGCTCACACTTCCCCAGTTGTGCATGAATGTCTATTATAGCTGTTAATCTGTTTTCCAGGCAGAGTCTTCAAGATGCTCCCATTTGGCTGTCAGCTGTCTGGAGCCAGCATTTCTCAATCCCATCATTTGTCATGAGAGATTTCTGTAAAACTTTGCACAAAGTTCCCCAAGCAAGGACAGTGCTCACTGTAGGCAGTAGAACTATTTCCACACAGTAGGACCGTGCTGAGTGTGTGTGTTGGGGGGGAGGGCAATGCACACCATGCCCACTGCTGGGCTCTGTATGCTGCTGACTCTGATCCTGTGCTTACTAGGACCATGTCCACAGCTGAGTCCACTGCAAATCTGACTCTCGGCGGGAAGGTCGGTATAGCTGCTGGGCACTGAGTCTCACAGAGGGACAAGCATTGAGGATGCCCGATCCTAGATGTGCATATAGGTCAGTATCTGCTGATGGAACAGGAAGATAAAGGAAGCTGTGGCTGTAACGGAGGGGTCTCCAGCCCTCAGTCTCAGCTGCCTCCTCCTCCAAAACCTGCCCTGGGCTCTCAGGCTTCCTCCTTGCTCTGAAGATGCTTCCTCACCCTGTGCAAGGGGCTTCCTGCAGCACAGCCTCGAGAATTCTTCTCTCTCGGCTCCTCTCCTTTCCCACCATGAAGTCCAAAAGGAAACCTGCTCTGTGGTTTCTCATCCAGCACAGGGAAAGCTTCCTGTTGCTTTTGTGCTGTGGTCCCTGAATGTGCAACTCTTCCTAGCTCTTCAAATGCAGGGACAGTGACAAGGAGCTTCCTGACTGACGCAGTCCCTGCTGTTTTGAGGAACACCCTCAGTTTAACTGCACCCCCATCTCCCATGCTGTGCAGGCCAATCTGGATGAAAGCCATTACGAGGAGTTTCCAGAAACAGCATCTTTATTAACCAACTAAATGGTAAGAATCTAGAAAATATTCAGACAAGAGCTGGGTTCAAAATTTATATTTTCTGAGCCAGTTGTTAAGCATAGCCATTATTACATTAGATTTGCACAAAAGTTAATGCAGTTTTTGTCATTACTATCAATGGCAAAAACCACAATTACCTGCATACCAACCTCATATATAGTTTGGCTTTTATGAACTTTTTTTCTTTTCTTTTTTTTTTTTGGAGACGGAGTCTTGCTCTGTCACCCAGGCTGGCGTGCAGTGGCGCGATCTCGGCTCACTGTAACCTCCGCCTCCCGGGTTTAAGCAATTCTCCTCCTGCCTCAGCCTCCCGAGTAGCTGGGACTACAGGTGCCCACCACCATGCCTGGTTAATTTTTGTATTTTTAGTAGAGATGGGGTTTCACCATATTGACCAGGCTGATCTCGAACTCCTGACCTTGTGATCCACCCATCTTGGCCTCCCGAAGTGCTGGGATTACAGGCGTGAGTCACCGCCCAGCCCATGAACTTCAATTATATAGATTATATTGCAAACAAAGTAACCATTTTAATATATTTGTATCCAATAACACCATGTTGTGTACCTGAAACATACACAATTAAATTTACTTTAAAACCCAAAGGGTATTGTCTATTGTTGCATAAAAATCATTCCTAATATTCAGCATGTTAAGAGAACAGGTTTGTGATTTTGATACTTTGGTGCACTTAGAATTGCTGAGCCACTTAGTTCAGTGGTTCTGGCTGTGTGTTGGTCATAAAGTTGCAGCCAAGCTGTCGGGCTGGGATGCATCCAGAGGCCAGAGAAGGTGGCCAGGCCCAACCGGAGGGAGGCTGCCACTGTCCCTAACCTCTTTGGCAGATGTAGATGAGCTCAGCGGAAAAGGAGAGAGTGAAGTGTAAGGTTAAAGAGCATCCCATGCATGCACCATTTCTTCTTTCCTGAGACACCCTAGGCATAGAGCACTGCCCCATTCATTCTAAGGCTACAGAGTATTCCACAGTAGAATTTTAGCCAACTCGACTCCAATGGTTATCGCCATGATTTTCATCTCACAAATAACACTGCAGTGAACATCCTTATGCAGACTTCTTTGGGTTCATGCGTGAATATGAACATATGATAAATTAAATTTCTAGAAGCCGAATTTCTGAGTCAAAAGGATGTGCACTTGTAATTTTTACTCATTATTCTCAGATTCCTCTCCAGAGGGGTTCTACCAGTTTATAATGCCAGCCAGAAATACCTGGTCAGAGTACAGTGTCGAAAGTTTGAATTTTTGCCAATATTTCAGATTTTAAAATGTTACTTGTTACACTTTTATTTTTGATTCCACCTATTCTGCTTGAAGTGGAGCATTTTCTCAAATGTTTCAGCGCTGTGTATTTTTTAGGATTCGGTAAACTTTTTCTTAAATATCCAGATAAGAAGGATTTTAGTCTTTGGTGCCCAAGACTCAACTCTGAGACTATTATGCAGGTACTTACACCATTCATGATGTAACCATTTAAAACTATAAAAACCACTCTGAGTTCTGTGGCCATAGAAACACATGTGGCAGGCAAGGGAAGGCCTATAGAATGTGGTCCCTTGTTTGCACAGTCATTTGAAATTCGAAAAGTCCACCAGCACATTTTCTAGGTGGAGGTCTCTTTGAGGGCAACCCTGTATTTCACCTCCCATAGTGGCCTGGGTCTCCATATATATATATATACACACACACACATATGTACATATATATGAACATATGTGTATCATCTATTTGATTGGATCTTAGGTCTGCCCAAGGCAGCCCTGTGTCACAATCTCACTACTTTTATTTCTATCCATTTGCTTTGAGTTTCGGGAGAGCTTTAGTATACGAGGAATAGACTACCTCTATACGAGGAATAGACTACCTCTATACGAGGAATAGACTCCAGGAGGCAAAACAGAGGAAGAAGGAGGGGCAAATGGGCAAGGAGGCTTGTACCAAGTCACGAATAATCCAGCGTAGGCTCAGAGAAAAAAATCCTAAAATGAGCCTTGTATCTGAAACCAAAACATACAAGATCATTAAAGTTCTGGGGATTATAACAGGTAAGTAAATGAAGTTTAAGTTTTAAATGTATTGGACATTTATATAAAGCATGAAGACTGTAAAATTCAGAATATAACAAGGGAATAAAGAATTTGAGATTTTAAGATGTAAAGACCCCAAAGCAAGTTTCCAGGAAAAGTGTTTATGCTTCAAATTATTTTCTGTAAAAGCTTTTTTTTCCCTTTTCTTAGGTATAAGGAAACCTCTCATGGAACATTCTTTTTTATCCACTGTCAAGAACAATGTGACCCCATAAAGGAATTCTAACATTAAGTAGAAGACAATTGCACTTTTTTGTAATCAGTGAGAAGTTTCCTATTTGTACATAAAAATATTGATGCATAAATCACCCATCTTCTGACTTACATGTTAGACCTAAAACCATGAAAACCCTAGAAGAAAACATAGACAATACCATTCAGGAAATAGGCATAAGCAAGGACTTCATGCCTAAAACACCAAAAGCAATGGCAACAAAAGCCAAAATAGACAAATGGGATAGACAATAAAACTAAAGACAATTAAACTAAATAGACAATTAAACTAAAGAGCTTCTGCATAGCAAAAGAAACTACCACCAGAGTGAACAGGCAACCTACCGAATGGGAGAAAAGTTTTGCAATCCATGCATCCGACAAAGGGCTAATATCCAGAATCTACAAAGAACTTACACAAATTTACAAGAAAAAAATCCAACAACCCTATCAAAAAGTGGGCGAAGGATATGAACAGACTCTTCTCAAAAGAAGACATTTATGCGGCTAACAGACACATGAAAACATGCTCATCGTCACTGGTCATTAGAGAAATGCAAATCAAAACCACAATGAGACACCATCTCACAACAGTTAGAATGGCAATCATTAAAAAGTCAGGAAACAACAGGTGCTGGACAGGATGTGGAGAAATAGGAACACAGAAGTACCTAATGTAAATGACGAGTTAATCGGTGCAGCACACCAATGTGGCACATGTAACAAACCTGCATGTTGTATACATGTACCCTAAAACTTAAAGTAAAAAAATAATATTTTAAAAAATATATTGATGCTTAATGCTAAAATTGGAATTAGTAGTTTAATATCCGTACAAGTGATTTTCTTTGGACTAAACCATTTCTGTTTATGATTCATCATAGTTAACTTGGATGTATTCTACTCTGAAAACAATTCAACTTTTGGTATATTTTGTTTTCTGTATCAACCATTGCTCTTTTCTAAACACTAACAGAGATATTCCATACCTACTGATTATTAAATTTAATTTCATGGGCATTGGGATTATTATTTCAAGAATGCACAGACAGGACTTCCCCCACATTGAACTCACAAATGTTGCTGATGCTGACTCACGCTTTTCTTTCAAACTTAGCAAATAAAGTAGGCATTTTATTCTCTAGACACCCAGATGACAGCAGCAGAGAGAAGGAAACTCCCCAAAGCTGTTATCCTTTAAATTCTCAGGATGAATTACACCTGGAGAATCACTCACACTTGATTTACATTTATACAAATGAGAGTTGGGTCTTAGAGCTGATGCTGAGTTAGTGAAGGACTTGGGCTGTTGGGATGGGGTGAATGTGTTTCACAAGTGAGGAAGACACGAATTTTTGGAGTCCATAGGGTAGGCGATTATTGACTACATTGTGTCCCCAAAATTCGTACAATGAAACTCTAACACACAGTATATGACTAAGTTTGGGGATATGATCTTTAAAGAGAGGAGTGAAATTGAGGTCGTGAGAGTGGCTTCTTATCCAATCTGGCTGGTTTCCTCCTAAGAAAAGGAATTTGCACACACAGAAATGAGACAACAGAGACAAGCCTGCAGAGGGAAGATCACGTGAGGACACAGCAAGGAGGTAGTGACCTGCAAGCCAAGCAGAGAGGCCTCAGGGAAAACCAAACCCACCAACAGCTTTATCTTGACTCCCCAGCTTCAGAACTGTGAGAAAATATGTCCACTCTTTAGGCCAGCAGGTCTTTGGTATCTCATTAAGGAAGCACTAGCAAATGAAAACAAAATGGACCCCAAAGACCTTGGATGTGGGAGGAGAAGGAGACGGAGCAGGGTGCAGGAGGCAGGGTATGGAGGGGCTGGAAGTTCAGGCTCTGATGTGCATCTCCTGGATGGAATCTGGACTCCACTCAGTACTGTTTGGGGGACACTTGGGAAAACATTTAACCTCCCAATACTGATTTCCTAATAAACACTGGGCCTTGAGCACAGGGCTTGGCATCATCCTATTCCATGTTATGAAAGTCTTCTTGGGGTAATGTTTGTAAAACAATCACCAAGGCATCTGGCATATATTAAGGGTTCATACATAGTCACTGTGATTTAGTTATTTATAGAAAATTGCATTCATTCTATGGACACCAGGGGGCACTGTGAACCTTGGTCTGGGGACCCTATTGAGTCCAAGTTCCCCTGTGGTTCTCAAGTGCACAGGGTCTAACTGTTGCTTCCTTTGAAACTCCTCCTATTGGGTAAAATTCTGAAACCCACCTGGCCCTTCTGATCTGGAGAAATTACCCAGAGAAGGCCCTCAGGCTCAGGGCTCAGACAAGAACTGGGGCAAATATTTTAGGGAATGGAGAACAGATTTGCATCCACTATCCAAGAATTTCAGTACTGGGGAAAATGTCACACAAGACTGCTCAATTCTCTAAGACAGTGTAAAAGCGAGGTGAGGAAAGTTCAAACAGTTTTCAAATATTTTTTACTGGATCCAAAATAAAAGACAAAATAGAGAAAGAAATGCAAAAATATTTTGAGTCCAACAAGGACAAACGTACACGGTCTGCATCCAATCAACACTGTCTGCAAAGAAACAAACAAACAAAACATGCTATAAGAAACAAAAAGAAAAATTAATCCAAAGTGGCCTTTAAATTTGACAGATGATAAACTTTGCAGGCAGGAGCACAACAGCAATTCTCATAACTATATTCCACTTGATTATGAGGGTAGAGGATGGATTTACCAGGTTAAGTAGAGATATAGAAGACATAAGACCCAAGTTAAACTTTCAGAAATGATGCCTAAAATGTCCCTTTTAACACATAGACTGAATGAGCTTGATTACAGATTAAATGCTATCAACGAATAGATGAGTGAACTTAATGATGTAGCAATGGAAGCTATCCCCCAAAAAAATCACCAAAAAAAAAGATGAGAAAAGTAAATACAGTATGTGTGAGATTTCGGACATTATTAAACTGCCATAATGGTATAATTAGAGGCATAAAAGGAGATAAGATTACTGTGGTGAGAGGGAGGGTAGAAAAACAATTTAAATAGTGACCCAAGTGTTCCAAGTTTGGTTAAAAACATATACACACTATCCAAGAAGCTGAACAAATCCCAGACACACACACACACACAAAGAAAAAAACACACATAAAGAAAACAACACTCACTGTAATCAAATTGGGGGGGAAAATCTGTGATAAAATACTCTTAAAAGTAGAGAGAAAAGACGTGTTAGACTCAGGTGAACAACATAATGATAAAAGCAGATTTCTTATTAGAAACAATGCGGCCGGGTGCGGAGGCTCACGCCTGTAATCCAAGCACTTTGGGAGGCCCAGGTGGGCGGATCACGAGGTCAGGAGATCGAGATCATCTGGGCTAACACAGTGAAACCCCATCTCTACTAAAAATAGAAAATATTAGCCGGCGTGGTGGGGAACACCTGTAGTCCCAGCTACTCATGAGGCTGAAGCAGGAGAATGGCGTGAACCCGGGAGGCAGTGCCTGCAGTGAGCCGAGATCACACCACTGCACTCTAGTCTGGGCGACAGTTAGACTACCTCTCTCAAAAAAAAAAAAAAAAAGAAAAAAAAAGAAAAAAAAAGCAGCATGCAAACAGGAGGCAGTGGATCTATATTTATACAACACTAAGAGAAACAACTTTTTTATTCAAAATCTTGAATAAAAGAAAAGCTGGCGGCATCACACTACCTGATTTCAAAATGTACTACAAAATATACTATAAATCCATAGTAACTGCAAATCTATACTATAATATCGAAACAGCATGGCACTGCCAAAAAAAAAGGGGCAGGGGAGAGACAGAGACAGACAAATGACAGACATAAATCAAACAGAATAGAGAACTCAGAAATAAATTCACGCATTTACAGTCACCTCATTTTTAACCTAGGCATCAAGAACACACCTTCCAGAAGGACAATCTCTTCAATAAACTGTGCTAGGAAACACCCAACACCCACATGTAGAAGAATAAATCTAGACCGTTATCTTATCGTATACAAAAATCAACTCAAAATAAAGAGTTAAATGTAGGACCTGAAACTATGACACTACTAGAGAAGAAAACATAGGATAAATACTTAATGAAATAGTTAGGACAAGGAATTTTCAAATAGACATCAAAAGTACAAGCAACAAAAGCAAAAATAGACAAATATCATTACATTAAACATAAAAGCTTCTGCAAAGCAGAAGCAGCAATCAGTGGAAGAAACAATCCAGAGAATGGAAGAAAGTATTAGCAAACTATGCATCAGGCAAGCGGTTAATACACAAAATACAGAAAGCAAGACTACTCAAAAGCAAAATACAAATAATCTAATTTAAAATCAGAAAAGATCTACCCCAAACCCTTTTCCCCACCATTACTTCCCCACCTTCTTTTCCCGACTGCCTTCAGCCCCTCCCTGTCAACACTCTTCTTTCTCCATCTACCCTAAAACTTTTCCCCCACCACTTCTCCCCCACCACCTTCTCACAAAGCCCTTCTCTCTACTCTACCACTCACTACCCTTTTCCCCACCATCTCTTCCCCTCTCCCTGGCCACCCTCTTTCCCCTCTCGCGCTCTCATCACCCTATTTTGCTCCTTCATTCACCCGAAAACATTTTACCCCATCTTTTCCCAAAGCCTTCTCCCCACTCCTGCTGCTCACCACCCTCCTTTCCCCCCTCCATCTACCCAAATACTTATTTTCCCACCATCTTTTCCCCACCGTCTGTCTGCAACGCCTTCTCCTCCTTACCATCCTTTTTTCCCTTCAGCACTCATCACTTTCTTTACCCCTCCATCTATCCCAAAACGATTTTCTCCCCTCCTACCACTTCAGCTGAGCTGCCGTCTCCATGGCCGCCACCAACTGCAGCAAGGCGAGGTGCGTCCTCACAGGCCCCAGCTTCCAACATGGGGCATGTAGTTCTCCCATCTCCCCGTCCTCTAGCCAGACAGGAGCAGCTCCCGCTGCCAGTGGCGCTCCTACTGTTCCAGCGGCCCTGCGATCTTGGTCGCCACCACCTACCACAGCGAGGCGAAGCCAGAGGAAAGCCACAGTACCACGGGCTCCGGGCTCCAACCTCCAGCCTCCAGCGTGTAGTAGGTAGCTTCCTAAGGTAGCACGTAACACCTCCGCAGGTATACGCAGACAACTCTAGAATGGCCTGACTGCCCGCCTCAACATGTTTTATATACTGAGGTTAGGCAATGCGGTTCCTGGACTACATGTTCTGATTGGATGAGAGAAAACCTGTAGGCCTACTCTGATTGGACTTTATTATGATGTTCTGATTGGATGAGAGACAGTACTAGAACAACCAATCAGAGCATGAAAATAAAGTCCAATCAGAGTAGGCCTAGAGGTTTTTCTCTCATCCAATCAGAACACGTAGTCCAGGAACCTCCCCCCGCCCCCTCCCATTGCGAAACCTCAGTATATAAAGCATGCTGCAGTGGGAAGGCCAGTCATTAAGGGATTTTCTGCGTGTGTGTCCTTGTCAGTTTCTTGCTGGGTTAGGAAGCCACTTACTGCACGCTGGAGGCCGGAGGCCGGAGGCCGGAGGCTGGAGCCCGCGGTATTGTGGCTCTCCTCTGGCTTCGCCTCGCTGTGGTAAGTCGTGGTGACCGAGACCTCAGCGCCGCGGAGTGGTAGGAGGACCACCGGCAGCGGGAGCTGCTCCTGTCCGGCTAGAGGACGAGATGGGAGAGCTAAGTGCCCTGTGTTGGAGGCTGGGGCCTGTGACATTGCACCTCTCCTCGCCTCGGTTGGTGGCGGCCACGGAGACAGCAGCAGCAGCTGAAGTGGTAGGAGGGGAAAAAACAGTTTTGGGGTAGGTGGAAGGGTGAAGAGGGCGGTGCATGCCAAATGGAAAAAAGGATGGCGAGCAGGAGAAGGCGTTGCAGACAGAGGGTGGGGAAAAAGATGGTGGGAAAATAAGTTTTTGGGTAGATGGGGAAAAGAGGGTGGTGAGCAGCAGGAGTGGGAAGAAGGCTTTGGGAAAAATGGGAGGAAATGGTTTTGGGTAGATGGAGGAGCCAAATGGGGATGAGAGCGCTGGTGGGGAAAAGGGTGGTGAGTGAGGGAGTAGAGAGGGCTTTGCAAAGGGATGGTGTGGGAAAAATGGTGGGGAAAAAGTTTTGGGGGGGTAGATGGAGAAACAAAAAAGGGTGGCGAGAGGAAGGGGGCCAAAGGCAGTTGGGAAAAGAAGTTGGGGAAATGGCGGAGACAAACGTTTTGGGTAGATCTTTTTCTGATTTTTAAATTAGATTATTTGTATTTTTGCCTTTGAGAAGTCTTTCTATATCTTGTGTATTAACCGCTTGCCTGATGTATAGTTTGCAAATACTTTCTACCATTATCTAGATTGTTTCTTCATTCTACTGATTGCTTCCTCTGCTTTGCAGAAGCTTTTAAGTTTAATGTAATTTCATTTGTCTTTTTTTGCTTTTGTTGCTTGTACTTTTGATGTCTATTTGAAAATTCCTTGTCCTAACCAATTTCATTAAGCATTTATCCTATGTTTTCTTCTCTGGTAGTGTCATAATTTCAAGTCCTACATTTAAATCTTTATTTTGAGTTCATTTTTGTTTATGATAATTGTCTAGATTTATTCTACATGTGGGTGTTGGGTATTTCCCAGCACAGTTTATTGACACAGTTTATTTATTGCCCTTCTAGAAGGTGTGTTCTTGATGCCTAGGTTAAAAATGAGTTGACTGTAAATGTGTGAATTTATTTCTGAGTTCTCTATTCCGTTTGATTTATGTCTGTCATTTTTCTGTCTGTCTGTCTCTGCCCTGCCCCCGCTGCCCCTGGATGGAGTTAATTCTCCATCCAGTTTTCCACATTGGTTACTTACTACCACCAGTTCGAGGCCATTTTTCATTTATATTACCCGATCATTTTATTCATTGTCACATTTCCAACAGTATATGCTGTTTCCAAAGCATACCATGTGAACAGTTTAAAATTCTCAAACTATAATTCTTCGTTGAAGCATTTGTAAGTTTCATACAAGCCCTCATATGATCTGTGTTTTGATTTTTAAGTCGTCTCTTCTATTTTATTTATATTTACTTTTCTTCTTGTGAGATTTAATCTTATACAAACTTTATAGATAGAAAGATGTTGGGAAACTATCATATGGTCTGTTACGTTTATTGTGTTATTTTAATAGGCCAAATTCATTGATGAAAAGAGAAATCTTGATAGTTTTTTAATTATGTAGGACGCTTGACTTTTTATCAGAAAACTATGTTGAAAATTGCTATGTTATGTATAGAGTGGCATGGATTCAACTTTGTATACGTGAATTCTATTTGTAATGTTTGAATAGTGGATTGCAGTTTTTTTTTTTTTTTTTTTTGAGATGGAGTCTCGCTCTGTCGCCCAGGCTGGAGTGCAGTGGCGCAGTCTCGGCTCACTGCAAGCTCCGCCTCCCGGGTTTACGCCATTCTCCTGCCTCAGCCTCCCCAGTAGCTGGGACTACAGGCGCCCGCCATCTCGCCCGGCTAGTTTTTTGTATTTTTTTTTTTAGTAGAGACGGGGTTTCACCGTGTTAGCCAGGATGGTCTCGATCTCCTGACCTCGTGATCCACCTGTCTCGGCCTCCCAAAGTGCTGGGATTACAGGCTTGAGCCACCGCGCCCGGCCGGATTACAGTTTTAACATGCTTTCGTTTCATTTGGTCCTGTTAGGTAAGCAAAGGACCTTGTGTGTTGGAAAAGAATTACTTTGGTGCAGCTGCCCGAGAGGAGCTGAGGGAGGACGTTGGCCCGCGATGCTCGTCGCAGACAACGTGGCTGCGATGTCCGCGAGCCAGGCGAGTGCCGCGGCGACAGCGGCGGGACTTCTGACGTGGCAGGGCGACATGGGCTTCGGCCTCCCTCCGGTTCCCTGGAAGCGGGCCCGCAGCAGCAGAGATGAAGGCTTCAGTGCCTGTCTCTCTTCCCCGTCAGCCTGAGCCAGGGGAGGCCAGGCGGCCCAGGTGTCTGGAGCGGGGGTCCGTGCCCGAGAATGAGAATTTTTTTCACCAGAACATGGAGACTGTTCAATCACCAGGAGCACAAAGTTTTCATTGTTGGGCTGGATAATGCAGGGGAAACTACCATTCTTTACCAGTTTTCTGTGAATGAAGTTGTACATACATCTCCTACAAGAGGAAGTCATGTGGAAGAGAAAGCGATTAATATACACGTTTCCAATGTGGGATATTGGTGGCCAAGAATCTTTTCATTCTTTCTGTAACACGTACTATACTAACACAGTTTGTAATAGTTGTTGTGGACAGTACAGATAGAGGATTTCTGTAACTAGAGAAGAACTCTAAAATGTTAGCGCGAGAAGACCTAAGAAAAGCTGGATTGGTAAGATTTGCTAATAAACAAGATGTGAAAGAATGCATGACCGTAGCAGAAATCGCCCAGTTTTTGAAGCTACCTTCTATTAAAGATCACCAGTGGCATATCCAGGCATGCTGTGCTCTAACTGGCGAGGGATTGTGCCAAAGACTTGAATGGATGATGTCACCACTTTAGATTAGATGATCTCTACTGACCTCATAGACTTTGTATAAATGAAGTGCTGGACTTTACCTGAAAGCTGCAAAAATTAATGGTTTAGATATATTTATAATAAACTGATTTAAATTTTCTCTATAGGAGGACAAATTAAGACCACTTATTTGAAAGCAAAGATGGAGAAGGAGGAGGGAGAAGAGAAAATGGCCCAGCGGCGGCGGCTCTCCCTGTGGCGGACGATGGACAGCCAGGACAGGAAGGTGGTGGTGTGCGACAACAGCACCGGGTTTGTGACGTGTGGATATGCAGGCTCTAACTTTCCAGAACACATCTTCCCAGCTTTGGTTGGAAGACCTGTTTCCAGATCAACCACCAAAGTGGGAAACATTAAACAAGGATCTTACAGTTGGGGATGAGGTAAGTGAATTACGATCAATGTTAGAAGTTAACTACCCTATGGGAAATGGCATAGTATGAAATTGGGATGACATGAAACACCTGTGGGACTATACGTTTGGACCAGAGAAACTTAATACAGATACCAGAAATTGTAAGATCTTGCTCACAGAACCTCCTATGGACCCAACCAAAACAAAGAGAGGACTGTAGAGGTAATGTTTGAAACTTAGCAGTTTTCTGGTGTATATGCAGGCATCCAGATAGTTCTGGCTTTGTACGCTCAAGGTTTATTGATTGATGTAGTGGTAGACTCTGGAGATGGTGTGACTCACATTTGCCCAATCTATGAAGGTTTTTCTCTCCCTCATCTTACCAGGAGACTGGATATTGCCGGGAGGGATATAACTAGACAGCAAGTTGCTTCTATTGCGAAGATATGCCTTAAACCACCCTGCTGATTTTGAAACGGTTCGCATGATTAAAGAAAAACTGCGTTACATGGGATATAATATTGAGCAAGAGCAGAAACTGGCCTTAGAAACCAAAGTATTGGTTGAATCAGATACACTCCCAGATGGACATATCTTCGAAGTTGGGGGAGAGAGATTTGAAGCACCAGAAATTTTATTAGATCAATGTTGAAGGAGCTGGTGTTGCTGATTTGCTTTTTAACACAATTCAGGCAGCTGACACGGATACCAGATCTGAATCCTACAAATACATTGTGCTTTCTGGAGGGTCTGCTATGTATCGTGGCCTGCCCTCACCGTTGGAACGAGAACTTAAACAGCTTTACTTAGAATGAGTTTTAAAGGGTGATGTGGAAAAACTTTCTAAATTTGAGATCTGCCTTGGAGACACACCCCGCAGAAAGCACATGGTATTCTGGGTGGTGCAGTTCTAGCAGATACCATGAAAGACAAAGACAACTTTTGGATGACCCGACAAGAGTACCAGGAAAAGGGTGTCCGTGTGCTGGAGAAACTTGCTGTGACTGTTGGAAAAACTGCAAAGCTTGTTCCCATCATACCCGTAATGCTTTCTTTTTTCCTTTATTGCCAATCTTTGAACTTATTCAACTCCAGGACATGGTAGAGGCCCCTCTCTGCCTTTTAGACTGGAAGGGTCAAGTTTTATTCTGGTGTCTTGGGGAAGCTTTGTTAAATTTTGTTAATGTGGATAAATCTGAGTTTCATTCAACTGCTTCCCTACATAGACAAGAGGGCTAAGGGTCCTGTCTGCTGCTTTGTTTCTTCAAAGTGGGCATTTAGATCATTCCTGTAGGCTTCCTATTTTCACTTTACTGCTCTAATGCTGCTAGTTGTAATCTTTAGCACACTAGGTAGTATGCCTTTATTACCATAAGAAAAAAAACAGGAGCTTTTACATAGTACTGAGATGGGGGGTGGTTCGGGATGGGTGGGAAGCTGCTGAACCCTTTAGGGCATTTTCCTCTGCAGTGTGGCACTTTCAGCTGTACTGCTGCGGCTTTAAGTACCTTAAAGCTTCTCCTGTGAACATCTTAGGGAAATGTTAGGTTCAAAACGAAAATGTTTTGGGTGGTTTTTGTTGGGGTGGGGGGTAACAGTGGGTGGTCTTCTGATTTTTGAGTTTTTCTCCCTGGAGTACATAAAGGAACTTTATTTACTGTACTTTGATTTGGCAGGTTTTCTTCTTGTGCTCTGCCTGGAGCTGTTTCCATGTGATATAAAAAGCACAAGTGTAGTATTCCATTACTGTGTGGCTTAGGGATTTATGTGTTTTTAAAAATCAACTGTTAGCTGGAACTAGACTTCCTACAACCTATCAGTGGAAAAGTAACATTTAAAAATCATTTTGGTAATTCAAATTACAGATTCAAAAGTGCTTACGATCTGGTGTTTTGTTAATGCTTCTGTTTATCCCAGAAAGCAATATAAGAGTGAACATTGTCAAAAAGTGTACATTCTTGCAAGATTATTCTTTTAATGTATACTGACCCGTGCTATAATATAAGAATGCAGAATACTTACAGTAATTACTGCAGTAGGTTTATAATTGGGTTTAAAAATAACGTTGAATATCGGGACCTTGTTTGCTAGTTGCGTATTTTCATTTCAGCTTTTGTTTTGTTGTTTTGGTCTGAAGAACTGGAAGTAAGTAAGAATTTGACTGTTTAAAATGTGGGGCCCAAGGGCCTGGGCGCAGTGCAAGCCTGTAATCCCAGCACATTGGGAAGCGAGACGGGCTGGAATCACGAGGGTCAGGGAATTCGAAGACCATCATTGGCTAACACGGCTGGAAACCCACCGTCTCACTAAAAAATACAAAAAGCTAGCCGGAGCAGAGGTGGCGAGACGCCTTTGAATAGATAAACCCAGCTAACTACCGACAAGGAGCTGAGCAGGAGGATGGCGTAAACCACGAAGGGGAGCTTGCAGTGAGCTGAAGATCCGGCCACTGCACTACACCAGCCCGGGCGCAGGAAAGCAAGAAACTCGAGAATCACTCAAAAAAAAAAAAAAAGTTGGCCAAAAAAAAAAAAATCAAAGATATTAATTAATGTATTTGTACTAAAAAACTAATCATAACTGTTAATTACTCAGCCAATAGTTTGAAATTATACAAGAAGAGTCTATTGGGATATTTTGTGGTAGAATGTTAGCAGACTTTCTGCCAGTGTCAAGATAATCCGCTATTTATGGAATCCTGTAGGTATTCCTTGGTTCTGAAAAAATTATGCAAATAGTATCATATATGAGTTATATTTCTACATTTGAAAATAAAAGAAATTGTATCACACTAATTATAAAATACAGGTTCTGGAAAAAATATTTTCTTCATTTTAAAACTTTTGTTAACTAATAATGGCTTTGAAAGAAGAGGCTTACTTAATTTGGGGGTGACTAAAATCAAAGACATTATTGACCTGAGGGTCTCTGTTTTGTAAGAATACATAATTAGCTTAAATAAGCAGCAAAAGGTTAGTTTTAATTGTGTAGCTTCTGTTAATACTGTGTTTTTTGTCTGTTTTACCTCAATATGAACACATAAGTTTACCTGCATGTTGGACATGCCTCAGAACACATGAACAGCCCATAGTAGATCTTGGGAATGTGGATTTTAGAGTCAGTTTGGAATAAGTTCTTATATAAATACCCCCAGCCTTTTGAGAACGGGGCTTGTTAAAGGACGTGTATGTAAGGCCAGCACCTACTGGCAGTTGAGTTCAAGGAAATGGGGTTGACTTGGCCTTTGGTCCTTTGGTCATAATTTTAAAATATGGGAGTAGAAAACAACAAAGAATGGAATGGACTCCTAAAACAATGAAAGAGCATTTATCATTTGTCCCTTGAATGTAGAATTTGTTTTTGATTTAATAATTCTGGTAAATGTGACAGTTAAAATGGTGTATTATGTGTATATATATAGTAATTTAGAAATTCCATTTTATAATGTTACTATTTCAATAATGCATTTGAATTTGGGATTTGGGTGAAGTATTACGTTTCACTGGAGTTGTTGTCAAGTATGAATCCCTCGGAAAAAAAAAGTTCTGTTGTTAAAAAGCAATCTGATTCTTAGCTCTTGAAACTACTGTTACTTAAATTTCCAGTAATTGGCCGGGCATGGTGGCTCAAGCCTGTAATCCCAGCACTTTGGGAGGCCGAGACGGGCGGATCACGAGGTCAGGAGATCGAGACCATCCTGGCTCACCCGGTGAAACCCCATCTCTACTAAAAAATACAAAAAAAAACTAGCCAGGTGAGGTGGCGGGCGCCTGTAGTCCCAGCTACTCTGGAGGCTGAGGCAGGAGAATGGTGTGAACCCAGGAGGCGGAGCTTGCAGTGAGCTGAGATCCGGCCACTGCACTCCAGCCTGGGCAACAGAGCGAGACTCTGTCTCAAAAAAAAAAAAAAATTTTCCAGTAATTACAAATTCTAAATTTTTAAATTAGAATTGCCAATACTTTGACCTTTGAGAAGGGTTTCTTAGAAATATGTTTAGTAATGTCCCCAAGAGTTAGTCTTACATTTAAACTTTTTTCTTTAAAACATGGTATTGGTTGTTCACTTTTACACAGTTCTGAGTACTGTTAGTATCTGGAAAGTATCTTGAGATACTTTCTCAAGATACTTTCTCAAGACTGTTGGAAAGCTCAACAGTCTAAATTTAACATGAAATACTTCTTTTGATTCAGAAAATAAAATCAGATTTTTTCAAAGTCAAAAAAAAGCAAAGATGAAGTCTCACCTTCCAATTTGCCTTCTTGTTTGTTTTTTCCAAAGTAAGTTATTAAAGCTGTGATATTTTTCGCATAATGAATCCTCTCTGGGCATTGTGTAGCCTGTGGTAAGTACAAAGGGAGAGGAAGACGTTTTGAATTTTAAGAGCTTTTTTATCAGTATAACCCTCCCTAGTTGAATGTTGTTTTCTTCTTGTTCCATTAAGTGAAAATACAAATCAGCACAGATACTCAGTTTTCAATATTTTAAAATGTGATGTTACTTACGAAAAGTATCTTGGTTAAGGTTGTGGGTGTATTCTGTATATACCTCAATTTCAAGTTAATGGCATTGATTTATGTTCTAAAAATATATATATTAATAATAATCTTTGTTATAACCATAATGAGATAAGTACTGGCATCGGTGTTCAGTGCCATTTTATGCTTTCTCCCTATGTTCTCTGTATTGTACTAACCAACCTCCCAAATCATTGAGCTGTGTGTTTAAAAAAAAAAGGAAAAGGAAATAATCTGACATCATAATAATCTGACATTGTATATCGATTTTTTGTTGTTGACCAAAATCACACATATGGAAACATGTAATTCAACAGAGTGGGATAGCGATCAGATTCTTGGCTTAGTATTACTAATGGGCAGGATTGTACAACGAGCAGCTGTCAGATTATTCCTTTGTGTTTCATATGGCATCTAAGTTACTGAATAAATTATTAATCCATTAATCATGGAATCAAATTATGATTGAAATTATTAAATGAATGCTCAACATTAATCGAAAACTGCTGTTTGAAACATGTCTACCCAGAAAAGTAACATTCTATAAATACTATTAAACAACTTAGGTATATGATTTTTAAGTATTCAATTATATGTCAAGCAGTTAAAGTGAATTCCAGAGTAAAAGTAAGGCATGTTCTTGAGCAACAACTTAATAATTCTTTAATTGCAAATTCTGCCTCTATTTGGTAGCTTGGAATATAGTGTGAGATTTTTATTTCTAAATTTTGTTGCATCTTCTATTACCCTAAATGCATTGTTTGACAACTATAAAATGCAAGTGTTTTTGAATGATTTTAAGAATGTGGCTTAAAATCTGGATTGACACAATGTATCATTGTACTAAGAATAATTGACCCAGACAACCCTTTATGTTTACTTAGGTATTTTGCTCTTCAGTTGCCTGAAACTCAGGTATTCCTGTCACAGCTGGAAAGACAAAAAAAAAAAGAAGCTTATCCTATAATGTTTAAAACATATTCTTGGGTACTCTATTTGTGTATCTTTTCGTGCCTTTGAAAACGAAAGGTTATCATCCAAGCTCACATGTTTTAGCATATTTTTGAAGGAAGGAAAAAAACTACTTTTAGTAGCAGCTTAAATTTCATGCAAGAGAGAAATAATAGTATGATAGCTTAAGTATTGACAAAACTCATTGAAAGTTTCTTCCTATAAAATAGGAGAATACTCAATATCTAAACCCAGGTCAGGCAGGGAGATCAGTAATGCTAACATTGTATGTTTTATATTTATAATGCTCAAAATGCAAGCGTAACATTTAATCTTTGTCCACATGAGGAAATACAAACTCTTAAATCTACCCACCCTTTCTCTCACATGCGTATCCATCTACTTTTCCTCAAATTACTATAAAAGAATTACTGTTATCATTGAAAAAATCCCTTCACCTCAAAATCTGGTATTACAGTTCACCAGACCAAATATTCTGCTGATGTAGCGCCAGCAAATCCATCACCTTTCTGCCTTTTTTCAATTTTTAATTTGAATAAACATGTGCTTAGTCCTTGGGATGGCTTACCACATCAGATTTAACACGGTATCAAGCACATTCCCATATCATCGAAGGCTGTTGGCATCAGATTTATTCTTTTTTTTTTTTTTTTTTTTTTTTTTTTTTTTTTTTTTTGAGGGCGCGAGTCTCGCTCTGTCGCCCGGACTGGAATGCAGTGGCCCATCTCAGCTCACGTGCAAGCTCCCGCCTCCCGGGTTTGCGCCATTCTCGCCGCCCAGCCTCCCGAGTAGCTGGGACTTACAGGCGCCCGCCACCCTCGCCCGGCTACGTTTTTTGTATTTTTAGTAAGCGGCGTTTCACTGCGCGTTAGGCCAGCATGGTCTCGATCTGCCTGCACCTCGTGATCCGCCCGTCTCGGCCTCCCAAAGTGCTGGGAATTACAGGCCTGCGCCACTGCAGCCCGGCTGGCTCCAGATTGTATTCGTTAATTGGATGTTGTAAAGCTTGCACTACCTTGTTACTAGTTGGTTTAGGTGTCTACATGACACCATGAGAAGGATGTGGAGTTTTATACCACATTTACTGCCCTTCGTTTTTAAATACCCTTCAAGGTAAACATGAAAACATAGAAGGCGAAAATAAGGTGGTATCTGTGTACCTGTACATAAATCCAAAATTATCGTTGGGAAAAAAGAAATTGATATATGAAAATGTCAAAAAAATTACTTTGGTGCAAGAAAAGTTAATTGATGATTAGGGCTTTTGATAAGTTAGCAAATTGGATACTGTATTCAAATCTTGGATTCAATATTGGGCTGACAATAGTACTGTTTTAAGGTTTCTATGAGGACTAAGTGAGAGAACTTACTAAAAATGCATTCAGTATATGTTTATTATGTCATTATCTCTTTACTCCCTTTGTGGAGTTTATGAATCCAGTCTCACAGAAGATTAAATCACTTGTCAAATGTAACCTATTTCAGAATCCCCGAGGACTTATGCTTTTTATTCTAAAAAGTGTTTTGTAAAATGTGGAATAAATGGCCAGTGCCATCGTCCAGTCCAATTTGTTTATTTTACATCAGAAAAATCTGAGTCACAGAAGGCTTACTGTATCAGCCCATGGCCAGGCCATTAGGTTTTGAGTAGGTCGGAAATTGTGATGATGCCTACTTTTGTATTTTGAGATGTATTGATATTGTGAGTACAAAAATGATGATTTCATAGCAGAGTGTGGTAATCCAGCAAAATGCATTATAATTGTAAATATTGAAGAATATTACTGATTAAGTTTCTGTTTTGTTTTAATCTATGAGAAATATTGCATCTTACATTTGCCGTGTTTAAAAATGTGTGCGTATATACTCAAACATTTATTTTTTTCTCCTCCGAATAGCATCAGGTCATCTAACACAGGTGCTGTTCAGAGAAGAAACAAATAAATGTTTGAGTGAATGAATATTTCTACAAGATTAATATTTTAATATAATTTCTGAAATTAAAGAAAACAGTGTTACATAGATTAATCCATGCTTTCCATAACGATTAACCTGTATGCTTACGTTTCAAAGCAGAGAACCAAAACAAGATGAAAGCTGTTTATTCTTGGCAGTGTATGATTGATCAATCTAAGTGCTAGATGCCTTTTCTAGCGTTCATTAACCTTATCCTTTTATAAAATTCCTATGAGATGAACTGATAATTTGGAGCCTGTTACTTGCACAAAAGCGACACTTCTTGCCCTGTTGAAAGAACTAGACATGCAGTTATGTGAGAAGTAAAATAACCTTATATGTCTTTACAGAAAATGTATTCTGAGAAGAAACAATGTTTTGAATTAATAGTAAATTATTGAAGTATTCACCAGCTTTTCAGTGCTTTATTTAAGCAATAAACAATACATTAGAATTGTTTTGTTTATAATACAACTTTACAAATAATCATATGTGGAAAGAGTTATAGAAAGCACCTTAATTAAGTAGACCAACAATTATAACGTGATATGAAAAGTATTTTACAATGTATATTTACTAGTCAAAATACTGCCTTATAACTTATTATTCCAAACATAATTTGATACAATAGAGCAAATTTAGAGGAAAGAGCTTTATTCATATGATAAGAGTTCTTTTTTTTTTT
>NW_016809579.1:454483-457760 GCF_001698545.2 Rhinopithecus bieti | reverse complement strand
CACCTGCAGGGGGTGTGCTCCCATGCACCTGTCCTCTTCCTGGGGAGAATGGGTGGGGAGTTTCCCTGACCCCGCCCCTCATCATCCAGGACATCAACCTCTCACCCTCCCGCACAGGCTGTGAGGAAGGCGCCATCGTGGCTCAGGTGGTGCCTGGGTAAGTTGCCCCTAGTGCTTTGCCCATGGCATGAAGATCTCAGCCGGGTGCTGACGTTGGGGTTCTGGAGCTGTGCCCCGCCAGACTGTCGGTGCCCAACAGTGAGAGGACCACACTGCCAGCCACCAGGACCATTTGTGAGCACGCAGGGTGGCTCCTCGAGAGTGCCAGGATCCCGGCCCAGGCCGCTCAGGTTGTCAGCGGCCACGCACCAGAGCTGAGGGAGGGGGAAGGGCTGATGCCTCGGGCCCTCCGGGAAAGCCGCAGAGCCAGCCAGTGGTGCCCAGGGACTGCAGGAAGCTTCTCCAAGGTAAGTTCCGGAATTGCACTGGTTTCTGTATCTTTTCCCAGTGGTGAATTTCTGCAAGGTGGGTCGGACATGTTGAGGGTGGCCTTTGCAATTTGTGGGCTTTTAAGTCATCTGGGAGAGACCCACACTTGAAAATCTAGACAGATAAGGGCTTGATTCGGCCTGCCACTTCATTTTGCAGTGTGGTTTCTAATGTTTCTTTGGAAACCGGGCCTGGGTTCGTTATTTCTCCATGTCACCCTTTCTTTCTTGGGTTTCTTGGCATGCATGGTTGCCTTTTCCTCTTTTCTTTCATTGCAATCCCAGGTCCCACATTTCCATTCTTGCCTTCTAATCTGTGCATCCTCCATGCAAAGCCTGTGGCGGGTCCTGCTCTGGGGCTACTTGAGCAGTATTGCACTCGCGTTGGATGCGGAAGTTTCGTGGTTCTTTTGGTGTGTCTTTGGCTTCTATTAAGACTGTCTTGACGCGAGAATGATTGAGAAGTGTAGTTTTCAGGTTCCCAAATACATATTTTTTGGGGAGATGACTGTACTGCATTTGAGCCAAGAATATGTATGTCCTTTTGGTATTTGAGGGACTGGTGTGTACACCTAGGGGCTCAGTATCCCCTCGAAAGTTGGGTGTCCATGTGGAACCTGATGTACCTCTGGACTTGGTTGCCCACACATGGATCCTGGTGTCTACCTGGAGCCTGATGTGACCTGGGGCCCTATGTAAACTTGGGGCTTGGTATTTTGGTCCAGTTCGGGCGACCACCAAGGGGTTGATCTCAGTTGGGGCCTGACGTTTTCTTAGCGCCTGATGTTCACCTGAGGCCTGCGTGTCAACTTCGGACTGGATATCCAGCTGAGGCCTGGGAGTTTCCTAGTGACTGAGGACTTTCTGGGACCTGGATTTTCACATGGGGCCTGATGTCTGGAGTTCTGAGTCCTAGGTGTTTACTTGGGACCTAGATGTGCAGTTTGGCAGAGCCTCCCTAACAAAGGTCTGGGGCCACCAGGAGGCTGTGAAAAAGAAGCAGGGCACCTGTTTCCCAGGTGCTTGTGAGTTTGTCAGCGCCTTCAGTGACAGAGCAGGTGCCCTGGACATAGGATCCCGGGCTCCGACCTCACCCCAAGGCCCACTTGTGCTCCAGGCTAGACTCTCCTGAGCCACCAGGGGGTGCGCGGAGTGGGGAGGGCATCCATTCATGTGCGGCGGCCTCTCACTCAACACCGCCATCCCTCTCCACAGCTGAGGTGCGGGACCTGTGGGAAGGAGGGGGAGGGCAAAGGTCATTGTCACACCACCTGGGCCGCAGGTGACAGACAAGTTCCCACTGAGGCTGCATGGAGGGCCCCACCACAACCCTGGTGGAGGGTAGGTTCCAAGGTGCAGCCCAGCCCCGCCCCAGCCTGGGGTGTTCACCTGGGCCCAGGGATGGGGGCAGCAGTCTGTGGGGCTGCTGTGTCCCAAGGGCTCAGGAAGCCCAGGGCTCCTTGTGGGTGGAGGAATGAAAACGATATACCTGAGTTTTCAGAACAGTCCCGGGCTTGCCCCAAGTTCTCGAATAAAGGTAGTTTCCCCGTTCCAAGACATAGCTAGTCAGGGCTGAGGGAAATGGAGGCAGGAAGGCACCAGCATACAGAGGCCCCCAAATCCCCAGCAAGGCCTCCTTACACAGGCCTCTGCCCCAGAACCAGGGTCTCCCAGGCACCTCTGATTCAAGCGCAGGCTCCTGACCCCACGCAGGCTCCTGCCCTCGCCCTGCCGTCCTCCAGGCCGGCCCTCCTGCAGCATTCTTGCCCCTGACACTTCTTTTCCAAGCAACAACCAGAAGCACTCATTTAAAGTGGAAGAAGATCTTATCTTCTCATCTTGTTTAACGCCACCCCACCCTGGGTTCCCATCATTTCACAGGAATGCCCAAAGTCCTGGGCCCCTGGCTTGGGCACGTCAAGACCAGTGAATCCAGGACGCTGGCTGCTCTCGGTAGGCTGGCCATGGTCTGCTCAGCCAAGCCCCTGTCCTTCCTGCAGGTGCCAGTCCATCCCCTCCTGACCATCACCCCCATGCCCACCGGCTCCTCCCTCCCTCTAGGGTGCCTGGCTCTAGGGAGCCTTGCAGCTCTGCCACAGCCACTACTAACACTCTCCTCCTCCTCCTCCTCTTCATCCTCCCCTTCCTCCTCACCCTCCCCCCTGCTTCCTGGTATTTGGTTTCAGTGCTGTGTCATTCAGAGCAGCAAGAGTTGCTGAGGCTAAGTCTACTGTGATAAAGTCACCACGGTCTCCCTGGCCCCGGGAGCAGCTCTGTGGGTCACCTGACTATATTCAAAGCCTGATTAAGTCAGTGACCATGGAGAGAGCTCGGCTGTATGGCCAACAGCATCCAGAGCCTCCCTGGGACTCCCCAGAGGTACTTGGACCCTCAGGGGCAGCTCTTCGAAGCCTCCCTCACAGGAAAGGACAGGGTCTTCCTCAGGTCCCAGGAAGGGTAAAGGCAGAGCAGTGGTCGGTGAGCCGCATCCCAGAGGCCTCTGTATGAAGGGTCCTCAGCTGCCCTCTTTCCACCTGACTGCTCAAAGAGGAAACCCTGGGCCAGGACCTCTGCCAGGAGGCCTTCCCTCCCACTCGCTCCTGGGCAGCCCCACATGGGCCAGGGACTCCACACGTGCTGCCTGGGCCCCTGAGGCTGCAGCCCAGGGATGGGAACTGGCAGCCAGATATGCTCTGGCTGCCTTGTGCTGACCCAAAGATGTGACAGAGGAGGGTGGAATGTCACCATGTGACTAGGGAACAGGCAGGCAGCTCATGACCCCCGGCCTG
>NW_016809579.1:448420-452026 GCF_001698545.2 Rhinopithecus bieti | reverse complement strand
CACCCCACCTTCAAAACAGCCAATCGCAAGGCAGGGGCTGGGCTCCCCTGGCCATTCCTCCCCGGGCAGCTGGCAGCCGGCATGCTGAGACACGGCATGGACATTTCTTTCCTGGAGCTGGAGGCCTCATGTGACTGCCTTTCCCTCCCCTTCCCAGGCCAGCCACCTAGGGAGGGGCAGAGCAAACACCAAGGCCTGACAAGGTCCACAGAGGGCCTGTCCCGAGCCTCACGTGGGTCAGGCCCAGCTGCTGTTAGGGTGCAGGGGACCCAAATACATACGGAGACATAGGGACATCCTATCTTTACAAAAAAATTTGAAAATTAGCCAGGTATGGTGGTGCATGCCTGTATTCCCACCTACTTAGGAGGCTGAGATGGGAGGAGCACTTGACAAGCCTGCAAGGTTGAGGCTGCAGTGAACCATGACACCACTGCACTCCAGCCTGGGCAACAGAGCAAAACCCTACTTTAAAAAAAATATTTGAAGGAAATCAAGAATATTTTGTGACACAAAAAAACTATATGAAATTCAAATTACTGTGGCCCTACTGAGGCAGAGTGAAGCCATTGTGGCAGGGAGGGTGTGTCTTAAGGCTGAGTCTGTGCTACCTGGCTGTTTACACAAACATTTGCTGAGCCGATGGGGGAGGCTCTGCTACAGCCTCTCTTCTGCAGGGACTCCTGAACCCCAGGCAGATCCCAGTGCCTGACCCTTGCCTGGCCTCTCAGCCTGCCCTGCAGGTGTGGTACCTCCCAGGCCTGGCCCCTGATCCAGTGTTAGTGGAAGAGGGAATTCAAGCCAGGAGCAGTGTGGCAGGCTGGCCTGGATTCGGCTCCTGGAGGTCACTAACCTGATACAGAGCCTCTTCCCTGGGCAGTGAGTGTAGAGGGCAGTTGGTACCACCCTGACGTGCCCTCCAGGACATCAGGACAGAACAAGAACGTGGCTCTCCGCTTCCTGGAGATGAGGCTCATGGGAGATCCAGGCAAGACCAACCATTCTTTGCAGAGTGCAGACCAATCATTCTTTGCAGAGTTCATGTGCTGGTGCTTGTGCTCCATATTTGGTTGCTAGATGTACTTCTCAGGTCAGAAATCCGACCCCAGATTGTTCGAGTTCTATAGTGAATTTTGCTTGTGTTCCAGGTTTTAAAAGTTTTAAATCTTTTTTATAGTGTATTCAGTAGCGTGAGTTAATTTCTTAATTATAGGAAAGACATGGTTTGTGTGTTCCTCCTGTAAAGGATGTTTCAGTACTTAGACCTGGTTCCTCAGTCACGGTTGTTTATTCTTGTTCATAATGCTAACATTTGAAACATCTTAAACTTGACTACATACTGTGATTCTTTCCCCCACCCTCCACATGCGATGATCCTGTTCCGTGGTGGTTATTCCATGGTGTTACTAGGCATGGAAGAGAAAATGGGCTTTGGAAATAATGTGTGTGAAGAACTTAGCACAGTACTTGGCACATAGCAGATGTTCAGTAAACATAAAAGTAAATTTTCCCACTCTTCATTGGGTTTGAGAGACCTGGGGATGATGAAATTGGTTGCAGTTTTGGTTGCATGCTCCGTTTTTAAATCAGGGAGATGAGATTGCCTCATTCCTCCTCCAATTCAAACTTCCAGCTCTCTAGACATTTCCGTGGCAGATTAAAATGAAACTCACGTCTTGGACCTAGAAGTAAAAATAAGGAAAAATTGAGCTCTTCCTCCTGGATCATGCATTGCACTTTAAAGGAAGGATGGCAAGGATGGCACATGCCCTGGAAGAGTGGTACACCATTCAGTACAGAAGAGCAGAGGGTCAAAGTGGACCCTTTCCTGCATCTGTCAAGTAGTCCTGCAGGTGAGGATTTTGGTTGTCGTTGGTTTCACATGTCCAACTGGAACCAGATGAATTACCTAATTTCTCCTGGCACTGGCATCTGAGAAGTGGCCCAGGATGGTTGAAGCCTGACCATTGGCAGAGTGCTAGCTTTGCTGGGCCATGCCTCTAAACTGGGATCTGCTAGAAGCAGCCATTTGCCTCCTCCGGCTTGTAGCAGGTTCCATGTGAACAGACAAAAGAGCCCTCAAACCTAATGTTCTAGAAAAAGAGTCATCATTGGCTTATTTATGTTCCATAATATTATGGGGCCTGGCATTTTAATAATAATTATGCTTTGGATTTACTACTTGTTGCTTTTTATTGAGGAAGTGAAAGCTTTTTCATGACCTGTTATCTCATTGATTCTTTCTCGTCTCTGAGGTCGTCAAAGTTTAATAGGGTTTCTTATTCCCATTTTATAGGCAAAGAAATGGAGGTGACATAATTTTCTTTAAGTTGCAAGTGAGTTGGTCCCTGAATTGGGATTTGAATTGGATTTTCTTTTCTTTTCTTTTCTTTTGAGATGGAATCTCGCTCTGTTGCACCCAGGCTAGAGTGCAGTGGCGCGATCTTGGCTCACTGCAAACTGTGCCTCCTGGGTTCAAGTGATTCTCCTGCCTCAGCCTCCCAAGTAGCTGGGACTACAGGCGCCCATCACAACACCTGGTTAATTTTTTGTATTTTTAGTAGAGACAGGGTTTCACCATGTTGGTCAGGCTGGTCTTGAACTCCTGACCTTAGGTGATCCGCCCACCTTGACCTTCCAAAGTGCTGAAATTACAGGTGTGAACCACTGCGCCTGGCCCAGGTTTTCCTTAAGTTTCACTTCGCTGATACCTTTAGGGGAAAAAAAATCCACACATCTTTTTCTTTTTACTTTCTTTTTTTAGAAGCGGAAGGACTTAAAGATACCAGATCATTGTGGTTTTCTGATGACTAGATAGTGGATGATAGTTAACATTTATTGTTTATCTGTAGGAATAGGTGCTGCATAGACATTACCTCATTTATTCCTCACAGCAGCATTCAAGCTAGAACTTTTTATCCCCAGTTTTACAGATGACAAGGTTTTGTGAGGTCCTAGGTCAATGGAGTGATAGTGAGTGACAAAGCCTTGACTGAAAGCAGGGCTGGGCTCAATCCTGGGCTTTCTGATTCCAGAGTGTGTGTTCCTCCTAACCCGTGTGCTAACGGGCCTTAGGGATGACTAATGGGCAAGCCTGAGAGCCCCGACGCCTGCTGCTGCCACCACCCCAGGTCTGATGGGTAGTGGGAGTTGGACCGGGCTTTATGTTCTATTGCAGTACAGTTTTCACACCCTGGTCTTTGCGTTTGCTAGAAGCATTCGTCTAGCCAGGTGGAGGGTCATTACTTTAGAAAAAATAATCAGAACTGAGAAAACATCTGCATTTGCAGAGAATGAAGTATTTAATAAGACCAGATGGGCCGGCGCAGTGGCTCATGCCTGTAATCGCAATACTTTGGGAGGTTGAGGTGGGCAGATTGCTTGAGCCCAGTAGTTTGAGAGCAGTCTGGGCAACATAGCTAAACCCCGTCTCTACAAAAAGTACAAAAATTAGCTGGGCATGGTGGTGTGCACCTGTGATCCCAGCTACTCTGGAGGCTGAGGTGGGAGGATTGCCTGAGCTCAGGAGGCCGAGGTTGTAGTGAGCCGAGATCACACCACTGTATTCTAGCCTGGGTGACAGAGCAAGACTCTGTCTCAAAAAAA
>NW_016809579.1:422565-447621 GCF_001698545.2 Rhinopithecus bieti | reverse complement strand
GGGTGGGGGGGATAGTGTCTTGCTGTGTGGCCCCAGCCGGAGCTGGAGTGGCGTGATCTCGGCTCACTGCAGCCTTGACCTCCCGGTCCCAGGCCATCTCCCCAACCTCAGCCACCTGAGTAGCTGGGACTATAGGCCCACACCTCCACACCCGACTAATTTTTAAATTTTGCGTAGAGACAAACTCTCTCTGTGTTGCTCAGTCTGGTCTTGAACTGCTGGGCTCAAGCAATCCTCCTGCCTTAGCCTCCCAAAGTGCTGGGATTATGGGCACCCCACTGCACCCAGCCCCCTGTCTCTTTTCGGTTGCCAGTTGAAGTCTGGAGGTGGCATGGGTCCCAGGAGGCCGGTGCCAGTGTTGGAAGCTTGGGAAGAGAGGAGGAGCAGCTTGGTCGGGGGGAAGATGGAGAGTGCTCACTGCCGGCACCTGCAGCCCCCGGGGGAATGGCAGCTACCCTTTAGCGTGGACTGTCCCCAGCCCACAGAAAGTCAGCTTGCAAAGGTTCTAGCATATTCCTTCCTCCCTCCTCCACCACCAAAGCTCCTTGCTGTGGCTGAGAATTGTCGGGCTGTGAGGGGACAGGGACGGGTGGGAACAAAGCCCCTTGCTGTGGCTGAGAATTGTCGGGCTGTGAGGGCACAGGGACGGGTGGGAGAGCAGCACCTGGCACTGATGAGCACCACAGCAACAGCAGCAGCAGAGATGCTTAGAGACCACTGGCCGTGCCACACTCTGTCCTGAGTGCCCATGTGTCTTAACGCGCTCAGTCCTCACCACAGCGGACAGGCTGGGTGCTGTTATGATCCCTGCTTTTCACACTAGGAAGTGGGGCACAGAAGGCTAAAAAATGTGGTGGCAGCAGGATTTAGATGAAGGCATTGGGTTTTGGACTCGTGCTCTCGCAGGCCAGTTGAGGGCAGCTGACTTGGGTGTATTTCACAGGGTTACCTCCATCCTGGGGGTCACCCCTTCCTGTCTTCAGACCCGTCCTCCATACTTCCCTCTCTTCACTCTGGAGTTATCTCTGAAATGCTGGGAGAGGTGCATTGAGGTGAATTGGCGTATTCCTTGAAATATTCCTGGCCTGTTTCTCAGGGGGTGGAGTCAGGAGGTAATTCTGAAGCACTGGGAGGAGAACGTGGGTACAGTGGGGCTTCCCAGGGGGTCACTTAGGACACTGTATGTTCAGGGACCTGGGGCTGTACCTTGGGATCCAGAGAGTGCTGAGGGCAGCCCTGCTCCTGGAAAAGGTGAGGAAGCCCTTCCCTTCCTTCTGATACCCAAGTTGTGGAACCCAAGCAGATCCATTATTGCCCCAGCTAAACTCCTTTGTGATGATTCTTTTAAGAGAAGGAGCTGGGCTGCAGGTGGAGGAAGGTAAGAGGAAGGAGAGCATTAGGACAAATAACTAATGCATGTGGGGCTTCAAACCTAGATGACAGGTTGATAGGTGCAGCAGACCACCATGGCACACGTATACCTATGTAACAAACCCACACATTCTGCACATGTATCCCAGAACTTAAAGTAAAATTAAAAAAAAAAAAAAGAACAAGCCATCTGGGAATCCTAATCACTGTATATAATTGGAACATGAACTTATAGAACAGAACCTTTTACCCAGTTTGGCCATGACTAGTCAGAGTCATTTCCCTGAGAAAAAAGAAAAAATAAGTTTTTTGTTTTTTTTTTGGGACGGAGTCTCACTCTGTGTCCAAGGCTGGAGTGCAGTGGCTGAATCTCAGCTCTCTGCAAGCTCCGCCTCCCGGGTTCATGCCATTCTCCTGCCTCAGCCTCCCGAGTAGCTGGGACTACAGGCGCCCGCCACCTCGCTCGGCTAGTTTTTTGTATTTTTTAGTAGAGACAGGGTTTCACCATGTTAGCCAGGATGGTCTCGATCTCCTGACCTTGTGATCCACCCATTTCGGCCTCCCAAAGTGCTGGGATTACAGGCTTGAGCCACCACGCCCACCCAAGGAAATGTTTCAACTAGTGACATGGGCTTGGGTCAGTTTCTTTCCAAAACAGATAGGCTTTCTCAAAACCACCCTTGCAGGGGTAGGAAAAACAACTTTCTGCTTTTGGTATTAAGCACCTTTAGACAGTGGGGCGTGTGGACAGTTACGTAAGAAAGTCGTAACAGTGATCGCTTCGCCGTCCCGTGGCCAGACTGCGCACACTTCATTTCTCATCTTCAGGTAGGGTCCTTTCACCCCGTTTTACAGCAGGGAAACTGTTCCAGTGAGGTAAAGGGCCAGAAACCCAATAATTTGCAAAGCTAATGACTCCAAATCCCATGAGATAAATGTTAAGGGAGCAAAAGGAAGAAGAATGGGGCAGAAAAAGATAGTATGAGGCAGGGAAAAAATTCACAGGTGGCAGCTTGAACTGGCCCTTAGGGTGTAGTGAGCACCGTGCTAGGCCCCTAGCAGAAGGTGGGGACACAAGCAAGCCCCTGGGCCTCAACCACCCTCAGGGAGCCAGGGAGCAGGGGGGATTCCTACTTTAGGAATGCTTTACACACTGACTTTTTTCAGCACATTTATTGAGCACCTGTTGTATGTAAGTTCCACGTGGTAAGACAGCCTGCGTCTGCAAGAGGTTGATATTTCTAAGAGGTTAGATGCATTGTCAACCATGCAAGTGCAGTAATCTGGATTTAACTGGCCAGGAAGCCCTGGACATAGAGTGCTAAGCAAATTTATGCTAACTAGTAAAATATTCTTCTTCAAATGCACCTAAGACTGAGAATTTCTAGAATTTACCTATCCCTGTGGCTGCTGTTTGTGGAGTGTTTGTGTTTTGCAAATAGGATCATTTTGCAACTCCTTTCTGAGGACCAGCCCTGCAGTTTGGCTGCAGGAAAGCCTGGGACCATTTCCCTTGCCTGCAGGTTGCCCTCCGGCCCATCACTGCTTTGGATCTGGTGCCCTCAATGTGCTTGTCCTTGCCCAGCTACTCATCGAGAGGTGTAGGTGCCCCAAGTGGACTGGGCAGCCCTTCCTAGAGGAGTGTTTTGCGGGCTATGCCCTTTCCTAGGTGCTCTAGCAGCGGTGGATGGGAGCAGTCCTGGGCATGGAGGTGCCTCTTCCATGCTTTGGGCATTAGATTGTCCATGCTGCTTCTAGGGCTCCTTTCTAACCCTAGGACCATGGTGCTGTGTCTACCATGGCCTTGGAGCTGGTTGGAGCCTTGTAATGTCATCAGCCAGCACGGTAACAAGTCCCCCATTCCTCCATCTTCCTGACGTATTTCTTTGTCATGTGCTGTATTTGGAAGCTGATGTATTGTGGGAAAAGGCCTAATAGGACTTCTTACTACTGGATATATTGAGTGAGATCTAGTTTTTGCTTGGGTTTTAACCTTTTATTTTCTAAGACTTTGTATCTGTTTGATCAGGTCCATTCAAATGGAAATTACTTATATCTTCTAGAAATGAGTTAAACACCTGACTTCTGCTCCCTGCTGTATTAACTGAGCTGACTTGCTAACATGAGGGAAACTTTCGTTTTTTGAGATGGAGTCTCGCTATGTCACCCAGGCTGGAGTGCAGTAGCTCAATCTCAGCTCACTGCAACCTCCACCTGCCAGGTTCAAGCAGTTCTCCTGTCTCAGCCTCCCAAGTAGCTGGGACTACAGGCACGAACCACCATGCCCGGCTAATGTTTTGTGTTTTTAGTAGAGATGGGGTTTCACCATGTTAGCCAGGCTCGCCTCGAATTCTTGACGTCGTGATCCGCCCACCTCAACCTCCCAAAGTGCTGGGATTACGGGCGTGAGCCACCGTGCCTGGCCCTGAAGGACACTTTTACGTGCTGCTCATGACAAGTTCCGTCTGTACATGACCACCAGCCCAGGGGAAGGGTTCATGGATTAAAGGTATCTCTTACCCTTCAAGCAAACTTGATGTATGGAAACGTGGATTTACCTTCAAAATAAACTAGTGTGTATCTGTACTTCTTGGCTTGAAATTAAATTCTTCACAGTAAAGGAATTTTGCAACAGAATTCCTTCTGTAGGAATTTAAAAATTTACCATGCTATAGACAACATTTTAGGCAATCTGATATCCCGCCATTGGTGGGAATGACTGCCTGTCACTTTCACTTGTCTGCCACTCTTTGTCCGCCTACAGCACATACACACATGCAGGCTCAGAGGCACAGGTGCTCCTGGCTCTGCCTGCAGCCTCCCAGCCCGGTCATCTGGGACTGTTGGTGCGGCACTTGGATCTAAGTGCTGTCATGGGCTGTCAGTTGTAGCGCGTCCTGGCAGGGCCCGGCTGACCCAACCTCTGCTCATGCAGTATTCGTCTGCACGCCAGGAGCCGTCTGGACCATCTCTGCTGCGCTGCCCCACTCAGCTCCATGTGCAGTTGCTTTCCTTTCTTGCTTGTCTCCAGGCCATTTTTGTAAGCTTTTATGAGGTCCAGATGCTTAGGCACAGGCAGGAGGCAGGAAAATCCAGCAGGATATATATAGATCATTTCTAGTAGTAAAAGAGGTCAAGGGGTTTGGCTGAAAAGCTCACTTATATTGGGATATGGAAAAAGTGGAAGGGAACTGATTTCTCAGGAGTCCGCTTCATAATACGTGTCATGGCATGTTTGCTTTCAATTCTCATGACAGTCTTACAAAGTGACCCATGTGAGGCCCACTTGAAAGATGAGGCACAATGAGGTTAGATGACTTGCTTGAGATCTCTCACCTGGTAAATGGCGGAGCTCAATCAGAGTAAGACAGTGAAAATGCGTTGTGGTTAAGAGCTTGGACTCTGGAAGCAGACTGTGCTGTACTATACCAGTTACTAGAGTGTGTGACCGGGAGTGTGTTCCTTATCCTCCCGAGACTCAGTTTCCTCATCTGTGCAATGAAGGACATAATGGTCCTACTCACCTCATATGGTCGTAAGCACTTAGAATCCTCCCAGGCACGTGGTAAGCACGCAGCGAGCACCCCAAGCATCAGCTGGTACTGTCACTGACTGGGGCTCCTGAAACTTGGAATTCTGAGGCTTGGGGCTGCCTCTCCTCCAGAAACAGTCTTCAGGGGAGCATGCTGGGTCCACACTATCCAGTGAGTCAGCACGGGTTTCTTTGCAGTGTTTGGATGGGTGAGAATGAACAGTACCACCTCCAAGAGGGAGTTCTTTCCTGTCTTGCTGGTCCTCTCCTCATCCCACTTGCTCCCGCTCTCTAACTGCCTTTCTCATCAGTGTGAAAGCATCTGCAGAAGCCTGCTCTCTAGCTCACCCATGATCCCTTGGGGCTGTGCATTTTTTTAATTAGCAATTCTTTAAACCTCCTGAAATAACTTATTTATTAAAGTTGTATCCCTTGGTCCCTTCCTCCACGTGCTGTGTTGTCCTGGGCTTTAGGGCAGGGGTGGCTTCATGGAAGTGTACTACGACCTTGTCTCTGCTCATGACAAACCTGCCTGCTTCAGGAGAGCCAGGAGTAATGTGCACGACAGTCATGGGGAAGGAAAGGGCCGAAATACCCAGATGGCGTAGACAGTGTGATTGGAGAAAACAAGCGCGCTGTTGCTTCTTAAAAATCTACTATACGCCAGGCGTCAGTTCAGAAGCTTTGTATGCGTTGTCAGCTCTGCAAGTTAGGGGGTACTGAGTCATTCCCTCCTTACAGATGAGGACCCAGAGACAGAAGCAACTTGTGCAGGGGCACTCGGCAGATGGGTGAGAGGAGCTGAGGGTTTGAACCTGCGACCATGTTGACTTCCATGGGCCGACGGAGGAGATGCAATTTGAACTGTGCCCAGGCCATGGTGGGATTGTCTGAGATGTGGGGGTGCTGTGGTGAGTGCAGGCTCAGGGCTGAGAGTGAGCAGCATGCGTTCAGGGGCAGGGAGGAGGCCAGCCTGACTAGGCCAGGCTGGGGTCGTGTTCAGCGTTGGTTCTGTCTGTGTGATGGGAGATGAAGTAAGGTGTGTTCCTTGCCCTCTGGGATCTTGCCGCAACTGGCAAGACAGACACACAACTAGATGATTTCAGTGCTGTGTGGTAAGAGCTATGATGAGGATAGGTATGGGGAGCTGTGGGAGCAGAGCAGAGGGAGCCGGGAGCGTTTCCAGAGCCTTGCCCTGACTGCAAGGGCGAGGTAAGGTAGCGGCAGGCTTAGTTGGAAGGCAGGAAGGGCTTCCTGAAAGGCAGAGAACAGCATGAGCAAAGGCATGGGCTTGAAGGCTTTTCTTGTTTATTCTCATGGTCGAATGGATGTCAGGGTACAGTGTGTGGGCTTTATGGGCATTGGGAAATCTGTCAGGGGTTTGAACACAGAGTGATGGCATGGAAGTCGAGGTTTAGGTCAGTTAATCTTGTGGAGGTGGGAGAACTGAGTCAAGCAAGATCAGCTGGGGAGGAGTCAGCAAACTTCTTTTCTGTAAAAGGCCAGGAGGTAAATGTTTTAGGTTCCACGAGCTGGTTGGACTCCATGGCTGCCCCCCTCTGCTGTTGTGTGAAGGCAGCCACAGAGAGCACAGAAGTGGATGGCTGTGGCTGGATTCCAGTAATGCTTTTATTTGTGGCCTCTGAAATTTAAATTTTATGTCATTTTTTCATGTCACAAAATAGCCTCCTTTTAATTTTTTTTTACCAGGCCGAGTGTGGTGGCTCACGCCTGTATTCCTAGCACTTTGGGAGGCCGGGGTGGGTGGATCATGAGGTCAAGAGTTCAAGACCAGCCTAGCCAAGATGGTGAAACCTGCGTCTTTACTAAAAATACAAGAAATTAGCCAGGCACGGTGGCAGGTGCCTGTAATCCCAGCTACTTGGGAGGCTGAGGCAGGAGAACTGCTTGAACTCAGAGGGCAGAGCTTGCAGTGAGCCGAAATCGCGCCACTGCACTTCAGCCTGGGCGACAGAGAGACTCCGTCTCAAAAAACAAAACAAAACAGAAATGTTAGCACCATTCTTGGCCTGCAGGCTGGATCTGGCGCGTGGCTGGTGGTGTGCCCACCCCTGGGTCTGGCGTGTGGGTGGTTGTGTGTCCACCCCTAGCAGGTGGGGATGATTCAGGTGTGTGTGACACGACAAGGAACTGGAACAGGATGTTGGCAGTGGATGTGGAGAGGAAGGGACCTGATGCCAGATACATTTTTGGGAAGAGGACACTGATTAAGTAGAAGAGATAAGGAAAGCGCAGCACCCCAGATAATGCTGGGCAGGTGCCTTCCCAGCCCCCGTTGGTAAAGCTGGCCTTGTTTTCCAAGTGTCAGCAGTATGACTTGGTTCTGAAGAAAAACCCAGAGATGGCAGATGCCACAGACTTCCCTCAGCATCGTTAGCTGTCCCCGTCGTCTCCCTGGGAGCGGTGCTGTGCCGGTTTCTCTGCTGCCTTGGCCTCAGGTGGGCTGGGCAGCAGGTGCCCCCCACTGTGACTGGGGCAGCATGCCCGCCTGTTTTTTGGGCCACAGGTAGTCACCTTTAGGGCAACTCTATTTTGATATAATTTCCTGTTTACAGAGAAGTTGCAGGAGGAGTACTAGGCACTCCCCATCTACTACCTGAATTTATTAGATTTGATCGTTTGACCCTCTTTGCTTTATCATTCTCCCAGTGTGTAGATGCATTTTTTTCCAGAACAATTTGAAAGTTGAAGGCATTGTGCCTCTTTACCCTAATAATTCAGTGTGGATTTATCAAGAATAAGGATATTCTTGTCCACATGACAGGATAGTGATCAGGAAAGTTCCCAGTGATAGTGCTGTTTCTGTCTTTGAAGCTAGCATCCCGGATTGCCCTTGCTCACAGAGTACCTGCCATAGGTAAATAGTGGCGTGGCACCTGTTCCATACAGGTGGGAAGGTACCTGCCCATCTCTGCACACACACACCTGCAGCGGTTCCCCAGCACCCATGCTAAGGCTGCCCAGAGGGCAGCAGACACAGCAGCGGCCTAAAGGGAGAGCAGGCCTAGGGCTCACGGATCACTTGTCTGGCATGTCTGAGTTGCAGTGGGTGGGGACCGTGCTTTCCTACACAGAGCTCCTGCCAGTCCCTGCTGCCTCCAGGAAGAAGGCCATCTCCTGAACAGAACAGCCGCTCAGTTAGAGTTTCAAACACCTTCTCTTTCACCTTTCCTCTCCTCCATTGCCTATCAGTCTATGGAAAATGATTCTTCTAGTTTTTTTCTTTCTTCTTTTTCTTTTTTTTCAAGACAGGGTCTTGCTCTCTCACGCAGGCCAGAGTGCAGTAGCATGATCATAACTCACTGCAGCCTGGAACTCCTGGGCTCTAGCAATCCTCGTTCCTCAGTCTCCTGAGTAGCTGGGACTACAGGCGTGCACCCCTATACCTGGCCAATTTTTCTTTTATTTTAGTAGAGATGGGGTCTTGCTGTGTTGCTCAGGCTGGCCTGGAACTCCTAGTCTCGATGATTCTCCTGCCTCAGCCTCCCAAAGCGTTGGAATTACAGATATGAGCCACCACGCCCAGTTGAAAATGATTCTTCCAGGATGGATTTTTTTGTATGCTTATTCTGGAAAATAAAATGGAATTAAATTGGTGTAATCTACTTTGGAAATAAATGGGAGGAAAGAGGTGTCCTACCATTTTGATGTAGGGACAAAAGGCATTTTCTTTGGCTACTTAAAAGACTGAAACTAGAAATAGAGAAGTGTCTGATGCATATTCCTTAATTCCTTATGAGTAGCATGCATAGTTCAAGGGGAACCATGGGAAAGAAATCTGGGCATTCTGCGCGTGATGAGACAGGAGTAGAGGGATGCATTTTTATCTGTGTGAAGTGGGTGACTCACTGCATTTAGCTAAATTCTCTGTGACTTAACTAAATGCTCAGTCTTTGCCTTAAGCCTACTTAGATGGGATTGGGACCCTGTACTGTTCGGTCATTACTCACCTTTTTTTTTTTTTTCTCTTTAAGGGGGGTGGGGACCCCTTTTTTTTGGGGTTTTTTTCCCTTTTTTTTTTTTTTTTTTTTTTTTTTTTTTTTTTTTTTTTTTTGAGACAGAGTCTCACTCTGTTGCCCAGGCTGGCGTTCAGTGGTACCATCTCAGCTCACTACAACTTGCGCCTCCTGGGTTCAAGCGATTCTCTTGCCTTAGCCTCCCCAGTAGCTGGGACTACAGGCGTGTGCCACTACACTTGGCTAATTTTTGTATTTTTAGTAGAGACGGGGTTTCACTGTCTTGGCCAGGCTGGTCTTGAACTCCTGACCTCAGGTGATCCATCTACCTTGGCCTCTCAGAGTGCTGGAATTACAGGCATGAGCCACCGCACCTGGCCAGGTCATTACTCACCTCTTAAGAGTCATTCTTGAAGCCGGGCACGGTGGCTCACGCCTGTAATCCCAGCACTTTGGGAGGCTGAGGGGGGTGGGTCACGAGATCAGGAGTTCAAGACCAGCCTGGCCAAGATGGTGAAACCCCATCTCTACTAAAAATACAAAAATTAGCCACGCCATAGTGGCGGGTGCCTGTAACCCCAGCTACTCGGGAGGCTGAGGCAGAGAATTGTTTGAACCTGGGAGGTAGAGGTTGCAGTGAGCCAAGATCGCACCACTGCACTCCAGCCTGGACGACAGAGCGAGACTCCGTCCAAAAAAAAAAAAAAGTGATTCTTGCGTCCCAACATGTCTGAAATTCAAGAGTCATGAGTCCTCAGTGACTTCATTCCCCAGGGCCTGGGGGTGGGCCTGAGAGAAGGCGGGTGGGTCATAAAGGAGGGTGAAGATGCGAGTGGCCTCTGCAGGCCCTGATCTCCCAGTCTAGATGAGAAAGCCTCGATTCTGCTGCTGCGCAGTGAGCTCAGGTGAGTTACCTGATGGTTTTGCCATTTGTCAAGTAGGGTGGAATTGGCTGCCTACCAGTTTAAAGGGGCCTACTGAGAATAGAATTTGAATATAGAATTGGGCAGGCATGCTTTGAAAATACAGAATACAAGTGCCATTTACTTACTGCTGCCTCCCCGCCCCAGGCAGAGGCTACTGCTCACCACTAGTGTAGCAGGACCAGTGACAGAGGTGTCAGAAGCTTCCCTGGCAGGACCTGCTCATCCTCCTGGACCTTGTAGTTTTGTGGAATCCACAAGGCAAGGCAGACAGATCCAGCAAACATCAGCTTGAAAGTACCAGGGACAAGCAGAGGGAGTAGAGGTCACGGGCTCTGTTCTCAAGAGTTCACGATTCACTTTGGAAGTCAAGGTGAATACTAAAAGAGCAACACCAGGGAGGCAGGGAATCAGACACACAGCATGCGTGGGCATTCTGCTGCGCAAAAGGCAGGGGCTGTTCCCTCCCTCGCTGGACCTTCCTCCCATGCTCCAGGCATGCCCTGCCTCAGGGCTGTGGGACAGGCTCCCCCTCCCTGAAACACTCTTTCCTGCAATATTGCTTGCGAACTCCCTCCACCCTTCATGCCTTTGCTCAGATGTTACTTCCTCCGGGAATCCTCATGCCTCCCAGTTTAAAATTTCAGTGTGTCTCCTTCCCTCAGTGCTCCGGATTCCCTGTACTCTGCTTTGCTCTCCATTTTTCCGGAGCACTGACCGCTCTAGCATGCTGTGTTGCTCACTCATGCTTACTGAGAGGTGGCAGGGCCTGGGCTCTGGAGCCAGGCTGCCTGGGGTTGAGTTGTGGCTTCACTACTTGCTACTCACATGGCTTTGGGTGGATTATTTAATCCCTTTGGCCTTGGTTTCCTCATTTGTATGAACAATACCTAACTCAGAATTTTTGTGAGGATCAAGTGAATTTATATTTATAAAATTCATAGCATAACACCTGCCATGGAGTCAGTGTTATGTGTTTAATAAATACAGCTTTTATTGTCTATCTCCTTCCACAAAAATGGAAGCTTCATGAAGTCAGAAACCCTATTTGTTTTGTTCTCTGATGGATCCCTAAGCATTTTGAGCAGGACCTGGGGCAAAGCTGGCCATCTGTGCTCACCGAGTGAGTGACTGGGTCAGGGGAGGGTGTGGTCTGGGACAGTGCCAGGGAGCAGTGAGGTGTGGGTCAGTGCTGTGCACAGGTCTGCCCTGGGTCAGCTGGCTGAAGAGGCTGAAGCTGCTGTGTGCCAGTGTGTTTGTACACAGTCCGGGGGAGTGGGAGGGACAGTGCCGGGCTGGGGCGGAGGGCCTGGTTGCATTTGGAGAGTGCTGGGCCGGGTCCTACTGCAAGAGGAGAGAGAGGGTCTGGCTGTCACGGGCACAAAGAAGCCTACAGGGCCCAGTGTTTCCAAGTGCTCTTCCATCCACCTCCTATCCTGGCCTGAGCCCTCTTTGCTTGGGAGAGCAGAGGAGACCTTGTGCATTTAGCAGGGAGGGCATGTCCAGAGGCCTTGGTGAGGCTGCCTACACTGGGGAGGAACCTGGGCCCAGGTGCTCCAGGCTGCGGCTGGAGCCGGTGGAGCGCAGCCAGCCAGGCTACACAGACCAGTCGCTGCCCACCGGCCCTCCCCTTCCTGCCTACGGCCACCCCTCTGCCACCTGGCATCTTGCACTCTCCTGCCATGGACAGCAACCAGCCCGGCAGTGCCCTGCTGTGCTAACCGGGACCAGGAGGCCCAGCCCATCCTCCCTGACCACCTCACAGGGTCAGAGGACTGCGTAAGAAATGGATGCAGAAGCCAGTGCGGTGGCTATGCCTGTGGTCCCAGCTATGAGAAAGATCCACCTCCGGTGGCGTTCTCGGCCCAGGGTGATGGAGGGTGTCCAGCACCCATAGGGGGCGTCAGCCTTGGAGTTCCCGGCGGCCACTGCCAGGCACAGTGTGACCCAGCAGGAGAAGAGGGACTTGGGACACTTTTACATGCAGTCCCTGTGACCTCCGTTCACCGCCAGGGATGGCTGCCAGTAAGGGGACCAACTCCCTGACCAACTCCCTACACGACTCCCGGTCCACACCGGCACGGCCCAAGCTCCAGAGGGGTGGGGACCTTTCCCAGAGGTGTGGAGTCCGGGGCGCCCTGCCAGGACCTCCTCGGCGGCACCAGCGGCTCCAGGGCTCGAGCAGTGGTAGATCCAGAAAACAGACCACGAAAGGAGTCGCAGAAACATGAATGTGACACTTTTAATTCCATTTAATTCCACCACTCTGAAGAATGCAGGTCTTTCTAAATCATAAAACAAAGGCCAGAAGCCATCAAGTAAATAACCTGACCACATAAAGTTCAAACAGAATTTATCTTTGCATACTGCATGACTGAGTGGAATGACAACAAACGGGTGTTGGGGCGCATTTGTGCAAGTATATTCGTGATGAGAACATCGTTCTCAGGCCAGCGTGGTGGCTCCTGCCTGTAACCCTAGTGCTTTAGGAGGAGGAAGAAGGATTGCTTGAGGCCAGGAGTTTTAGACCAGCCTAGGCAACATACTGAGACCCCATCTCCATAAAAACACACACGAAAAACAACAAAATCGATTTTGCATTACTTACTATAATCACAAAAAAACGAAGAAGAAACCAGAGGCATTGAGAGGGGCCTAGTTAAATAAGTTCCAGTACACCCAAACAATGAAATACCATGAATTTGTGGGTTTTAAAAAATAGGGTAAATGTTGAGGATGAACTCGTCCATGAAATACACTTCACCTCGCTCATACAAACAGTAACTGAAAATGGGTCACTCACATGTTAAACATAAAACTATAAAACTTTAGGGGAGAAATTCTAAGAGAAAAAATGGAGCCCTAGAACTAGGTAGAGATTTGAGACTTGACACCAAAAGCGTGACCCATCCAAGTATGGATACATCAGAATTCGCCAACATTTAAAACCCAGGCTCTGGGAAACACTGGCTTAAGAGGATGAAATGAAAAAGTACAGACCAGGAGAGAAGACAGGCATTCCTGGGAGATATTGCGGGTTCAGTTCCAGGCTCCCACAATCAAAGCAAATAGGGAAATAAACTCCGTTACCCAATGTTTTCCTTTCCCAGTGCATATACACGTTATGTTCACACTATGGTGTAATCTATTAAGTATGCAATAGCATTATGTCTAAAAACCATGCACATTCCTTAATTTAAAAATACTCTCTTGGGCAGGATGTGGTGGCTCACGCCTATAATCCCAGCACTTAGGGAGGCCAGGGCAGGTGGCTCTCCTGAACTCAGGAGGTCAAGACCCGCCTTGGCAGTGTGGCAAAACCCTGTCTCCACAAAAAAAATTAGCCGGGTGTGGTGGTACATGTCTGTAGTCCCAGCTACTAGGGAATATAAGATAGGAGGATCGCTTGAGCCTGAGATGTCGATGCTGCAGTGAACCATGTTTGTGCCACTGCTCTCCGGCTTGAGTGACAGCACAAGACCCTGTCTCAAAAAAAGAAAAAAGAATATTGGTTTGCTTAATGAATTGTGATACAAAAAAAACTTTGCTAAAAAAATGCTAAGGATTATCTGAGCCTTTAGAGACCCCTACATAATCTTTTGATCTTTTGCTGGTGGAATCATGCCATGAAACTGGCTGCTGACTGATGGGGATGGCGGTTGCTGAAGGATTGTAGGGGGAGGGGGTGCTGTGGCAATTTCTTAAAATAAGACAACAATGAAGTTTGCCACATCGCTTGACTCTCTTTCACAAAAGATTGATCTGTAGCTTTGTAATGCTGTAGAACTCCTTTCAAAATTGAAGTCAGTGCTCTCAGATCCTGGTGCGGCTTTATTAACTAAGTTTATGCACTATTCTAAATCCTTTGTTGTCATTTCGACAATGTTCGCAGCATCTTCCCCAGGAGTAGATCCTATCTCAGGAAACCACTTTATTTGCTCATCCCTAAGAAACAACTCCTCATCTGTTCAAGTTTGATCATGAAATCACAGCAATTCAATACCATCTCCAGGCTCTACTTCTAATTCTCATTCTCTTGCTATTTCCCCCACATCTACAGTGACTTTCTCCACTAAGTCCTGAACCCCTCAAAGTCATCCATGAGGGTTGGAATCCACTTCTTCCAAATTCCTGTTAATGTGGCTAGTTTGACTTCATCCTATTTGATTACAGATGTTCTTAATGGCATCTAGAATGGTGAATCCTTTTGAGAAGGTTTTCATTTTACTTTGACCAGGTCCATCAGAGGAATCACCATGTATTGTAGCTACAGCATTATGAAGTATATTTTTTAAATAACAAGGTTTGAAAGTCTTTGATCCATGGGCTGCCGAATGGATGTTGTCTTAGCAGGCATGAAAAAACACTCATCTCCTTGTACATCTCCAGCAGAGCTCTTGGGTGACCAGGTGCGTTGTCAGTGAGCAGTAATCTTTTGAAAGGTATCCTTTTTTCTGAGCAGTGGGTCTCAGAGTGGGCTTACAGTAAACCATGCTGTAAACAGATGTGCTGTCATCCAGGCTTTGTTGATTATTTATAGAGCACAGGCAGAGTGGATCTGGCACAATTCTTAAGGGCCCTAGAATTTTGGGAATGGTGGATAAGAATTGGCTTCCATTTAAAGTCACCAGCTGCATTGACCCCTAACAAGAGAATCAGCCTATCCTTTGAAGCTTTGAAGCCAGGCATTGACTTTCCTTCTCTAGCTAGGAAAGTCCTAGATTGCATCTTCTTCCAACAGAAGGCTGTTTTGTCTGCACTGAAAATCTGTTGTTCAGTGTCACCACTTCATCAGTGAACTCAGCTAGATCTTTTGGGTAATTTACTGCAGCTTCTACATTAGCACTTGCTGCTTCATCTTGTTATTTTATGTTACGGAGATGGTTTCCTTCCTTCATCTCATAAGCCAACCTCCTCTGCTAGCTTCAAACACTTCTGCAGCTTCCTTGCCTCTCTCAGCCTTCATAGAATTGAAGACAGTTAATGCTTTGTTCTGGATTAGGCTTTGTCTTAAGGGAACGTTGTGTCTGGTTTTATCTTCTAACCAGACCACTAAAACAAAACCTTTTCCCATATCAGAAATAAGCTGTTTCACTTTATTACCATTTGTGTGTTCACTGGAGTAGGACTTAATTTCTTTCAAGAACTTTTCCTTTGCATTCACAACTTGGCTAGCTGTTTAGTGCAAAAGGCCTAGATTTTGGCCTCTCTCAGCTCTCAACATGCCTTCCTGGCTAAGCTTAATTATTTCTAGTTTTAGATTTGAAGTGAGGGATGTACACTTGAACACTCAAGAGGCCACTGTAGGGTTATTGATTGGCCTGGTTTCAATATTGTGTGTCAGAGAATAGGGAAGCCCAAGGAGAGAGAGACCTGAGGGAACAGCTAGTTGGTGGAGCATTCAGAGCACACACAATATTTATCCATTAGTTCACGGTCGTATAGGAGTGCAGTTCGTGGTACCCCAAAACAATGACAATAGTGATGTCAAAGATCATTGATCACAGATGATCATAATACATATCATTATAATGAAGAAGTTTGAAATGTTGTGAGAATTACCAAAATGTGACAGAGACCCAGAGTGATCACATGCTGGCGGGACGATGGCGCCAGAAGGTTTCCTTGATGCAGGATTACCACGGCCTTCAATTTGTGAAAAGCAGATTGTACAATACAGCAAAGCACAATGAAGCAAAGCATAATAAGATGAGGGCTGCTTGGATTTGCAGATTTCAGGTCCAACCAAGTGCTAGTATCTAGAATGTACCAAGAACTCTCAAAATGCAACAGCATTTTTTGAAAATCCAAATACAAAATAGACAAAGGACACTAATAGGCATTTCACCAAGAGTATATACAGATGTCAAGTAAGCACATGAAAAGATGGCCGCCGTCTCACGGGAAGGTGTCGTTATGAAGCGAATGTATATATCCCCCAGATTCATATGTAAAAGTCCTAACCCCCTGTGTGGCTGAACTTGGAGTAAGAAATAATTCATTAAGGTTGAATGAGGTCATAAGTTGGGGTCTTGATAAGACAGGATTTGTGTCCTTGTTAGAGGAGACCCCAGGGAGTTGGCTCCCATTCTCTCCACCTGCACACCACATCCTTACCAACGCTTGTAATTTCTGTTTTTGTTTTTGTTTTGTTTTTAAATAGTATTCATCCTAATGGGTGTGGTGTCATGTCTCATTGCAGTTTTGGTTTGCATTTCCCTAATGATTCATGATGTTAAGCATCCTTTGAAGTGCTTGCTGGCCATTTGTATACCTTTAGAAAAATGTCTACTTAAGTACTTTGCTTTTTTTTTTTTTTTTTTTTTTGAGACAGAGTCTCACTCTATCACCCAGGCTGGAGGGCAGTGCTGTGATCTCGGCTCACTGCAATATCCGCCTCCCAGGTTCAAGTAATTCTCATGCCTCAGCCTTCCAAGTAGCTGGGACTAGAGTCATGCACCACCATGCCCTGCTAATTTTTGTGTTTTGTGTAGAGATGGGGTTTTGCCATGTTGACTAGGCTGGTCTTGAACTTCTGACCTCAAGTGATCCATCCTCCTCGGCCTCCCAAAGTGTTGGGATTACAGGTATGAGCCACAGTGCCTGGCTGCTTTGCTCATTTTTTAAATTGGGTTGGTGGATTTTTTGTTGTTGAGTTTTAGTAGTTCTCTTTATATTCTGTTTATTAATCCTTTATCAGGTATATGATTTTAAAATATTTTCTTCCATTCTGTGGGTTGCCTTTTTACTTTGTTAATAGTGTATTTTGATGCACATAAAAATTTAATTTTCTTGAAGTCTAATTTGTCTACTTTTCTTTTGCTATTAGTGCTTTTGGTGTCATATGCAAGAAATCATTGCCAAATCCAATGTCATGAAGCTTTTCCTCTAGAAGTTTTATTGTTTCAGTCTTACATTTGTATCTTTGTTCCACTTTGAGTGAATTTTTGTATATGCTATTAGGTAAAGATCCAGCTTCATTCTTTTGCATGTGTATGTTCAGTTTTCCCAGCACCAGTTGTTGAAAAGATTGTTCTTTCCCCCATTAAATGGTCTTGGTACCCTCATCAGAAATCATTTGACTACAAATCTGGGCTCTCTATCGGTCTCTATGTCTATCTTTATGCCAGTACCACACTGTTTAAATTACAGTAGCTTTGTAGTAAGTTTTGAAATCAGAAAATGTGAGTTTTCTAGCTCTGTTCTTTTTCAAGATTGCTTTAGCTATTCAGGGCCTTTTGATATTTCATATGAATTTAGGATAGGTTTTCCTATTTCTGCAAAAAAAAAAAAAACATGGTATTTTGGTAGGGATTGCATTACATTTATAGATTGTTTTGGGTATTATTGATATCTTAACAATATAAGGTCTTCCAATCCATGAACATGGAATATGTTTCCATTTATTTATGTCTAATATTCTAAGTTTTGTACTTTTCATTGTACAAGTCCTTCTCCTCCTTAGTTAATTCTTACTTTCTTTTTTTTTGGAGATGGAGTTTCGCTCTTGTTGCCCAGGCTGGACCCCATCCGGGGTCACTGGGCTGGAGGGTCCCATCTTTGGAACAGAGTGGGACTAGGGGCCATTCCAGAACAGTGCCCAGGAGAGAATGGGCTCTGAACCGGCCACCCAGCCCCCTCCTGCTGTGTGTGACTCTGTGCGGAGTGTATGGCCTCCCACCTCCCGGCCTGTTTGAGGGCTTCTCCCCTCCCCTCTCTGCTGCCTGGTCCCCTGGAGCTCTCCCTTTGCCGCCATGGGGCTCAGTTAAAGAAAAAAACTGATCCCAGCAGATGAGGGGAGGAACAGCCTGGCTGGGAACAGAGGTGGGCATGGGGGGATGTTGTCTCCCCTGATGCGCAGGCGGTGGCTGGGAGAGCGTCAGGGGGGCGTGGATGAAAGCTCAGAATCCAGCTTGTGGGTCCCAGCTCTAGACTTCCCGACTCCCAGTTTCCCCAAAAGGTCTGTAGTGTCCTGGGCACCCAGGCCCCGATCTCAGATGGAGGGGGCACAGTGTCTCCCACAAGTGGCTCCGCCCAGCCTCAGGGCTCCTCACACACACCCAGGGCCTCTGGAGTGGGCAACTCGTGCATCCTCCACCTCCCTCAGCTCAAAACCAGGGCAGGTTCGAAATGCCTGCTCACCCTTCTTGATGCCTGCTCAGCGGAGCCCCAGGTTGGGGGTGGGGGTTGGAGGTGAGGCAGCCTCTGGCCTCACTGGAGGGAGGTGGTGGGCTGAACAAGCTGGCAAAGGACATGACCTACAGGGTGGGTTTGAGGTGGGGAGCGATTCAGGCAGATGCCTGTGTGGCCCTGCTGACCTAGCCCAGGCAGGGTGTGACAGGTCTGCCCAGCTCTGAGGGCACAGCTGTCTCCAGTCTCCAGCTCACTCCTGATCCCCAGGGCTACGTGTCCAGAAAGCCTGGGAGCTTGGATCAGCTGGACACAGATGGCCTGTCCTTCCAGCACCCTTGCTAGGAACTGGTTGGTGTAGACTCTGGGCAGCAGATGGCCAGGCTTTGCCCACAGGGTCCCTGGCTCCTCCCATGAGGTCACCCCATAGAACTGACTGTGCCCCTATCGAGCCCTCCCCGCTAGCCCCTCACTAGCCATCAGCTGCTCCCCCTCTCTTGCCCTTGCCCGTTGGGCCCTGGGGGTGATGGCTCTGCTGTCGCCTGCCCAGAGAGTGCACCACTCCCCATGCTGCCCCCCACCTGGCTACACCCTGAAAAATGTACCTTACCAAACCCTCCCACATGCACAGCCTGAGAAGTGGACTGTGGCCTTGCTGGCAGCAGACTACCAGTTGCCTAGCCCTGCTCAACTCTGCTTCTGACCCCTATAACTTCCTGTCAGCGGCTGGGCCCCACACCTAACCAGCCAGCCAGCACCCAGAAGGGCGCCCAGCTTCCAGAGAGGAGGGCGCTGACCAGGGTCTGGACCTAGGTGGCAGACACAGCCAACCAGCCCGTCCCTCAGCGGCTCCCTCTGCAGGCCTCCGCCCTGTTCCCACTGCACAGGAACCTGTAGGGGCAGGTGGGAGGCCCAGGCCTCAGCCCAAAGAGCAACAGGGAACAGCTGGGGCTTGGTGGCTGGATGAGGGTTCCGTGCCAGAAGCCTCCAGGACAGCCCTGGCTCCCCATTTCCTCCCATGCCATCCCATGCCCACAAGAATGCCACTTTGGCTGGCTGCAGGAGGGTGGGAGGGGCTTCAAACCCTATGAGAGAGGGGGTGGGGGTCACAATCTTCAGCTTTAGTGGGCCGCTCTGGGGTCACTGATAATTGAAGTTGACGCCTGCGCAAGTAAGCACAGGAAGTGTCTCTCAAGGCCCTCTGCCGAGCAACGGAGCAGGCCTGAGACTGGAGCCGGTCCATCCAGCGCTGTCTCAGACTAATGGCCAAGCCACATGACTCATCTGGAGGATGTGATCTATCCCTGTGGTGAGACGCTCAGTTCCTAGTCCGGGGGCTGCTGGGTGTGTAGGGACCCTGGGAGGAAGAATCTTTGTTTGGGGTCAGGCCTTAGCCTCCACTGGCTCTGTGAGCTTTGCCTGAGGTTCCCCATCTGTGGCAAATGGGGACGAGTCTTGATGTGCTATGGAGACCCGTTGAGCCACAGCAGGGGCTTGAGATAGTGGCACTTGGCAGCCATACCCCCTGGGAGGTGGCAGTGTGTGCATAGCCCACCCCTTCATGGGAGGGGCTGGGCAGGAGTGGCTGGGGTGTCTGGGCCCCACCTCACCTTCTGTGTGGCTGGGAATGGCATTGCACTCCGCAATGCCCTGGTAAGCCTAGGCTGGGACCAAGGGTGATAGGGATAAAGCAGGCCAAGGTGGGATGAGGGGCCACAGAGCAGCAACCAGAGATGTGTGGCACACCAGGCAGAGGGCCGGCCTGCCCAGCATGTCTCCGCCCCTGCCCGAAGCTGCCTACCACTGGGCTGAGATGGGAGCCACCAGGGCTCTGGTAGGTCCTCACTTCCTCTGGACAAGGTAGAAGGTAGACAGGCCACCAGTCTTGTACCCTGCTCATCTCCCTCAGGGCCACCTCCACGGCCAGGGTCAGGGCAGAGAGCACAGGGCTGCCCAGTCACCAGGTCTCTGTTTCATATCAGCAGACCTGGGCTCTGAGGAGGGCCATCAAGGCCTCAGGCTGGCCCACTCCATCCTTGAGTCAGGGTTCTTCAGACTGACACAGGCTGGGCTGCAAGACGTTCATCTGCATGGTCCTCTCATGCAGGGTGGGCCTGGGGAGGACCCAGCCCATCTGAGCTGACTCCCAGCGCTCCTCCAGGTACGGGGCAGCCTGGCAGTTGTCTGAAGACCCCGGGATGCACTTAGGAGCTCATCAGTGAGGCCTGGTGGGTGCCCCAAGCAGAAAGCAGAGAAGGGACACCTGCACCCCTTGGGGTGTGTGCAGGGGCATCACTGGGTTCTCTGGCCCCATACGCCCCCTCCCCTGCCCCGTGGGGGTTGGCTTGATAGAGTGGGGGATACCAAGCAGGTGACCTCCAAGAGCCTCTTCTGGGTTTGGAGTCCACATTCCGCAGGAGGGGAGAGGTGGGGAACCCCTGAAGAGTTACAGGTAACATCAGGTCTGGATCCCTTCCTTGGGATGGTGCAGAGAGGATCACAAGGCCCAGGAGGCCCCCAGAACTCTCTTAAGCCTTGAGCCTGTTTCTTAGTGAAAAATGGGGTGATTGTGCTCCAGAAAGGGGTTTCTGTGCAGGGGGCCGGGGGAGGGGTTCATGGGTTTAGTGAGACCAGGAAGGGAGTGGGTAGGCAGAGGCCATCCCCAGGCCTCGGGACAAAGCACTTGCCCGCTTGAGGAGCAGGCCAACTTAGGCCGCCTCACCTCGGGCCTGCGCCCTGGTCCACTGCAGCCCAGGCCGCCATCCCCTTGGCCTCCTGCAGGGGCCGCCGCCTCTTCAGGAATGCACCGCCTTTGGGGCCCGCGCCACCAGGGTGCACTGGGCTGGCTGAGCGCCTCCTGCCGCCTGGCCTGCAGCGCGCCCCGCTCCTGACGGCCAATGCCCCCGAGCTCCCAGCCTGCCGCAAGGTCCGTTCCCGGCCTGTCGCCGACCCGCCCCAGCTAGCGGGCGGGGCAACTGGGCGGATTCCTTGCACCTCAAACCACCTGATCCCAGACGACTTTCATCCTGCTGGCGATCCAGGCCGCTGGCGACCTCGCCCTGCAGGCACGTGGCTAAGCCCAGCCGGAGCCAGGAGGAGGGGAGCGCGCCTAGCCTTGTCCCACGGCCAGACTGGAGCGGCTGGCGCCTGGATGTAGACCCAGCGGCGGGGAGACCCAAGGCGATTTTCGGTCCCCAAGGCGCCCGCCCGATCCCTACGATGAAGAGGGCGTCTGCTGGAGGTGAGTGTCCGTGGTGGGGGCCTGGGCTGGCAGTCAGGCTCTTGGATGGGGAAACAGGCAGGTTAGTGGGAGCCTGGAAGAGGCGGATGGGGCAGGTAGAACCATAGAGATTCCTGGTAGGACCTTGCCTGTGTGCACCCACAACTGGGAGCCACGGAGGGGAGCAGGGTGTCCTGGAAGGGGATGACATGGGACGTCCAGGCTTGGCGTCTGTCCCTTGGCCAGCATTGACCTAGGCCAGGTGGGCATCTGCCCCCAGGAGCACTGTGTACCGGGATGCCTGGAATTCCACCTTACAGAGTGGAATTAGTCACTCTGTAAGGCCTGTGGGAAGACTTTGGAAGATTTGAGACCTGCTTGAGAAAGCACATTTTTCTTCCTTGGGTTGCATGAGTGCTCTGTGGTCACTGGAATGGTGGGCCACGCAGGGCGGTCTGTGATCAGGAACGCTGAACAGCCCCAGGGTGCCATCCTTTCTTCTGGGCCACCCTGAGAGGCAGGCCTGTGGCTGGACCCCATGCACCTAGACCAGCCCCATCCTTAGGGTTTTCTCCCCTCAAGACTGATGTTCTTCCTGGAGAGTGTCACATGGTGGAGCAGTAGGTCTGGGCCTTCTTGGCCAAGGGTCTGAGTCTGCAGGTATGCAGGGGCGGTGCCTCTCAGGAGGAGGCAGCTCTGCTTGGAGATGAGGGCTCTGGGTACGTCATGTTCCTGGGACTCTTGGGTCCAGTGGGGGACTTGGGTCTGGTTGGCCAAGTCCATTGAGCCCACATTTGCCCTGATCCCTTTCTGGCTTGGTGGTTCCTGAGGCTCTTGTCCCTAGCCCAAGCCCAAGCCCATGCCCATATGCCCATCGCAGAGGCTAGACGAGGCTCATCCTCCCTGTGGCTGCCCTGAGTGGTGGGCCCCTGGGGCTGCATGGCTCAAAGGGTGGAGCCCTGGGTGTCTGCAGTAGCCAGCTGTGGCCTCCCTCCTGCTGCAGAGCCCCTGCCCCTCAGCCATGGATGCTCAGGGACAGGGCCGTGGGTCACTGTGTGGCTCTTATGGCTCCTTGAGGCCCAGTTCCTGAGGCCACGGTGCCAGGTGTGGCCCATGTGGGTGCTGACTGGCAGCTGCAGGCAGGGTGGCAGGTGGGCAGTGGTGAGAATGCCTTCTCTTTACAGGTTCCAGGCCCTGATGCCCTGACCCTGGGGGACGACAGCATCTGTAGCCTGAACTTTGTGTCTGAGCCAAGGCTGGACGTCCCTGACTATGGGCCCGGGGACCTGCACGCAGCCTACCAGCCATCCCTGTCACTTAGCGCCTCTGATGCCTTCTCAGCACTTTGCACTCCCTGAGCCTCAAGGCCTCAAGCTGGTGGGGCGGGGACCATGTGGCTCTGCAGCCCCTGCGCTCCGAGGGTGGACCCCCCCACGCCCCACTGTAGCATCTTTGCCCCCCATGCACTGCCCAACCGCAACAGCAGTCTGTTCTGTGATAGTGTGCTCAACCCTGACCCACCTGGTGGCCACGCCTGCCCCACCCATCCAGCAGTTGGCGTGGCCAGATACCACTCACCCTACCTGCACCCTGGGGCAACGGGCGACCCACCATGGCCCCTGCCCCGCAGCTTCAGCCCTGTGCTGGGCCGCCAGCCCCCGGAGCCCTCGCCTGTGCACTACAACAACCTGTCCAGGGCCATCATGGCATCCATCCAGGAACGCAAGGACAGGGAGGAGCATGAGCGCCTGCTGCGCTCCCGGACAACTCACTCTTCGGCGACTTGGGCGTCTGTGACGCACCCAGCTTCTACACCCTGCAGCAGGCCAGTGTGCCGTCCCAGGGCCCCCAAGGTTCCACGCTGCGTTACCGCTCCTGAGAGGACCTCGTGGCTGGGCCCGGCTTCGGCGGTGCCCGCAACCCTGCCCTACAGACATCCCTGTCCTTGCTGTCCAGCTCCATGAGCTGTGCAACTCGGATGTCGTCCTCCCTGCAGGCTGATAAGGCCAGCAGCAACACCCTGGGGCCCCGGTCCAGCAGTGACTCACACAGGTCAGTCACACTCCAGGGCCTGCCCTCCCTGACAGGCACTCCTGACTCACCGTCCTACGTGGGCCCCAGAAGTGTCGCTTTCATCCACATGGACCTCCCAGAGCCACTGCCCTCGCTGGCCGTGCAGAGGTGGGTGCCAGGAGGTGCGGGTGGGCTTCCTGGCACAGGGCAGCTGTCCACCCGTCTGCAGGGCCCCTCTTGGCTGGGCACTCGTAGGTCATCCCAGGGGCCTGAGTTTTTCTCTGGTGACGGGACAGGGAGGATGTGCCTCACCCTGCCTTGAAGGCCCTGGCTAGCCCGTGTGGCCCAGCTCTGAGGATGTCCTGGGCACGCTCTGGGGACAGGGTATGAGAATTTGTGTCCTCATGCCAACAACTCGTTCCCCCAGAGCTGGCGTAGACCCAGCATGTGGGAGGCCGTGGGGCTTTCTCCTTGGGGCAGGTGTCATGCGGCAACCTGGGCCTCCTTTAGGCCGTGGCTCTGGCTTCCTGGGTCACAGTGGCCCTGTCCACCCAGGGTTCTCCCTGGGTCTGCTTTGCTGCATCTCTTGGAGGCTGGGGCTGAGGACATTACCTAGCTGCAAAATGTGCCACCCTGGGTGGCCAGGCCCTGGCCCAGGGCCCTGTGGGACATAGTTCCAGGAAGCAGGGACTTCCCTGTTCGTAGGTGGGGAAACTGAGGACTGGAGAAAGCAGGTGTGCTCCAGGCACCCAGTAGGTTGTTAACTGAGAAAGCAGGGTCAGCTGGCTCGCAGGCCCAGGTCCAGGTAGGAGAACTGCACACCTGCTGGGGACAGGACCCAGGCCGCGGTGCATGGTGTCCTCATGGCGTCTGTTGCCCCATCTGGGCCTGGAAACTTCAAGCACAGGCTCAGGTGTTTCCCATCGTCAGATGCAGCCCCAGGGGGAGAGCCCAGCCCAGCCTAGGCCAGGCCACTTGGCCACAAAGGGGCTGAGGGCACAGCAGTCCATCCAGCCCTGAGCAGACCTCCCCTACCCCACAGGGTGGGAGTCTGTTCAGCTTTTGTGGAGTTGGGGAGGAGGCTGCCATTGGCAGTGATAAATGGGGAGCCCGAGACCTAGAAGTGGGCAGCATTGCAGCCAGACAGGGATCGCAGCCCTGGGACAAAGGGCTCTCACCTCAAGAAGGTTTAAGCAGCAAGGGTAGAGCTGCTGTTGGTCAGCGCTGGTGGGCAGGAGGGCAGCCCCTCGTTTTCCTGAGAGAGAGCAGGAACGAGGCCAGGCAGAGTGACCAGGGTCCCAGGGCAGGGCAGGGGCTCCGGCCAGTGCCCACCTGGCTGCCCCATGCTCTCTGTGGCCAGTGCTGCCAGCTAGGAGGGACCCAGGGACCCGGGAAGGTGGTAGCAGTTCTGACGACATCTGTCTGTCCTGTGATGGCACAGCTGCTCCCCAGGCAGGCTCTGCATCTCCCACCTGCTTTCCAGGTGAACCCTCCGAGCCCAGAAGGCAGGGACTGCACTGGGCCCCCACGACATGGTTACACCAGTCCACGTCCGTGTCGTCTGTGTCCTGCTGCCTCCTCTGTCCTCTGTCCCGATGCATTCCTGTGTTCACCGTGTGCACGCGTGGATGTGCTTGTTTTGATGCAGGAACCACCCTCAGTTGAAGACTCCCCTAGGTAAGCTTAATGGGCAGTCCCCGGGTCTGGCCTAGCTGGAACCTGCCACGGGCCCCCCAGGGCCCTCTGCCAGCCCTATGCGGCACACGCTGGTTAAGAAGGTGTCTGGCGTGGGTGGGACCACGTACGAGATCTCGGTGTGAGGACTAACCACCACCCATCTGCTGTGGTGCCACAGGGACCAGGACCCCACAGCGCACCCCCCCCCCCCCC
>NW_016809579.1:388064-422320 GCF_001698545.2 Rhinopithecus bieti | reverse complement strand
CCCCCCCCCCCCCACCAACTTCTCTGCCCCAGGGACAAGAGGCCACCCTAGCCTGGTGTGGACCCATTGGCGGGAGAGAGCGCCATGCCTCCACACCTTGCCCCAGGCGCCCTGCCTGCCTGTCCACTCATCTGCCCATGGGGAAGTCGGCTCACTGGGAGAAGGGCCGCAGGGCTGGTCTGCGTCTGGGCCCATCCCATGGCTAGGGCAGTGCAGGGGCCTAGTCAGCCTCTTTGGAGCCCCCTCTCTCAGCCAGGCTTGGCCCACTCCCATCACCCATGCACCCCAGATCATCGCCAGGCCAGTCCCCAACGGTCCCTTTACAGACGGGTCCCAGAGATGGACAGAGGCATCCAGGGCCTCTGCCATCCTTCCGACACAGCCTGTGGGCTCCCGGACCGAGTGTCCCCCACCAGGCTACTCCTAACTAACGCATTGCCTTTCACTGACCCCACTGGGAGCTCGTAGCTTAGCAAGGCCGATGCTTCTGCTCTGGCCTGTTCTGGGTGGTGCTGGATAGGTAGACAGATGGCCAGCCATGTGTCAGTGCTCCAGCTGCCACTGTCCCTTTCATCAAAGCCTAGACCTTTGCTTTATGCTCTTGTGGGAAGTGACAGGACAGGTGGGAGCAGGCATGGGGATGCTGCTGCCACGGGGCCTGTGACACCCAGAGCCCCCTCCCCAGCCCTCAGGCCCTCCCTGCCAAACTGGAGAACCCTGCCCCAAGGCATGCCATGTCCCCAACCCTGGCCTGGCTGCGGTGCTCACGCCGTGGGAAAGCACACTGGGGAGGAGTCCGTGCTTCCCTTGGCGTCAGGGACCTGAGAGTAAGCACACGACAGCATCCACCTGCGTTGTGTCTGTTTTGTTTTTATATCTACATCTATATAGCTATAATTTTATTAAAAAAGAAAAACTTATTTTGATTCTTCCCTTGGGCAAGACCAGGGCTATTGCTGCAGGACCCCCAGAGTTACGGGAGGGCAGAGGCCGGGCCCCGGAAGGGGGGTTGGCTGCTGTCTGGTGTGCAGGGGTAGGTGGATTCCTCAGGGGCATTTCTGTGGACTTGGGCTGAGTCAGAGGCTTGGGAAGAGGGCGTGGCCGATGGTCTGTGGCTAGGAAGTGTGAGGGTCTCTTGCCTTGGGTCTGCATCAGTTCTGGCAGTGATAGGGTGGGGGAAAGACTTTGGTCTGCCGCTACCCACAGGGGAATCCCAGGAACCCAAGAGCTTGGCGAAATGAAGTGTGGGTGCATAGGGGCCACATGCTGGCTCAGGGCCACGTGGGGGCCGCTGAAACTGCTGGAACTCTCCTGCCTGACAAATGCCAGGGGCAGGGCTGAGGGAGTGTGAGGGATGCGCAGCTGTTCAGGGCTGAGACAACCTGGGCTGGGGCTGTCCCATTGTGGGAGGGGTGCGGGCTGTAGGGCCCCGAAGCTGGTCCTGTGCTGACCACCTTTCTGCTTCTCTCTCACGGACGCTGCAGCCCACAGGGAGCGGATTGGCACCTGTACCCGTGGATGGGGGCAACGTGACCAGCCTTGGGTGTCTCCTGGGCTGCACCTATGCCACCTTGGCCACCTGGAAGACCGCCCAGCACTGCGGGCCCCCTGGAGCCCGACCACCTGGGGCGCCCCCACGTGGGGCCATGTGCCGCCTGCACTTGGCTACCTAGTCTTTTCCCCCAGCCTCCCCGGGCCCTAGCAGGATGACAAGTAGGCAGCTCTGGGGCCTGGGACAGCCCAGCTGGGGACCCAGGAGGTCAGACTGCCATGGATCCTAGGGCAGGGCTGGAGGTGAGCTGGGCTTTCTTCTCCACCAGCCACAGCTTGACAGACTCTCAACCTGCCAAGGTCTGAGACCCTGTGTCCATGTGACCTCAGTGAGTCGTCCCCCACCTGCTGCAAGGGGTCCAGCACCCTACAGGGGGCAGCACCAGAACTTGCGGAGACCAGCACAAACTTTGCTGAGCCTCCCTGTCCAACCAAGCTCTTTAGACCAAGCCACTTCCTCCTCGGGGAGCCCAGGCCTCCGTGGGTTGGGCTGGGTGGGGGGTCTCAGGTTGCCCCCGAAGGTCTCTGCACTCCTGCCCTTCGCCTGACACATGAACAGATGCCTTAATTTCCTGGAGCCACCAGCATGGTGAGCCATTGGCTCCTGCCTGCCTCCAGGGTCCTATGGTCATGGCCAGCTCTGCTTGGGCCCCACTGGGGCTGCCTGCACCCAGAGACGATGCTGCCGGGCGCTCAGAGGGCCCGAGGCCTAAGCCCTGTGTCCTCCAGCAGAGGTATGGCCTGTGGCAGGGTGGCACTCCAGCCAGCCCTTCTCCAGCACAGGGTCCCTGTCCCTGGTTTACCCTGGGCTGCGGCTGTTATTTCTCCCATTTTGGGATGAGAAAGCCACAGAACTCTCCTGCATTGTTCTTAAGGGCACCCCTGCTAATTCATTCCCCAAATAAAATTTTCGGTGTTGATCTCCACAGCTCTGTCTACCAATGTGGTGCCCTGTACCAGACAGGGCCCTGGGTTGGGAAGGTGACAGGACCTGGGCAGGGAGGGTGGTGGCCAGGAAGGGAGGGGAGTTGCATGAGGGGCATGAGGTCAGTGGATCAGCAGGTTCAGTGCTGAAAACCTGACCTCTGAGGTCCACGGGAGGGCCTGGCCCAGGGGGCAAGACCTGAGGACCCCCTAGTCCTTACTGCTGTTGCCTTTCAGTGGAAACCGTCCTAAGACCCCTTGGGGGTCAGAGCCCTGTGCAGAGGGGCTGACTTCTGGAGGGCAGGTGGGATGTGGGGTGAGAAGCCAGCCCTGAGGCTGGGGTTTCCACCCTGAGGGACCTTCGCTGTCGGATGGCCTGGGTGTCCCTTCCCCAATTTCCACAGAGACGTGCTTGCCGGCCATGTATGTCATGACTTTATGTCCAGCCACAGGCCCAGCCCTCAGGACAGACCCTGCCTCCACCCTTCTCTGCACCTCCTGGAAGGGATGGTGTGCAGTGGTGCCGACATGGCCACTGGGCATCTGGGGCAGTGCTGGTCGCCTGGCCTCCTCGCTGGAACCGCTGGGCCCCCAGCCTAGGACAGGAGGCCATCCACCTCAAGGTGCAGGAAGGGGTCCAGCAGGGCCTGGAGCTTCCAGATGGTGGCATGGCTCAGCAGGGGTGGCACCAGCCCCTCGAAGGGCCTGGGGTTCACCGTGTGCACGTAGGCGCCCAGCAGGGCACCCAGCAGCAGCCTCAGGGTCAGTAGCCTACGGGTGGTGGCAGTCAGGGGCAGGGGTACGCAGGGGGCCTGGGGAGCTGGGCTCTGCCGCACAGTAACCTACCAGAGCTGGCCTGCCAGGCCCTTGGAGCTTTCCAGCTTTGGCCTCCCTTTCTGTTGGGGAGCCCACCCTGATGGTCCAGGCTGGGGCCGGGGATCCCTGACTTTGGGAAACCCTCCTCAGACAGGGCTCCCCCCACCACAGCCCTGGCCCCTTCCTCCTGGACAGGTTCCTGCAGCCACTTTTCAGATGCCCCCTGCCCTGAACCTGCTCTGCTGGAGCCCATTTCTCCCCTTCGCCCAAGCAGAGCCCTGGGTGGGGGGCTGGTCTCCAGACCCAGAGGGGGGCATGGGGGGCTCACTGCCATGCTTGCCATCTGCAGCTCCTTCCTGGCCTGAGTGCGGCACTGGGCCCGCTCCCTGCAGAGGCCTGTCAGGACCCCACGCGCTCCACCCCCAGCCTGGCACCCACCCCCTGGCTCAGTGCTATGGAGGTGGGGGATCAAGGATGGATCTGCCCTGTCCTGACCAGGACCCCTTCCGAGACCCTGCTCAGCCGACCCGGTCCCTGCCTCCGTGTTACCTGAGAATCCCCAGCTAGATGTTCTTCTTCTGGTCCAGCATGCCCCGGATGTCCTTCTTGAGGTGTTGGGGGCCAGAGGAGGTAAGCACAGCAGGCCCCAGCCCCGCCCTACCCGGCCTCTCGCCTGCCCGGCCCCATCCTTCTGGGTGCTGCTCTGTGGGGACCTACCAGGAGCCTGGTGGCCTGGTTGTTCAGGGCCATGTACATCTCAGCCATGCTGTCAGGAGGATGGTGGGGTCACACCTGAGGAGGACCCACTGGGTGGGCCCCCAGCACCCCTCCCCCTCAGCCAGGCGGGCACCTCTGTGATGACCGTCTTCTCAAAACACAGGCAGATCTGCTGCAGCTCATTCTGAGGGTGGGGCCCAGGGTGGGCTTGGGCAGCATCAGCAGGGTGGCCAGTACCTCCCTGCCGGGCCCACCGGCCTGCTGCACGAAGGTTCCTCCCCTGACAGCCCTCCCCCAGGCCCACCGGCCTGCTGCATGAAGGTTCCTCCCTCCCCACTGAACACCCCCAGGCCCACCTGGAGTGTTGCATGACGGTTCCTCCCCTGACAGCCCCTCCTCCAGGCCCACCTGGGACTGGTGCACGAAAGCCTCTTGCCCCTAGCACAGCTCCTGCCACACCAGCTGCAGAGGTGCCCTGTTCCCCAAGGGCTGCGTGCTAGCTGGGTCGGGGGGCTGTGGGAGAACCCCCAGATCAGTCCCAAGGCTGTGGGCTAGTGGGGCGTTGGCTGCAGGGGGTCCCTGGGCTCTGTACCAGGCCAGGGGAGTGCAGCTTGAGTGTTCGGAACACAGGGGCAGGAACTGCTGCCCCGGCCCCAGGAGGGCCCCTAGCTGCTTCCAAAGGTCCTGGTTCTGCCTCTTCTGGGGGTAGGGGGCAAAGAGAGGGGACTGGCTGTCATGGCTGCTCCTGGGGCTGGGGCAGGGGCACCAGGCAGTGGGTGGGTTGGGGGTGGGGGGCAGAGAGAGGGGACTGCCTGTCATGGCCGCTCCTGGGGCTGGGGCAGGGGTGCCAGGCGGTGGGTGGGGTGCTCACCAGACTGCGGTTCTCCTGCTCCAGCAGCAGGAAGGACTGTTCTGCAGAGCCCAGCGGCCTGCACTGCAGCTGGGACAGGGCTGCCCCGGGCGAGGCCAGGGCCCTTCTCTCCAGCGACAGGGATGGGCATGGACAGGGTCTGGGCCCTGAGCCAGTGCATCCCTCCTGCCTGGAAGCCCCCTGATTTGACCCTGGGTGCAGGGGCCAGCCCCACCTGAGCCTTGCCTCCAGGCTTCCTTGTCTCAGCCCCTCAGGGTTTCTTGCTGTCTGCTCCTTACTGGACAGAAAGATCGTGGGAGCCTCGCTCTCCACCCTGGGCCCCCTGCCCCTGGATCTGGGTAAGGTCTCTGGGACTGAACTGAGTGAGCAGAGGAGATGGGGACCAGACAGGGCCACCCTACAAATCCCTGTCAGTGCTAGTCCAGGCATCCTGCATGGCTGCTGGAGGCTGCGGCTGGCGGACATGGTGGGGGTGGGGGTAGGGGTGGCCGCAGGGGCCCAGGGTTTTCAGCCCCTCCATCCCTCCCTGCAACCCCTTCCTGACCCCAGGTCCAGGCTCTGGCCTGGCCCGACCTACTGCCCTCTTATTGAGGGCTCTGGGCGACCCACTGGCTCCCAGGCTGCCCCAGGCAACAGTCACAAAGGCCTGGGTGCAGCCAGGGAGGTCACAATGGGCCCCTTCCACCTGGTCCTGAAGCTGCCCCACCTGATGACCTCACTGTCTCTGACCCATCATGTGAATTTTCTTTCTTTCTTTTTGTGGGAAAGGGCCTTGCTCTGTCACCCAGGCTGGAGTGCAGTGATGCAATGATGTCTCATTGCAGCCTCCAACTCCTGGGCTCAGGCAATCCTCCCACCTCAGCCTCCCAAGTAGCTAGGACTACAGGTGCGTGCAACCATGCCCGGCTCATTTTTAAATTTTTTGCAGAGATGGGAGTCTCACTGTGTTGCCCAGGCTGGTCTCAAACTCCTGGCCTCAAGCGATCTCTTTGCCTCAGCGTCTGAAAGTGTTGGGATTACAGATGTGAGCCACTGTGCCCAGCCTCATTATTTTTCTTAAGTTGTAAAACAGATAATACACACACAGTGTGGATTCAAAAAATATCAAACAATAAAAATGGCTTCCAAGCCTTTCCCACCTCTGTCTCCTGTCCCTGCAGCCAGGAGCCCTCCTCTTTAAGCTCCTCCTGGAGGTGGGCTGCCATCCCCTGCCCCTCATTCCCACTGAAGAGGTCATCCCGTAGCCCAGCTTTTCTTTTCACCTGATGGATCTCTGAGGTTTTAAAACATTCTTTTCTAGCTATGTATTGAACACTTACTTTCTGCCAGATCCAGTACATGCCATTGTTACCCTCTGTTTACAGGTGGGGAAGCTGAGGCAGGAAGCCCTTTAGTCATTTGCCAAAGGCCCTGCTGTTACCAGTGGGACCGGATTTGGATGGCTGAAGAGCACTCATCCAACAGTGGGGTCGGATTCATGCCCCGGGCCCGTTCCCTCCTGCTCCCTGGTGCTCCTCACACCATCTGCCCTGCTGCCCCTCACTGCCCCTGAGTCCCAGTGCCCATGTCCTCCTCCTTGAACCCCTCAACCCTCAGTTAACCCTCAGAAAGCTGGCTTGGAGAAGTCCTCATGTGGTAGGAACAGAGCTGTTCCCTCCTCTCCCAGTGTCCTGGCCCCACTGCAAGGTAACTTCAACTCCTACATCAAGATGCGGGTCCCAGTCTCCACCGCTGGGCTCTGGGCCAATCTCAGATGCACTTGACCAGTGGGCTGCTCCTAAGCTGCTGTGGGCAGAGGTTGGCACAACAGTTGTGCGCTGGGCCTGGACCTTTCTTGCTTGGCTCTGGGGACTGTCTTCCATGCAGGAGGCCTGGGCTGGGCTGCAAGATGAGAGACCATGGGGCAGGAGAGGCTTCTGTTGTCCCAGCCAGTCCCCAGCTGCCTGAAGATGGGTGGACAAGCCAAGACCCCCAGAGAACCAGCCCAGACGGCCAGCCAAGTGGCTGGCCATGTACTGCTGAGCCCCAGGCTGTCATGGTGGTTTTGCCACTGAGTTTTGGAGTGGGCTGTGACGTGGGAGGAAACACTGAGAGCCTTGCCAGGCGTGGCGGCTCATGCCTGTAATCCCAGCACTTTGGGAGGCCAAGACAGGCGGATCATGAGGTCAGGAGATCGAGACCACCCTGGATAATAACATGGTGAAACCCCGTCGTGGGAAGTCAGGGACTCTGAATGGAGGAACCAGCTGAAGCCACAGCAGAAGAACATAAATTGTGAAGATTGAGAATGTATGTTGCCTCAGGACCCTGTGATGATTGCGTTATCCGTACAAATTATTTGTAAAACGTGTTTGAACAATATGAAATCTGGGCACCCTGAAAAGGAACAGGGTAACAGCGATTTTCAGGGAACAAGGGAGATAACCATAAGGTCTGACTCCCTGTGGGGCCGGGCAGAACAGAGTCGTATTTTTCTTATTGCAGAAAGCAAATAGGAGAAATATCACTGAATTCTTTTCCCAGCCAGGAATAACCCTGGGAAAGGAATGCATTTCCAGGGGTAGGTCTATTGATGGCTGCTCTGGGAGTGTCTGTCTTATGTGGTTGAAGATAAGGGATGAAATATGCCCTGGTCTCCTGCAGCGCCCTCAGGCTTGCCAGGATTAGGAAACTCCAGCCCAGCGAATTCTAGTCAGACTGGTTGTCTGCTCTCGAACCCTGTTTCCTGTTAAGATGTTTATCAATGACAATGCGTCCCCAGCAGGACATAGACCCGCATCAGTAATTCTAATTTTGCCTTGGTCTTGTGATCTTACTCTGCCTCTCTGCCCTTGTGATCTTTTATTGCCCTTGGAAGCATGTGATCTTTGTGACCCACTCTATTCATACACCCCCCCACTTCTGAAATCCCTAATAAAAGCTTGCTGGTTTTGCAGCTCAGGTCACCATCACGGTCCTACCAATATGTGATGACCACCGGAGGCCCAGCTGTAAAATTTCTCTCTTTGTGCTCTTTCTCTTTATTGATCAGAATGGCTAACACTTAGGGAATATGGAAAAGAACCTATGTTGAAATACTGGGGCTGATTCCCCAATACCCTGTCTCTACTAAAAATACAAAAAATTAGCTGGGCGTGGTGGTGGGCACCTGTAGTCCCAGCTACTCAGGAGGCTGAGGCAGGAGAATGGCATGAACCCAGGAGGCAGAGGTTGCCGTGAGCCGAGATTGCACCACTGGACTCCAGCCTGGGCAACAGAGCAAGACTCTGTCTCAATAAAAAAAAAAAAAAGAGAGAGAGGCCTCACAGGCCTAAAAGCATCTTATCCTGACCTCACGCCTGCTGGACATCGGGCTGGGGAGAGAATCAGGGCTGAGGGCATTTTCCCACAGGACTGGAAAGCTGGTCATGGTCCTCAGTGGTGAGATCTGGCCAGGCTGCCAGCCTTCTCTCTGTAAGCCTGCAGGGTCCCCTCTGATCCCTGCGCCTCGGGGGGTCACACCAACAGCAGGTGTTTCCTTCCTCACCGTGCTGGGCGCTTGGTGAGCATGTTCTGCCTTGAGACCTGGCATTTCTTTGATAACATTTCTTCTCATTTCCTGCTCATTCTGGAACTCCTGTCAGTCAGATGTTGGGCCCTTTGAATTGATCCTGTGAGTCCTTTCTACCTTTGCTTGTAGGTAGACTTCCTTCAATACAAACACACACACTCTCTCTGCTTTTTAAAAAGTTGGTTTTGGAGCCGGACATAGTGGCTCACATCTGTAATCCCAGCACTTTGGGAGGCCAAGGCAGGCAGATCACTTGAGGTCAGGGGTTCCAGACCAGCCTGGCCAACATAGTGAAACCCCGTCTCTAGTAAAAATACAAAAATTAGCTGGATGTGGTGGTGTGCACTTGTAATCCCAACTACTCAGGAGGCTGAGGCAGGAGAATGGCTTGAACCCAGGAGGGGGAGGTTGCAGTGAACCGAGATTATGCCACTGCACTCCAGCCTGGCGACAGAGCCAGACTCTGTTTAAAATAAATAAATAAATAAAAATTACAAATTGGTTTTGGATTTTAGCAATCCTGTTTTTCATATCCAAGACATCTCCATCATTCCCCAACCTCTCCTCCTCTTGTTCCAGAGAATTCTGTTCTGCTCTTAGGGATAAAGTGGGTTTGGGGGAAGATGAATCTTTTGCTTTCCGCATTTTCTCTCTTGTTCTTTTTTGTTTTGGAACTTCCCATGAGACTCAGTGCTCAAATGTCTAGCTTTTCTTTCTTTTTGATCCCTGTTTATAGGGGAGGCAGGCAGAGCTGCCAGGCACTCCTCTCTTTAACTTGAGGAAGCTGGACAGCCAGGTCTTGGAAGGGAGGCCTCCTGCCTCCAGGCGGTGTCTCAGGCTGCAGGGCCGCAGTCTGGAGTGGGGACAGTACCGGCTCCCACTCATCTCTGGCTGCAGGGCTGCAGTCTAGAGTGGGGACAGTACCAGCTCCCACTGCTGTCCTGCCATGCTTGTTCGCAGCATACCACTGGTCTCTTCATACCAGTGACGAGGCCACTGCTTGCCAGCCACTTGCCTTCTTCCTGCCAGGCTGTCCTGTTATGTCAGCCTCCGCTCACCACCTCAAGAAGTGTCTCGAAATATTTTGTCTGCAGATGACCTCTCTCCTGTTCTCGGTGCCACGTGGGGCCTCCCCAGCAGAGGTGGCTGGACACCTGGTCCTGGCTGCTGGAGGCTGTCTTTTTAGCTGCCAGAAGGCAGCGGTAGCCTTCAGAACCCTCCTCTGGCCTCTGCCCTGTTGCCTTGCTGGAATGTCATGGGTCTCAGGATGTGCTGAACTCAGAGACCCCATGGGACAACTTGGTATAGGGGCTAAGGAAGGCCTCTTGGAGGAGCCCTGAGGCAAGATGGCCCTGGGGTGGGGTGGAGGAGGCCCTGAGCAGCAGGGGAGGGGACTGCCTCCTCCTCTGTGTCCCTGAGTGAGTGGGGTGGGGCTGCACCTCTTCTGTGTGTCCCCAGCCTGCCAGGTGCCCCACAGGGGCCAGGATGATGAAGAGGGAGAGATCATGGAGACAGGTGGCTCCTGTAATAAGGAACGCAACACTGGCTTCCTGGGCGAACAGCAGGGTGGGGTCCTTAGATCCCACCACAGGTGCCCAGGCCCGGATGAGATTCCCCAGTGGCCCCAAGGAGGCACCTAGGACACCCTGAATGGCCCAGTGTCCTCCCGTCACCCTTGACCCTGGGCACTACCCTCCTTGGCCTGGAAACCCCAAGCTCCCTGACGTCCCAGCCCCTCTCCCCGCCTGTGCAGGGGATGGAGGCTGCTGCTCTGCCAGTCAGCCCTAGAGCCCCTCCTCGTCCAGCCCCTCGCCCCTCCCTGTAGTCCTTGCCAATCTCCCTGAGCCTGAGAAGGTGGGGGACTCTTGGAGAGATGGGGCCCTGGATCCCCAGCCCGGGGGTCCCCCACTCACAAGATCAGATATGCTAGCTTAACTGATCCAGGCCAAGTGCCCTGCCAAGCAGTGTCTTGGATTGCGGTGGGCATGGGGGTTTGTCTCAGGTCCAGGCTCTGGGATGTCGTGCAGGACAGAGCGTGGCTGCGGCAGGGGCACTGGCTGGAAGCCGGAACTCCCGGTCTCGAGGGAGGAATGTGTGGCCAGTGCAGCTTGCTGGGAGGGCCGTGGCCCCGTTGCCAGGCTGGCACCTCCCTGGACATCAGTTGCCATGGAAGCCGCTTCCTGCCCATGTTGCCATGGTGTCCAGATGGCCTTGGGGAGCCTGGTTCAGAGGAGCTGCCATGTGCCCTTACCCCTTCTCTGCTGCCCAGGAATGGATTAGGAGGGCAAAGAGGAGGAGAGGCTGGGACGTCCAGCATGGAGACCTGAGTCCTTCCTGCTGGAGCCAGGCTGCAGCCCAGGGCAGGGGCCAGAAGGGGCTGTTCTGCTGTCCACACTGCAGCCTTGATGTTCCACGCCCTAAGCTCATTTTATTTATTTTCTATTTTATGTTTTAAGACAGGATCTCACTCTGTTGCCCAGGCTGGAATGCAGTGGTGCAGTCACAGCATATTGAACCTCCACCTGGGCTTGAGGAATCCTCCCACCTCAGCCTCCTGTGTATTGGGGACCACAGGTATGCGCCACCATGCTCAGCTAATTCTTTATTATTTTATTTCTGTAGAGATGGTCTCGCCATGTTGCCCAGGATGGTCTTGAATTCCTGGCTCAAGTGATCTGCCTGCCTCAGCCTCTCAAAATGCTAGGATTACAGGTGTGAGCCACCTCGCCCGTGCTTGGCTGTGCCCAAGCATATCTCAAAAGCCAAGAAACAGGCCCTGAGTGGGTGGAACTCGGGGTCACTGAGCCGGCCACAGCCCTCAGAGGACCCCATCTCTGTGCCCCTAACCTGGGCTCCTGGCCCACACCCACCCAGGCTGCCTGGCAGGGTCTGCTCCCTCTCCAGCCCTCAGAGCTGCCCTACATGGAGGGTTGGGGGGTCCCAGAAAACTTGGGAGAAATGGCCGTGGGCCCTGGCGTGGGCACTACCCTTCATGTCCTCCCAGGGTCTGGGCTGTGGCCTGAGGTGTGAGCACTCCTTTGCCTCAGGAGGGGAAGAGGTGCGTGGTGGCCTTCGGTCTGGGCCCGTGGGGTTCCAAGAGTGGTCTTGGGCCTCCCAATTTCCCCTAGACTCACAGCCAAGAGGACAGGTCTACTGGGGCTATGTGAGGGATGTGGTGGCCTGCAGAGTGCCCCGCCCTGTCCAGGGCCAGGGTGGCGAGTGGACACATGCCCTGAGTGCCGGGCAGCCTCCTCTGCCTTCCCACCCTGTGGGGCACCCCTGAGGGGACAAAGGACAGATGGTGCCTGGGGCCTGGGAACAGGGTGTCGGGGAAGGGCAGAATGCTGGGGATGCTGGGCCCACGACCTCCCTGTCCCTGGGGCTTCCCCATGTCAGAGGCAAGGCTCAGAGAGGTAAGGGCTCACCCTTTGTCTGCCCTGTCCCCAATATGGCTAAGCCGTTCCCAGGGTGAAGGCAATGGCAGGCCATTTGTCTTCCTCCTGGGTGAGTCTCTGGACACGGCTTCTCACATTTTTTATTTAAGAATAAGAGAAATATAAGAATGTCAAGGAAAATCCTCTCATGGACAATGCAACCCCAGTAAATGACTGTCAGCTGGGGTGTCCAGGGCTCCAAGGCTCCAGGAGGTGGCTGTGCTGGGGCTGCCAGGCCCCTGACTCCAGGGTCACCGGGGCTGAACTGAACATGCCCACCCCTGCCCAGGCCCAGAGACACCCTGCCCCTGAGGAGCCCACGGGTGTGGCCAGTCCACCTTCTTGGCACTCATTGCCCACCTGCCCCTTCTAGTCAGACAGCTGAGCCTGGGGGGACAGTGTGGCAGAGTGCCTGATTGTCGGTGCCAAGGTTATCTCCCAGGTCCTTGCTGGGGCCAAGAGCCAGGACTCCTTGCCCGTCCCCGTCACTGCCCTGTGCCCGCCCAGCACCTGCTGGGGACTAGGCTGCCCATTGGAGCAGGAAACAGTGCTGGGCTGTGAGCTCCTGGGGCGTGTCTCTGTGTCCTAGTACCAGGCTCCTGGGTTGAGCGAGAGACGGGGGGCGGGGCAGGTGAGGAACGGAGCGGCAGGGCCCGGAATCCCTCCATGCCCGCCCCTCCTTCTCCCGGACTTGTGTGCAGGTACAGGCTGGAGCTGTGGTGCAGTTCCCAGTCTCACCACCAGATAGCACCACGCCCCTGCAGACGCAGTGCCCAGAGCAGGCCAAGTGGTTCTCAGGAGCTGCAGCCAGCGCATCCAGCAGGGCAGGAAGCTCTGTCAGGGAAGGGGCAGTACTGGGGAGCCCCTCCCGGGGAGCCCCTCCCCACTTGGATCCGAAGTTCCCATGGGGCCTAGGGCAGGGGCTGGCCAGGAACTCAGAAATTCCCTTGCTGAGTCGAGGGTGTCTAGCCCACATTTCACGTGGTGACGAATCATCCCAGACACCCCGGCACTGTCCCGGGGCTGTTTGCTACCCCTCCCAAGGGGCAGGGCTCCTGTCTGNGGAGCCAGGCTGCAGCCCAGGGCAGGGGCCAGAAGGGGCTGTTCTGCTGTCCACACTGCAGCCTTGATGTTCCACGCCCTAAGCTCATTTTATTTATTTTCTATTTTTATGTTTTAAGACAGGATCTCACTCTGTTGCCCAGGCTGGAATGCAGTGGTGCAGTCACAGCATATTGAACCTCCACCTGGGCTTGAGGAATCCTCCCACCTCAGCCTCCTGTGTATTGGGGACCACAGGTATGCGCCACCATGCTCAGCTAATTCTTTATTATTTTATTTCTGTAGAGATGGTCTCGCCATGTTGCCCAGGATGGTCTTGAATTCCTGGCTCAAGTGATCTGCCTGCCTCAGCCTCTCAAAATGCTAGGATTACAGGTGTGAGCCACCTCGCCCGTGCTTGGCTGTGCCCAAGCATATCTCAAAAGCCAAGAAACAGGCCCTGAGTGGGTGGAACTCGGGGTCACTGAGCCGGCCACAGCCCTCAGAGGACCCCATCTCTGTGCCCCCTAACCTGGGCTCCTGGCCCACACCCACCCAGGCTGCCTGGCAGGGTCTGCTCCCTCTCCAGCCCTCAGAGCTGCCCTACATGGAGGGTTGGGGGGTCCCAGAAAACTTGGGAGAAATGGCCGTGGGCCCTGGCGTGGGCACTACCCTTCATGTCCTCCCAGGGTCTGGGCTGTGGCCTGAGGTGTGAGCACTCCTTTGCCTCAGGAGGGGAAGAGGTGCGTGGTGGCCTTCGGTCTGGGCCCGTGGGGTTCCAAGAGTGGTCTTGGGCCTCCCAATTTCCCCTAGACTCACAGCCAAGAGGACAGGTCTACTGGGGCTATGTGAGGGATGTGGTGGCCTGCAGAGTGCCCCGCCCTGTCCAGGGCCAGGGTGGCGAGTGGACACATGCCCTGAGTGCCGGGCAGCCTCCTCTGCCTTCCCACCCTGTGGGGCACCCCTGAGGGGACAAAGGACAGATGGTGCCTGGGGCCTGGGAACAGGGTGTCGGGGAAGGGCAGAATGCTGGGGATGCTGGGCCCACGACCTCCCTGTCCCTGGGGCTTCCCCATGTCAGAGGCAAGGCTCAGAGAGGTAAGGGCTCACCCTTTGTCTGCCCTGTCCCCAATATGGCTAAGCCGTTCCCAGGGTGAAGGCAATGGCAGGCCATTTGTCTTCCTCCTGGGTGAGTCTCTGGACACGGCTTCTCACATTTTTTATTTAAGAATAAGAGAAATATAAGAATGTCAAGGAAAAATCCTCTCATGGACAATGCAACCCCAGTAAATGACTGTCAGCTGGGGTGTCCAGGGCTCCAAGGCTCCAGGAGGTGGCTGTGCTGGGGCTGCCAGGCCCCTGACTCCAGGGTCACCGGGGCTGAACTGAACATGCCCACCCCTGCCCAGGCCCAGAGACACCCTGCCCCTGAGGAGCCCACGGGTGTGGCCAGTCCACCTTCTTGGCACTCATTGCCCACCTGCCCCTTCTAGTCAGACAGCTGAGCCTGGGGGGACAGTGTGGCAGAGTGCCTGATTGTCGGTGCCAAGGTTATCTCCCAGGTCCTTGCTGGGGCCAAGAGCCAGGACTCCTTGCCCGTCCCCGTCACTGCCCTGTGCCCGCCCAGCACCTGCTGGGGACTAGGCTGCCCATTGGAGCAGGAAACAGTGCTGGGCTGTGAGCTCCTGGGGCGTGTCTCTGTGTCCTAGTACCAGGCTCCTGGGTTGAGCGAGAGACGGGGGGCGGGGCAGGTGAGGAACGGAGCGGCAGGGCCCGGAATCCCTCCATGCCCGCCCCTCCTTCTCCCGGACTTGTGTGCAGGTACAGGCTGGAGCTGTGGTGCAGTTCCCAGTCTCACCACCAGATAGCACCACGCCCCTGCAGACGCAGTGCCCAGAGCAGGCCAAGTGGTTCTCAGGAGCTGCAGCCAGCGCATCCAGCAGGGCAGGAAGCTCTGTCAGGGAAGGGGCAGTACTGGGGGAGCCCCCTCCCGGGGAGCCCCCTCCCCACTTGGATCCGAAGTTCCCATGGGGGCCTAGGGCAGGGGCTGGCCAGGAACTCAGAAATTCCCTTGCTGAGTCGAGGGTGTCTAGCCCACATTTCACGTGGTGACGAATCATCCCAGACACCCCGGCACTGTCCCGGGGCTGTTTGCTACCCCTCCCAAGGGGCAGGGCTCCTGTCTGGGGGCCTTCTCAAGCATAGTAGCCTTCGGGCAGCCCCGGCCTGGCCCCAAGTTGTCCCACTTGTCAGTGGGCAGCGGGCTCTGGGGGAGGGGTCCCAGCTCCTGTCCAAGGTCATGACTGCCCCTGACCAGGGTGTGGCAGCCACTGTGGCCTGGGTCAGCGAGGCCGTGGCCAGGGAGTGGCCTGGGTGTAGGTGCTGCTCTCAGCTAAGAGACAGCCCATCTAGAGAAAGAACCAGGAATCAGAGGGAGGGCCAGGTTCCCAGCCCACAGGAGGCCAGCTTAGGGTCAACAGGGGTCCCCTGCAGGGACTCCAAGAGGCAAACCACATGGAGAGTCACCTGAGAGGGAATGATGGAGGCTGGGGGAGGTGGAGACCCCACGAGTTCTACAAATATGGAAGGCTCAGTGACAAGGAAAGCAGGTGTTTAGCAATGGGCCAGGCATGGAAGGTGGGGAACATCGAGCTTATAGGAGATTGGATGAGGAAGGGGTTTCTGGGGGCTGCAATGCCCCGAAAGGACATCGTGGAGGGAAGGACTTGGGCTTTAAAGAATGAGAAGGACTGGTATAGAGGCAGGAAAAAAGACAGGTAAGACATTCCAGGCTGTGAGTGGGCCTGGGCTTGGGCAGGGCTGACCAGCTGAGAATCTGATCTGGAGCCCTGCCTCTACTGACAAGGAAGGAGCTTGCAAAGCTGCTCCTCACTCTTGGTGTTTCTGTCTTCATTTAGCACCTCAAGGTTGAGCTTCTAGACTCCGGAGGGACCAAGTACCAATGCAGCCAAGCTCACGGACTGATCTGTTTGTGACCAGGAATCTTGATTCCATTCCATGGCCACAGACTGACAAACACCCATCCCCAGATGTGGTGTTTGCTAAAGATGACAAGGAGAGGCAGGCAAGAGAGTGAGGGTGATGTAGTGGCAACCTGTGTGCCATGTGCACCTTCCGTTATAGGGGTATCGGGCTAGGCAGGGGTAGCAGGATGGACTCATATATGGAGGACCAATCTGTGGCTGATTGGAGGGCATTTTCCAGCTTTCATTTTCCTAGATGCTTTCAGTATCATGCTCTGACCTGGTCCTTCTCTGAAAATAGCTGCAGGTGGTTGCACATTTCTGTGGGAACAATGCCTTAGACTCTGAGGCCCTGCTGAGGTGCCTGAGGACAAAATCCTCCAAGGAGCTGCTGACCCTCAGCTAGGTGAGGACGGAGGGGGCAGTTTTGGGGGCAGGGTTGCCCTTTGAATGGAGAGGTGAACAAATCCTACTGGTGTGTTATTTATTTGGATTTGGAACATGGAAAAGAGGAGGATTGGGGATACTTGATAACAGCTATAAAAAAATAAGTAGGGGTATAGAACCCTTGCAGGTAATTTAAGAAAATTGTTGGGGCAGGGGTGCAACTTAGCCTGGAGAAGATTCAGCAAAGTACAAGGCTTGTCTCTAAGTCCCTGAAGGCATCTCACTGGAGAGAGGGCCCACACTTGTTACGCATGCTTCCAGAAGCTGAAGTCAAGATCAGAAGCTGGAAGTTCTATTAGGAAGTCATTTCAGTTTTGTGTAACTAAAAGCTTTTCAAGACCTCAGTTGTCTGGAAAAGGACTGGGCTCCTTTAGAAGGTGGTGAGATGCTCACCTTTCCAGGTATTTAAGCAAAATCTAGCTGACCCAGGCTGACAAACTCAATCAGTGAAAGTTAATTGGACCGGGTGATCTTTTATGTCCCTTCCAATCTTGAGAGCCTTTGATGACAGTCTTTGAATGAACAAGATCATTATCTTTCAGATTTCAACATTTGCTAGTTATGTGGTGTGTACTCAATGTCCACTCTGAGCCATGCTAGAGACTCAGTGAAATGGATAATAAGTCCTGGACCCGATGTTGTGTTGAACTCTTTCATGTGCTCCTTACTACCCAAATCCCAAAACAGAAACCTAAAGAAACCGTGATTAGAGCTGAGTGTTGCTTTCTGAGACCCAAAAAATATCCAGGCATGTCCAAGGCACTGTGTCTCAGGGAGACATCTGAGGAAGGTGTTAACACCAACCTCTACAGTCCTGGCCACTCCATCTGCCACCATTTTTCCCTTTGCATTTGGTCAGTGGTTCACAAACTTGAACATGCATCGGGATCACCTGGAGGACTGGCTACAAGAAGGTTCCTGGGCTACACTCCAACCACAGAGTTTCTTATTGAGGACCTGAAGTGGGCCTGAGAATGTGCATTTCTAACAAGTTCCCAGATGATGCTGATGCTGCTGGTCTAGGAACCACACTTTGAGAATCTCTGTGCTAGGCTGTATTAGTCTTTTCTCATGCTGCTAATAAAGACATACCTGAGACTGGGTAATTTATAAAGGAAAGAGGTTTAATAAACTCACAGTTCCACATGGCTAAAGAAGCTGAAGAAGAGAAAGGCAACATCTTACATGTGGTGGGAAAAAAAAAAAAAAAAAAAAAAAAAAAAAAAAAAAAAGGCTGTCATGGGAGCTTGCTTTATAAAAACCATCAGATATTTGAGATTTATTCACCTGTCATCAAATAGCATGGGAAAGACCTGCCACCATGATTCAATTATCCTCTCACCAGAGGTCCCTCCCAAATATGTGGGAATTATGGGAGCTATAATTTGAGATTTGGGTGGGGACACAGCCAAACCATATCACAGGCCACTGTTTTTCTGAGGTGGATATTATTATTCCCATTTAGCAGATAAGAAAATAAGGCACAGACAAGTTTAGCCCCCTTGCCCAAGTACATGGCAGAGCTGCCAGGAACTGATATATTGAGCTGGGCCCATAGTGTTTGCTTTTACTTTTTTAGCACATTTAAGCCAGTGCTAGACTGGGTTGGCTTTGCTTGGCCAGGATTTGGGACAGCAGATTTTGTGAACAGAAATAGCTGCTGATTTTTTTTTCTTCCTTATTACAGAAAAAGGCTTTCCCTCAAGTGGTTGATGGTGCTTTCTTTCCTAATGAGCCTCTAGATCTATTGTCTCAGAAAGCATTTAAAGCAATTCCTTCCATCATCGGAGTCAATAGCCACAAGTGTGGCTTCCCGCTGCCTATGGTAAGAATTCCGGCTGTCCATGCTGCCACTCCTTCAAACTGATGCAGCTCTTGGCTTCAACAACTGGGCATTTCCACAGATGACATCAGCTGTTGTAAGTGCTGGAGCCCACCAGCCAAGCACACAGTGATCAACTTTCCTCTCTCTGAAAAAGGGTAAGTGAGGACCAGGCCAGTCACAGCAAGTGTCTGCCTTGCTCCTTATGTGATGAGGTTTAGGGTGGAAGAAACAACTACATAAAAAGGAAAGAGGGGATGGGTCCATTTGGTCTTTGTTCAAAAAATATTACAAATGATTGTTTCCAAAAAATGCAGTTACTACTTCAGAGCTGACATTCAGATAGGTTTGAAAGACTTCAGTTCTTTAAACATGTCATGTCTAGCCTTGGTACTGGCACCTTGACATCCAAGAATGCTGAGGTTGTATAAGTTGCAAAATTGTTGAATAATTTTATTTATTCAACAAATATGTACTAAGTATTTATTACAAGCTTATAAAAACTGAGCAGTTGGCAGCGAGCATGGTACCAGCTTTCTGGGAGCGCACACTCTAGTGGGGAGAGACAGATGAGACACAAGGTTGAGATGATGATTTCGGAGAGTGATAGATGCTATGAAGGGCCAAGTGGGGAGAGAAGGTATATTTAGGGAGACAACAGGTGGTTAGGAAAGGCTCCTCTGGGGAGAGATTGTTGAGTTGAGGCCCGGGTGCCAGGAAAGACCTATTATTTTTTTATTCCATGGTTTAGAAAGACTCTCTTCAATGGAAATAAACTTTTCATCTGTCCTCAGAAGAGTGGAAGCTTCAAATTCCTAATACTGTTGAAGCTCATGTAGACAGACTGACCTCCTCATTTTAAGCTGGAGGAAGTGGGTTTATGAAATAAAGAGGTTTGTCAAATTACAAAGCTAGCTGATGGCTGTGTAGAACCAGAATCCCGAGTTCATTGGGTTGTGAAAGCATGTTCTATCATTATTAATTTGACCTCCAGGGCAATGTTTTGAAGTGGGACTAGGGATTTTTGTCCTCATGTTGCAGATGAGGCCACTGAATCACAGCTCATGGCTTAAGTAAGTGCTTTCAGTGATTTCTGGGTGTGTATTAGAAAGAAGAAGGCAGGTGCTAGTGATGACAACCACCACTATAACTACTATAGCCAGTGCCCCATGCCTTCCAGTGCCAAGCACAGGCCATCCAAGCAACAACTTGAAAACAGGCATGATTATCCCTATTTTAAAGAAACTGAGGCTCAGAGCAGCTAAAGTGGCTTTCCAACATCTCCCAGCTAATAAGGAGACACTGGTATATAATTTTTTTGCATTTAGGCTGTATCTTTTATTTTATTTTATTATTTTATTTTATTTTATTTTACTTTTGAGTCAGAGTCTCACTCTGTTGCCAGGGCTGGAGTGCAGTGGCACAATCTCGGCTCACTGAAACCTCCACCTCACGGGTTCAAGCAATTCTCCTGCCTCAGCCTCTAGAGTAGCTGGGATTACAGGTGCCTGCCACCATGCCCAGCTAATATTTTTTGTATTTTTAGCAGAGACAGGGTTTCACCATGTTGGCCAGGCTGGTTTCGAACTCCTGTCCTCAAGTGATCCACCCTCCTTGGCCTCCCAAAGTGCGAGATTACAGGCATGAGCCTGTGCCCAGCCTAGCCTCTGCCTTTAAATGCCGAGTTCTCTGCTTACCTGCTGTGTGACACTGGGGAAGTTGCCTATCCTCTCTGAGCCTCCATTCCTTCATCTGTGAAATAGGGTTATTTTTAGCACCTGCCTCACAGGTATACATCAAACAGCCTGGCATACAGTCAGTACTCAGTAAATGTTAGATATTGGAGTTACTCAAGTGACAGAATTTGTAGAGCTCAAAAGTCTGTGTGGGTGCTGAAATTCCATGTGAATTTGCAGTTAAACCCATTGCTAGCTGTTAGAAACCACAGGAAATTCCCCAGAAACAAATCCCAGCTCCTTAATGTACAGAGAAAGTTTTTAGTAGTTAAAATATGCTTGTGAGTAACTTGAATGACTCTGAGGGTCCCCTGAGATTCCAGGAGCTAGGTATGGTCCTAGTATTCATTTAAGTATTGGCCATAGTGATTCATTACCCCAAGATTTTCAGCAGAAAACATACCAAGAAAATTCATTTGTCAGATGGATAGTATTTCTGCTGCCACATGTCTTAAAGCTGTAGTTTCGCCAGAAAATGGTAATTTAACAAATAATCACATGAAGCACTTACTACATACCAAGTACCATTGTAAGAGCTTTACAAATGTCAACTCTCTCAGTTCTCATCACCACCCTGGGAGGAGGTACTTGTTGCAAACTCCATCTTACAGATGAGGAGCCTGAGGCAGGAAAAGTTGAGTCCCTTGCCAAGTTCTCAGCTGGTGAGGGCAGCAAAGGGAGCCTGTACTTTCAGCCACCAGCCTCACCACCACTGCCTGACCTCCCCTGTGGCTTCTCAGAGGCCCAACCCACAAAGGTCTTTAGAAGGAGAACAACGAACACCAGTTTCAAAATTTTCTGGCTTCTCTTTGAACTTGGTGCCAAAGCTAAGTTGGGGCCTCTTAGGCAGTCAGGGCTGCCATAATTAAATACCACAGACTGGGAGGCTTAAAGGACAGACATTTATATTCTCACAGTTCTGGTGGCTGGAAGTTCAAGATCAAGGTGCTAATATTGGTTTGTTTGTCTAAGCTTTCCTTTCTCATGAGGACATCAGCCAGATTGGATTAGGGCCCACTCTAACGCTGCATTTTAACATAATCACCCCTTTAAAAGTACTATCTCCAAATAGTCACATTCTGAAGTGCAGGGGGTTAAGGTTGAATGTGTGAATTTTAAGGGGGCCACAACTTAGCCCATAGCGGAAGCCTTCCCACAAGGTGGCCACTCGGGCCCTACAAGGCTGCAGATGGAATGACAGGGAACAGCTGCCTTTTATCAAAAGTGAGAAGAAGAAATTAACTGACCAGCACATTGAAGCCACTTCCACATATGGCTGCCTGGGCTCAAGGGCTCCTGACCTTCCCAGCGTCCCCTGTGAAAGTCAGGTGCCCAGGCCCTCTGGGAGATGGGTTTACCTTCTGATGACCAGATGGCTTATGGAGGGCACTGCTTCTCTCCACAGAAGGAGGCTCCTGAGATCCTCAGTGGCTCCAACAATCCCTTGCCTCCGTCTGATACAAAACATCCTGGTGAGTAGCTTGGGAGGCTGCAGTACTCTAGAGACACATGCACTTAACGGACAGCCCTGGGTAACACTCAGCGGGAGCAGCCAGGCGCACTCACTCAGTCATTCAACAGCCCTTTACTAAGCATAAGTGTATTAGTCCCCTCCTGCACTGCTATTAAGAAACACTGGAGACTTGGTAATTTATAAAGAAAAGAGGTTTAATTGGCTCATGGTGCTGCAGGCTGTACAGGAAGCATGATGCTGGCATCTGCTCAGCTTCTGGGGAGGCCTCAGGGAACTTACAATCATGGTGGAAGGTGAAGGGGAAGAAGGCACGTCTTACATGGCCAGAGCAGGAGGAAGAGAGAGACGGAGGAGGTGCCACACACTTTTAAACAACCAAATCTCGTGAGAACTCTAAGACGAGAACAGTACCAAAGGGATGGTGCTAACCATTCATGAGAAACCGCCCCTATGATCCAATCACCTCCTACCAGGCCCCACCTCCAACATCTAAGGATTACAATTCAACATGAGATTTGGTGGGGCACACAGGTCCAACCTATATCAATAGACCCACAATCCCAATACACAATCCCCAACCTGGAAGAGTTCCAAAAACCCAGAGGCTTTTTGTAACCCACCCAGCAGCCAAACGGGACCTTGACTGATTTGTGGCTATCAGTCATTTTTGTTCTCACACATTCATTCATTTTATTTATCCCAGTATTCAGATGTTTCTCTGTGGATGCATTAATGTGGGTGTCGGGGTGTTGCCCCCACCCTGAGCTTGTGTGATAACATGCAACATAGGGGCTGCATTGTCTACCTACAGTCTGAAAAGCTCTGAATGCTGAAACACACATGGGACTGGGGACCTGTATTCACTACACACCAGCCAGGCATTGGGCCAGGTTCTGGCAAGACCCGTCATTCACTCATTTATTGTTCTATCAATAATTCATTCATTCACTGCACAAACTTAGCAGTATCTGGTCTTACTCTAGATACTTGGATATAGAGATGGATTGCTTTCCTTCCTTTCTTTTCTCCTTTTTCCATCTTCCTCATTTCCATAAACATGTATTCAGTGTGGACTCAGTGCCAACGTTCATTTTGTTCATTTGTCCATGGAACACATGTTTAGTGAGATTCCACATTCCCTCACATTTCCCTGGGCACTGGGGTGCGATGTGACATGGACAGAGATGACAAGACACTTCAATACAGCACACACAAAGCAGAGGAATGTCTAAGGCCCTGTGGTGCCCACAGAAGGGGACAGGTGGCTCGCTTAGAGAGAAGGGTTTGGAAGATTAATGGAGCTTGTCTGGTGATGGAAGGGATGGGTGGAGAAACTGGGAAAAAACAAGAGTACCAACTGGGAGCAGAGGAGTGTGAAGAGATCAGCTGAGGGCTGGCTGCAGCAGGAGAGAATGCTTTCAGCTGTTGTAAGCTGTGTAATGAGCATGAACTTCATCCTAAAGACTGAGAACAGAAGGAAGAAGGACATTCTTTTATTTCTACTTTTAGAAAAAGCCCTCTGAAACTGGGCACAGTGGCTCACACCTGTAATCCCAACACTTTGGGAGACCAAGGCAGGAGGATTGCTTGAATCCAGGAGTTCAAGACCAGACTGGGCAACATAGGGAGACCTTGTCTCTACAAAAAATAAATAATTAGCCAGGCGTGGTGGTGTGCGTTTGTGATGCCAGCTACTTGGGAGGCCAAGGCAGAAGGACTGTTGAGCCTGGGAGTTTGAGGCTGCAGGATCTCACCACTGTACTCCAGCCTGGGCAAGAGAACAAGAGACTATGTCAAAAAAAAAAAAAAAGAAAAGAAAAAAGAAAAAAAAGAAAAAGAAAACAGAAAGAAACACTACGGGCAGAGATCCCTCAGACCCCCTTGGTGGAAGGATGTTTGATGAGTTGCAGCTGTCTGATGATGAACTGGGACTAAGGTTTGAGAGATATTGATGATATAAGTCATATAGTGGAATTCTCAGGTGGATTGGAGATGGCCTCATGGAGAAGATGCTCATTGATCTGAGCCTTAGGGGAGGGGAACAACTGAGCAGAAGGATATTTCAAGTAGAGTGGAAAGTAGGTTGTGCCAGAAAGTGCAAGAGGAACGGAAGGGCATGTGTCTCTCCTAGGCGCGGTAGCATGCTAGGGGCTGCATTTCAAACAGTAAGTAGTTCTCTGATACAGAAGGCATAGCCTTGCTCCAGAACCCTAGGACTTTGCACTCTGACTGTCCTATGGGGGCTCACCTGAGACTCCACACAGCATCTATACCTACCTTGGACACCTCCAGCACCACGGGGTCTGCTGGTTATATGGCCAAAGAGGCCAGGCCCTTACGCCATAGACTGGACCTGCTGCAGAGGCCTCCCTTGCTGTGGCCTGATTAAAAACCACCAGTCTCCTGAGGACCCGATAAACGAGTCTGAGCAGCATTCCCCAATGTGATGTACACTGCCTCGCCTCCAAATTCCAAAGAAACCTATCAAGGGCTGTGCTGCTGTCTTAGTGGTAGGGGTTTGAGCTGCAGCACCTTTCCAGCATTTCCCAGAGCACCAGATCCCTGAATCTTCATAGAATTTACCATGCTGTCTTTGCCATTTGTGCTTGGGAAAAGCTGAGAGGGAGAAGCCTGGGAGGCAGGCTGGTGCCAGGTCAGAGAAGCATCAAATGTCCTATTAAGGCACTCAGCAGTGGGGCCTGGATGAACCGACAGGACTGAAGACCTGCTCTGGGCCAAGCTGCATGCTTTTTTCTTCATATCTTGTATAATCCTCCACATCCCTACAGATGAGGAAACTGGGGCTCCAAGAGACCAACTAGCTTAGGTACGATAATAGCTCAGGGCTGGAAGCAGCGCTGGTACCAGAGCAGGAGTGGTTTCATGGATGTTCTGCCTGTGTAGTCACAGAGGATCTTGTTGCTCAGAAGCGTCCTACATTTGGTTTAATGCTCCGCTGTCACCATCTTGACATTCTTAATGATTTTTGAATAAGGAGCCTATGTTTTTACTTTGCACTGAGCCCCACAGATGATGCAGCCAGTTCTGCGCATGAGTGACTCATTCTGCGACACGAGAGAAAGGCCTGTGGTCAGCAGCATGAGACTTGGATGCAAATACACTTGCAAAAGAATCATGGTTCTTCCAGTTGGTCACAACCACTTCACCTCTCTAAGCCTCAGTTTCTTAATCTGTGAATGGGGCTAGTTTTGATATTTGCCTCATAGGGTTGCTGTGTGGGTAAAATGAAGCAATGCGGGTAAAGCATTCAGAATCATACCTGCACAGGTGAGTGTTTATTGTATTGGCCATTGTGGTTGACCTGCATCTCTTATGATGACGACTTTTTCACAGCACGTCCTGCCCCAGTATTTGCACCTTGTGGCTAGTGAATACTTCCATGGCAAGCACTCCCTGACTGAAATCTGAGACAGTCTTCTGGACTTGCTTGGAGATGTGTTCTTTGTGGTCCATGGGCTGATCACAGCTCGATATCATAGAAGTGAGTCTCTGAGCACCCTGCTTCAGGACCACAGCCCAGCGAGGCTGGCGGCCAAGGGGAGCTATGTTGTCTACTGACTGGCTGCCTCCTCTGCCTCTGTTTCCTCATGGAGAGGGCGTTCCCAGGTGTGCCTGGATGGAACTGTACCATGATGACCTGCGCCATTCACCCGCCTTTCAGAGTCTGGGAATGTTAATCAGTTGTTTCTGTTCCTGCCCCTTCCTCAGGACCAGATAGAAAATTCCCATTTCTCTATAATTTTCTGGGGCCATCCCCAAGAGTTTTCTTTCTAGAAATGTCTTCCCCAGCATCTTAGCCATACATAGTAATGGAACAAACATTTTAGCTATAGGAAGTAATGGAACTCTTAAAGTAATAGACTTTAAATCAACTATTTTAAATGCAGCCAAATATTCCACCCTGTAATATTAGATTCCACATTCTTCTCAAGTGCACATGCAACATCCTCCAGAACAAACCATATGTTACGCCACTAAACAAATCCCAATAAATGTAAAAGGGTGGAAATCATGCAGAGTATCTTCTTCAACCACAAGGGAATGAAATTAGAAATCAATAACAAAAGGAAATCTAGAAAATTCACAAGTATTTATAAATAAAATGGTATACTGTTTTTTAAATTTTAAAAATTGTGGTTAAATATGCTTCATAAAAAATTTACCATTTTAACCATTTTAAGTGTATAGTTCAGTGGCATTAAGTACATTCATGTTGTTGTAAAAACACCACCACTATACATCTTCAGAATGTTTTTATCATCCCAAACGGAAACTTAGTACCTATTAAAATAACTCCCACCCCTCTTTCCCCCAGACCCCAATAACCACCATTCTACTTTCTGTCTCTATGACTGAGTTTTTAGTTACTTTAATGACTTTGGTTACTCAATGTAAATGAAATCATACAAATATTTGTCCTTTTGTCTGGCTTATTTCACATAGCATAAGTTCTCAGGGTTCCTATACGCTGTACTATACATTAGAATTTCCTTCTTTGTTAAGGCCGAACAATGTTCTATTGTATGTATATATCACATTTTGTGTATCCATTTATTCATTAATGGACATTTGTGTTGTTTCCACCCTTTGGCTATTGTGCAACAAATAAATGGGCTATTAACTACAATTGGCTATTGTCTATAATGCTGCAATAAACATAGTTGTAGAAATATCTGTTCAAGTCCCTGTTTTCAGTTATTTGGGGTATATGCCAGAGGTAGAATTGCTAGATCATATGTAATTCTATGTTTAATTTTTTGAAGCATTGTCATATTCTCCACTGTGTCTACACCATTTTACATTCCTACCAGCAATGCACAAGGGTTGCAATTTCTCCACATCTTTACCAACATTTGTTATTTTCTGTTGTTGCTGTTTTTTAAATAATGACTATTCTAATGGATTTGAAGTAGTATCGCATTATGGTGTTTTTGTTGTTGTTGTTGTTGTTGTTGTTGTTTTAGAGACAGAGTTTTGCTCTTGTCACCCAAGCTGGAGTGCAATGGTGTAATCTTGGCTCACTGCAACCTCCGCCTTTTTGGATTCAAGCGATTCTTCTGCCTCAGTCTTCTGAGTAGCTGGGACTACAGGCATGCGCCACCATGGCTGGATAATTTTTTTAATTTTTAGTAGAGATGGGGTTTCATCATGTTGGCCAGGCTGGTTTCAAACTCCAGACCTCATGATCCACCTGCCTCAGCCTCCGCAACTGCTTTTCTAGCCATCCTGTAAAGGGGTCACTTACCCCTGAGTTGCTGGCTAACTCATTGGATAGAGCAGTCAGCCCTTGCAATGCCTTTGTCATACTTCCCTTAGGGGCAGTGTGGTTTGGGATGAAGGTGCAACATTGAGTTTTAATCATGATGCAAACTCCTCCTCTTTCTGCTAATATCATGTCTAAGACTATCCTATTTTCCCAAGCCATCTGGCTAGTAGCCCCTAATTGCTCAGCTATTCCTTTAACAGCATCTCTAGTGTAGTTAATAAATCGCTGTTGGTTGTAATAGATGTAGTTTATCCAATCTACATTTTTATTGTCACCCACCAAAATATTGACTCAAATCCTGCAGCTATTTGATTTCGGGCTTTAAACTGATCTGGTACTCCCCGTGGGACTCCAATTGCATCTAATTAGACATCAGAGTGGAAAGACCCATAAGAGGCTTCTCTCACTTTACGATGTCTTATTTTTCCTTCCTCTGGTTGATGAATTGCCAGGGTGAAAGGGATAGCCAATTGGACTAAAGCACAAGTGCCACTCCAGTTATCCGGTGGAGTGTCCAGTAGAGGTCCACCACAATACCACCACACATCCACCAGGCTAGTCCCATTCACTCAGCATAATACACACATGCACGCATGCACATGCCTGTTAACCATCCTGCCTGTTTCCCTAGCCAGCTGACCTTTGCAACCCTGGAAACAGCCCTGGCTCTTGGCCTATGAAGATTTTACGGTGCTCTGCTCCCAAAATATAAAAGGTAAGGATTAGTTATTCTCCTGATCCACAGATCAAACACATGCCCGCGTGTGACACCTGCCAATTCTGCAGACAGAGAATTTTTTGGCCACTCCTAGGTTTTGCCAGGGTCTGGCTGCAGCCTCTGAAGCCCATTTCTGGTTCATGACGACTTGCATATATAATATATAGTTGCATTGTGAACTCATTAAGTATTTGCATAATTATAAATAGAAAACACATGAAAATAAAAGGAAAGGTTACAATATAAACAAACAAATGTAACTGACATTTAATTCACTGCTCTGATTAGCAGTGCACTTATTTATATCTGTAATTGAGTTTAAGACTATATGCATGCTTTTTTTCTTTGTCTCACATTTTTATTTTATTTTTTATTTTTATTTTTAAAATAAAATTCAGGCCGGGCACGGTGGCTCAAGCCTGTAATCCCAGCACTTTGGGAGGCCGAGACAGGCGGATCACGAGGTCAGGAGATCGAGACCATCCTGGCTAACACGGTGACACCCCGTCTCTACTAAAAAATACAAAAAACTAGCCAGGCGTGGTGGCGGGCGCCTGTAGTCCCAGCTACTTGGGAGGCTGAGGCAGGAGAATGGCGTGAACCTGGGAGGCGGAGCTTGCAGTGAGCTGAGATCGGGCCACTGCACTCCAGCCTGGGCGACAGAGCGAGACTCCGCCTCAAAAGAAAAAAATAAATAAATAAATAAAATTGAATGTATTTAAGTGGACAGCCTGTTTTGATTCATATATATGAAAATCTACATATGTGTTTGTATATATATGCACACATAGTTAAAAATTACTACAGTCAAACTAATGAACTCATCTATCTTCTCATATAGTTAGATGACAGCACTTGAAATACACTCTCTTCACAAATTTCTAGTATACAGTATTATTAACTATAATCACATAACCGCAACTTTGTACTCTTGGACTGACGATCCCCTTTTCTCCCACCTCCCTGTCCCTGGTAACCACCATTCTACCCTACTTCCATGTATTAAACTTTTTAAGATTCCGGCCGAGTGTGGTTGCTCACGCCTGTAATCCCAGCACTTTGGGAGGTCAAGGCAGGTGGATCACCTGAGGTCAGGAGTTCCAGACCAGCCTGACCAACATGGAGAAACCCAGTCTTTACTAAAAATACAAAAAATTAGCAGGGCATGGTGGAACATGCCTGTAATCCCAGTTACTCGGGAGGCTGAGGCAGGAGAATCGCTTGAACCCAGGAGGTGCAGGTTACAGTGAGCTGAGATTGTGCCATTGCACTCCAGGCTGGGCAACAAAAGAGAAACTCCATCTCAAAAAAAAAGAAAAAGCAATTAATAATAATAGTAGAATACCTCAACACTCCACTATAATCAACACACCACTATCGTCAATGGGCAGATCATCCAGACAACAAAATATCATCATTTAAGCTGCACTCTATACCAAATGGACCTAACAGAAATTTACACAGGTTTGTACGACTCCACGACCTCACAACGCACATTCTACTCAGTAGCACGTGGATTATTCTCCAGGATAGGCTGTGTGTTAGGCCGAAAAGCAAGTAATGGCACATGTTTAAAAACTGAAATCATATCAACTATCTTTTCTGATCACAGTGGAATATTACTAGAAATCAGTAACAGCAGGAACTTTAAAAATTGTACAAATACATGAAAATTAAAACATGCTCACAAACCACCAATAAATGAAAAAATTCAAAATCCATTGAAACGAATAAGGGAAAGTAAAAATTAATTGAAACAAGAATAGAAACACAACAAAACAAAACCTGTGAGATGTGGCAAAAGCAGTTGTTAAGAGGTAAAGTGCATAGCTATAAATGCCTAATCAGTAAAGTAGAAAGATTTCAAATAGCCAACCTAACAGTACACTTCAAGTAATGAGAAAAGCAAGAAAAATCAAATGCTAAAATTCGTAAAAAGAAATACATCATGAAGATTAGAGATTTTAAAATACTAACGAAAAAAATTACAAAAGACAAAGGAACAAAGAAGTGGGGATTTGTTTTGAAAAAAAAAATTGAAAAGCTATAATGAGACTAGGAAAAGAGAAAGAAAACTGCAGTAAAATCACACATGAAAAGGAGACATTACAATTGATAACACAGAAATACAAAGGATCGTAAGAGATTCCTAAAAACACCTATATATAAACAAATTGAAAAAATCTAGGAGAAATGGATAAATTTCTGGAAACATAGCAATTTCACAAGGTAGAAAAATAAAAAACCCAAACAGACTAATAATGAGTAACGAAATTAAAGCGGTAATAAAATCTGCCATCAAAGAAAACAGAAAATTATGGTTTTACTGCTGAATTCTACCAAACATTTTTAAAAGAGATAATACCAATTTTATTCAAAATATTCCCCAAAAAATGAAGAGGAAGGAGTACTTCCAAACTCGTTCTATGAGGTCAGCATTACCCTGCTACAAAAAAAAAAAAAACAGACCAGGACACAACACAGAAAGAAAACCGCAGGCAAATATCCCTGATGAACACAGATGTAAAAATCCTCAAGAAAATACTTGGGGATTCTACTGAAAAAAAAAAAAAAAGACCCTCTTTGNTTTCAGTAGATGCTGAAAAAATAAAATTCAACATTCTTTCATGATCAAAACTCAAAATGAGTACAGAAGGAACATAGCACAATAAAGGCCGTATATGACAAACCCACGGCTAACATCGTAATCAGTGGGGAAAAGTTAAAAGCTCTTCCTCTAAGATCTTGTTCAAGTGTGGCTACTTTTACCACTTTTATTCGTCATGTACCGCAAGCCCTAGCTAGAGCAATTAGACAGGAGAATGCAATAAAACCCATCCAAACTGGGGGGAAAAGAAGTCAAATTGTTCCTGTTTGCAGGTGACATGATCATATATACATAGAGAACCCTAAAGATTCCACAAAAAAACCTACTAGAAATAATGAATTTAGTAAAGTTGCAAAATACAATATCAATATATAAAAATGAGTAGCACACACATGCACCGAAAGTGAAACACATAAAACAGAAATCAAGAAAGCTGTTTCATTACAGTAGCTAGCCCCCCCCCAAATAATGATACCAACGGATAAACATAACCAAGAAAGATCCTACAATGAAAACTATAAAACAGATCAAAGCAGACACAAGTAAATGGAAAGATACCTCTTGTCCATGCACTAGAAGAATATTGTTAAAATATCTCTATCACTCAATGTGATCTACAGAATCAATGCAATCCATGTTAAACTACAGGCATTCTTCATAGAAATAGGCAACAAAAGATTCTAAAATTCACATGGAAATGCAAAACACCTCAAAGAGACAAAAGAATCTTGAATAAAAAGAAAAACTGGAGGCATCACACTTATTTCAAAATACACTACAAAATATGCTATAAATCCATAGTAACTGCAAATCTATAGTATCATATCAAAACAGCATGGCACTGTCAAAAAAAGGGGCAGGGGGAGAGAGAGAAAGACAAATGACAGACAGACATAAATAAATGAAACAAAATAGAGAACTCAGAAATAAATTCAGGTATTTACAGTCACCTCATTTTTAACCTAGGCACCGAGAGCACACCCTCTGGAATAACAATCTTTTCAATAAACTGTGCTAGGAAAATCCAACACCCACATGTAGAAGAATAAATCTACATCGTTATTTTATCATATACAAAATTCAACTCAACATAAAGATTTAAATGTAGGACCTGAAACTATGAAAGTACTAGAGAAGAAAACATAGGATAATGAAATTGGTTAGGACAAGATAGGATATGAAATTGGTTAGGACAATCTTAGGATAATGAAATTGGTTAGGACAAGGAATTATCAAACAGACATCAAAAGTACAAGCAACAAAAGCAAAAAATAGACAAATGGAATTACATTAAACTTAAAAGCTTCTGCAAAGCAGAGGAAGCAATCAGTGGAATGAAGAAACAATCCAGAGAATGGAAGAAAGTATTAGCAAACTATGCATCAGGCAAGCGGTTAATACACAAAATATAGAAAGCAAGACTACTCAAAAGCAAAAATACAAATAATCGAATTTAAAAATCAGAAAAAGATCTACCCAAAACTATTGTCCCCCACCATTATTTACCCACCTTCTTTTCCCTACTGCTTTCGGCCCCCTCCCTCTCGCCACCCCTTTTTCTTTCGCCATCCACCCCAAAACTTTTTCCCCACCATTCTTCCCCCACCAACTTTTCGCAAAGCCCTCTCCACTCTACCGCTCACCACCATCTTTTCCCGTCTCCCTGGCCACCCTCTTTCCCCCACCGCGCTCTCATCACCCTCTTTTGCTCCTGCATCCACCCAAAAACATTTTCCCCCATCTTTTTCCAAAGCTTTCTCCCCACTCCTGCTGCTCACCACCCTCTTTTCCCCCTCCATCTACCCAAAAACTTATTTTCCCACCATCTTCTTCCCCACCCTATGTCTGCAACACCTTCTCCTGCTCGCCGTCCTTTTTTTCCCTTTGACACTCACCACCCTCTTTACCCCTTCATTTACCCCAAAACTATTTTCTCCCCTCCTACCTCTTCAGCTGCGCTGCCATCTCCGTGGCAGCCACCAACGGCAGCGAGGCGAGGTGCGCTGTCACAGGCCCCAGCCTCCAACGTGGGGCACGTTGCTCTCCCATCTCCTCATCCTCTAGCCGGACAGAAGCAGCTCTCCCTGCCGGCAGCCCTCCTATCGCTCCCAGGACGCTGCAGTCTCGGTAGCTGCCACCTACCACAGCGAGGTGAGGCGTGAGCAGAGCCACAGTGCCCGTGGGCTCCAGCCTCCGGCCTCCAGCCTCCAGCGTGTAGTAGGCGGCTTCCTAAGCTAGCATGGAACAGCTTGGCGGGCATAGGCAGGAAAGCATGGAGTGGCCTCACTCCCCACCTCAGCAGGCGTCCTATATTGATGTTAGACAATGGGGTTCCTGGACTACATGTTCTGATTGGATGAGAGAAAAACCTCTAGGCCTACTCTGATTGGACTTTATTTTCATGCTCTGATTGGTTGTCCTGATGCTTGCTCTCATCCAATCAGAACATGATAGTAAAGTCCAATCCAGCTTGAGTTAATTTTTTATAAGGTGTAAAGAAGAGGTCTAGTTTCAGTTTTCTGCATACGACTCTCCAGTTTTCCCAGCACCATTTAATGAATAGAAGATCCTTTCTCCATTGTTTGTTTTTTGTCAGGTTTGTCAAAGATCCGATGGTTGCAGATGTGTGGTGTTATTTCTGAGGTCTCCGTTCTGTTCCATTGGTCTATATATCAACATCACTGATCATCAGAGAAATGCAAATCAAAACCACGATGAGATAACATCTCATGCCAGTAGGAATTGCAATGATTAAAAAGTTGAGAAAGAATAGATGCTGTCAAGGCTGTAGAGAAACAGGAATGCTTTTACACTGTTGCTGGAAATGTAAATTACTTCAACCATTGTGGAAGACAGTATGGCGATTCCTCAAGGATTTACAACCAGAAATATCCCAGCAATCCCATTACTGGGTATATACTCAAGGGAATACAAATCGTTCTACTATAAAGACACATGCACACAGTATGTTTATTGCAGCACTGTTTACGATAGCAAAGACACGGAACCAACCGAAATGCCCATCAGTGATAGAATGGATGAAGAAAATATGGTACATATACACCATCGAATACTATGCAGCCATAAAAAGGAATGAGATCATGTCCTTTGGAGGAACATGGATGAAGCTGGAAGCCATCATCCTCAGCAAACACAGGAACAGAAAACCAAACACTGCATGTTCCTACTCACAAGTGGAGTTGAACAATGAGAATACAAGAACACAGAGAAGGGAACAACACACACCAGGGCCTGTTGAGGAATGGGGACCGAGGGAAGAGAACTTAGAGGATGGGTCAGTAGGTGCAGAAAACCACCATGGCACACGTATACCTATGTAACAAACCTACAAGTTCTGCACATGTATCCTGCTTGTTTTTTTAAAATAAAGAACAACAAAAAAAAAAAAACAGAAAGGCCACAAAGGACCATGTATTATATGATTTCATTTATAGAAATTATCTAGCAGAAACAAATCTATAGAGATAAAAAGAATATTAGTGATTACCAGGGATTGGGGTAGGGAGTATAGAGGCTGGCTATTAGTGGATACAGGGCTTCTTTTTGGAGTGATGCAAAGTACTAACATTAGATTATGGTGATAGTTGCACAATCTTGTGAATACATTTAAAAGCACTGAGTTTTACACTTTAAATAAGTGAATTGTATGACATATCAATTACATATCAATAAAGCTAAATATTAAAAAAAAAAACAACCTATTGAACAATATTGAACAAGGACTTCTGGAAAAAATATCCCAACACTGTAAAATACCTGATAAGGAGAAAGATTATGGTTTTGCAGAGGTCCAAGGGGGGAAAAGAAACACAGTCAAAGCTTTAAAGATGCTGAGCCTGGCGCGGTGGCTCAAGCCTGTAATCCCAGCACTTTGGGAGGCCGAGACAGGCGGATCACGAGGTCAGGAGATCGAGACCATCCTGGCTAACACGGTGAAACCCCGTCTCTACTAAAAAATACAAAAAACTAGCCGGGCGACGTGGCGGGCGCCTGTAGTCCCAGCTACTTGGGAGGCTGAGGCAGGAGAATGGCGTAAAACCCGGGAGGCGGAGCTTGCAGTGAGCTGAGATCGGGCCACTGCACTCCAGCCTGGGCGGCAGAGCGAGACTCCGTCTCAACAAAAAATAAAAATTGAAAATTAAAAATTAAAAAAAAACACACAAAAAATTAGCCAGGCGTGATGGCGTCCGCCTGTAGTCCCAGCTACTCCAGAAGCTGAGGCAGGAGAAAGCCTAGGGAGACTCCGTCTCAAAAA
>NW_016809579.1:366617-387430 GCF_001698545.2 Rhinopithecus bieti | reverse complement strand
GGCGACAAGATCGAAATTCCGTCTGAAAAAAAAAAAGAAAGAAAGAAAGAAAAAAAAAAGGATGAAAATTTTGGAAAAATACGGAAGAAACCGAATGGATTTCTAGTTCAACTAAATCGTGATTATTCAGTATCTATTTTTTGCAAGAAACCATGTATTTCCTGTCCACAGTCAGGGCCACAGTCCCAACTCTCAAATGTGAGTGTTTCCTAAGCAAATTGAAGAACACAGGCATAAAAGTGCATTAAGTTAATAACCATTTACCTCTTTTTTTTGTTGTTTTTAAGAGGGAGCCTGCCTCGCTCTGTTGTCCAGGCTGCAGTGCAGTGGCGCGATCTCGGCGCACAACCACCTCTGCCTTGCGGGTTCAAGTGATTCTCCTGCCTCAGCCGCCCGAGTAGTTGGGACTACAGGCGCGTGCCACCATGCCTGACTAAATTTGTATTTTTAGTAGAGACTCGGTTTCAGTATGTTGGCCGGGCTGGTCTCCAACACCTGATCTCCTGATCTGTCTGCCCGACCTCCCAAAGTGCTAGGATTACAGGCATAAGCCACCACGCCCGGTCTCTTTTTTTCTTTTTCTTTTTTTTTATTTTGAGACGGAGTTTTGCTCTTGTTGCCCAGGCTGGAGTGCAATGGTGTGATCTCAGCTCACTACAATCTCCACTTCAGCAGGAGAGCAGGAATCTTCAGTGATCCACTGGCGGATCTGCAGCCACTGTGGGCGCTTGTTCTTCCTGCGACCTTTGTGCGGGAGTCTCTCCTTCCACTACCTATTGCGTACCCACCCCCACGCCCGCCTCGCGCCATTGCCAGCAGGTATCTTGCACAGGTACCTTCCCGCGCTAATCCGTTAAGGTCGCTCTGTCACTGGCAGCATTCTGTGCAGGCCACCCACTCCCTCAGGTTTAAAAGATGCGTTGCCTGGCAACCAGCAGGTGCCTTTCCCGCTATTATCTTGCCAGGCTAATCCCTTAAGGTCCTTCTATGACTCGCGCCATTCTGTGCAGGCTCACCCACTCCCTCAGGTTTCAAAGGCGCGATGCCCGGCAACAGAAGAAACTGCTCACTTAGCCTTTGGCGGAGTTGGCAGTTCCACGAGGACCTCAGAGCCCAGTTCTTGAGAGTTCAAGTGTTGGATGGTTCCCCACTGCTCCCAGGAGCGGTTACCTGGGCACTCTGTGCCCCTTATTCCTGTCCCAGCCTGGGGCTGAGGACCTGCTGGTAGGGCTCAGTTACTTGGAGCCCGTTCAGCCCATCCCACAGTTCACTTTGTTTGTGGGATCTCCCCGTTGCTCCTGTCCCTGGACGGAGTGGCAGGCCATCGTACAAGCATCCAGACACTTGGCATCAGTGGTGTCAAGACAACTCCAAGAAGGTTTTCCGTGATCCTGCAAGCCCTGTGTTCCTTCCTGGTGATCCTGCCTTCAATTTGATCGTACAGGTACCACAGCAAGCCAGTGCTGTGTGCTCCAAATTCCAGGGCGTCCTGCAGCTCAGCCACTGCACTGAGCACAAGGAATCTCTGTGGGGCCCAGGAGCAGGGAGTCACCCCTTTGGGACCCGCAACACCCGGCTGTCCCCAGACTCGTGTCCAGGGAAGATCTTGTTGAGGGGACCTCAAGGAGAGCGGGTCAGGGATGCCTGAGTATGACAAGGACCCCAGAGACCAAGAGAGTCCTGATGATCAGAGAAGGGTCCCCATGGTCACTGGAGATACACGGTCTGCATTTCAGCCCCTGCGGGACAATGGAGGCCCCTCTCCTTTTGTGCCCAGGCCTGGGCCACTGCAGAGAGACCTCCATGCCCAGAGGTCAGAAATCAGATATAAGCAGAGATCCCAGACCTCCTGGACGAGCTCGTGCACCAAACGAAATGCCATCTGGAGCTCCTACAGCTACACGGGAGGCTTCCCGTGGCTAAAGCGGAGGAGGACGGAGGGGCCAGCCTCATCCCACTGTCAGCTGACCCTCAGTTCCTCAAAGACAGTGAGTGAGGCCAGGCCTCAGGCTGTCCCTTCGGGTCACACCCAGTGTGAAAAGGCAGCAGATACAACACCAGGACAGACACTCGCCCCCAGGAATGGCTCCCCCAGATCCCAGGCCTCTAGGCCCCGTAGACGCAAGTTTCCCCTGCTGCCACGCAGGCGAGGGCAGCCTCTGATGCTGCCACCTCCCTTAGAGCTGGGGTTCCGGGTCACTGCTGAAGACCTGGACCTGGAGAAGGAGGCGGCATTCCAGTGTGTCAACAGTGTACTGCGGGGTGAGGCCAAGGCCATCTGGGACTGCAGACCCTCCTGGCCTTCCCACACTTTGTCCTCACTTGCAACAGGGACTTGTGGTCTGTCTGCTGTTTCTAAAGCACCCAGGATGGATGCACAGCAGGAGAGAGACAAGTCCCAAGATTCCTGGGGCCCAATGGCCCCCCTAGCATCTGCTGCAGAGGCTCCCTCTACAGCACCTGTGTCTGGGAAGAAACATAGACCACCAGACCCCCTGTTCTTCTCGGATCCCTTTCCTGCCACTTCTTCCCACTCCCAGGACTCAGCCCAGGTCACTTTGCTGATTCCTGCCCCCCCTTGCCAGCTGCAAGCATGGAGGGCAGCATGAGAAGCCCAAGGCCTGGCACTTCTGGAGCCAGTTCCACCCCTGCAGCCACACCCACGGGCTTTGGGAGCAGAGAGGCAGCCCCAGCTCTGAGTTCCCTCAGAAGAAAACAGGCAAAGAGAAAGGCCCTGAGAACCACACATGGCAATGGGGCATGAGGGGGCCTGAACACCAGGGGGCCCCCAGGCTGAGCACATCCATGGTGACTGTGGGACCTGGCGCAGGGAGCAACTCTGTTGGGTGGCACTTTTGTCTTTACTTTCCATCACATCCCTGGGGGACCATTTAAGCAGACACCCCCAGTTGCAAGTCGGGGACCCAGTGCCATTGCAAATAAGGCAGGCTGCACGTGCAAGTCTGGGCCGGCCTCTCACCCTAGCAACACCACTTCCTGCGTGGGCACAGCAAGGGGGAACCTGGCCTCTAAGGTTCCCTCGTGCGCTGTCAGGGGTTCTGCTGGACACAGGTCCAAAGGACCATCGTCCCGCTCATCCTTCTCCATGTTGGGCTTTTGAGCCCGTCATAAATTCCTTGCCTAGAGTGAGGTCTAGAAGAGTTTTCTCCTTCCAGTGTTTTTGTAATTTTGTATCTTAACATTCAAGTCTTGGATCTATCTTGAGGTGACTTTTGTATATGCTGAGAGATAAGGGTCCAGGTTCATTCTTCTACATGTGGCTATCCAACCCTCCCAGTACCATTCATTGAAGAGGGGGTCCTTTCCCCAGTGTGTGTTTCTGTCAACTCTGTCAAAGATCAATTGGCTGTGAACATGTGGCTGTCTTTCTGGGCTCTCTCATCTGTCCCATTGATCTAAATGTCTAGTTTTATGCTAGGATTATACTATTTTGGTAACTATACACTTGTCAAACATTTTGTAGTTGCAATTTGCAGTGAAATGGAATGCCTCTAGTTTTGCTGTTTTTGCTGAGGATGACTTTGAGTCTTTGAGCTCTTTTTTTTTTTAGTTCTTTTTTTGTGAATTTTAGGACTTTCTAATTCTGTGAATGGTGACATTGGTATTTTGGTAGGGGTTGTATTGAGTCTCCAGACTGCTTTGGGCAGTGTGGTCATTTTGATGCTATGAATTCCTACCATGAGCATGAAATGATTGTCCATTTCTTTCTCTCCTCTTAAACATTTTCTCAGTGTTTTGTAGTTTTCCTTGTAGAAATCTTTCACCTCCTTGGTAGAATTTCTTCTGTGGCGTACATTTTTCCATTTTGTTGCTATTGTAAATGGGATTGCCCTCTTAATTCTTTCCCAACCAGACCATTATTGGTGTCTAGAAGTGCTGCTGATTTTTGTCGTCGTCGTCGTTGATTCTGTATCCTGCAAATAGCTGTATTAATTTATTTATCAAGTCTAGGAGTTTTCTGGTGGAGCCTTTACATGTTTCTAGATCTTAATCACATCTTCATCAGACAAGGATAATTTGATGTCCTCTTTTCCAATGTGGATGCCTTTTACTGTTTTCTCTTGCCTGATTGTGTGATGTCGAATAGGAGTGGTGAGAACCGGCATCTTCATCTTGTTCCTGTTTACAGAGAAAATGCTTTCAACTTTTCCCATTGTGTAGTAGGTTAGCTATGGCTTTGCCATATGCAGCTTTTATTGTTTTCACGTATTTTTTTTTATTTTTGTTTTTTGAGACAATATCTCACTCTTGCTGCCCAGGCTAGAGTGCAGTGGCATGATTTCGGCTCACTGCAAGCTCCACCTCTGTGGTTCACCCATTCTCCTGCCTCAGCCTTCCGAGTAGCTGGGATTACAGGCGCCCACCACCACACCAGGCTAATTTTTGTACTTTTAGTAGAGATGGGGTTTCACCACCTTGGTCAGGCTAGTCTCGAACTCCTGACCTCAGGTGATCCACCCACCTCAGCCTCCCAAAGTGTTGGGATTACAGGCATGAGGCACTGCGCCCAGCCCAGCCATTTTCAGATATGTTTCTTCTATGCCTAATTTGTTTGTTCCTTCTTTCAAGACATGGTCTCACTCTGTCTTTCATGTTGGAATATAGTGGCACCATCAGAGCTGCAGCTTTGAACTCCTGGGCTCAAGCCACCTCAGTCTTCTGAGTAGCTGAGACTACAGGTGCACGTCACCAGAGTGGGCTAATTTTTATTTTTATTTTTTTTTGTAGGGATCTCTGTTCCTCAGGTTGGCCTTGAACTGTTGACCTCAATTGATCCTCCCAGCTCAGCTTCCCAAAAGCACTGGGTGGACAAGCATGAGCCACCGCCTGACCCAGAGTTACTTTTTAACATCACATCCTCACTGCTGGGCTCAAGTTTTGGCAGTGACTGAAAACCCTCAAGGAGAGTTTCTGGTCAGGCCCTGCCCAGTCTGTGCATAGGAGGGGAATGGAAAAATGGCCTGTGGATGGTTCTTTTGGAGAACTGGCCAGACAAGCGCTGAGATGCCATTTCCTGGAATACAGGGCCGTGTGATGTCCAGCCCAGCTGCAAGGTCCAGGGCCCTCGGCACCATCTAGTTTGGGAGCTCATCCAGAAGTGGCCTCGTTTGCCCAAACCAGCTTGTCTCCCTTCCAATCTGGTCCCATTTGAGAGATGCAACTGGGCTCTGTCTTCCAGGAAAACATTTCAGTGTGTGCCTGTCTTTGTCCCTGCACTGGCTGGCCTCTCTGTACCGTGAGAACTTGGGTTATGCAAGGCTCTGCCAGTCAGTTAAGTATCATGAAGCAGCTCTCTTCTGTTCCAATGAGGCCGACCAGGCTCCAACACCCCTGCCCCGGGTCTGACCATTCTCCCCTTCACCCAGAAGCGACCCCCAACCTGATCCTGCTCCCTGTCTTCAGGCAGCTGCTCTGGGGAAGGGCATTTTGGCCTCAAGGGCTTAGCGTGTCATTTTCTGTTTTCTGTTTATCTTTCCAGAACTGTCTGGGACAGCCCATGCGTTAGTCCATGTACTGCTTCTTTGGAAGGCAATCGGGGCTTTCTTTCAGGAGTGGGTATAAAAGTTCTTGTGGCTGGGCGCGGTGGCTCACGCCTGTGATCCCAGCACTTTGGGAGACCGAGATAGGCAGATCGTGAGGTCAGGAGATCGAGACCATCCTGGCTAACATGGTGAAATTCCTCTACTAAAAATACAAAAAAATTAGCTGGGCATGGTGGTGGGCACCTGTAGTCCCAGCTACTTGGGAGGCTGAGGCAGAAGAATGGCAAGAACCTAGGAGGCGGAGCTTGCAGTGAGCCGAGATCATGCCACTGCACTCCAGCCTGGCAACCGAGCAAGACTCTGTCTCAAAAACAACAACAACAACAAAAAGAAAACAGTTATTGTGATATTTGTGTATGAAATCAACCTTTGCTACATGGATAGGACCAGCACGCTTCTGCGGCACGACTCTGCAATCTTACTTATCTATTTTTTTATTTTGTATTTTATTTATTGATTTCTTTTGAGACAAAGTCTCACTCTGTTGCCCAGGCTGAAGTGCTATGGCACAATCTCGGCTCACTGCAACCTCCATTCCTAGGTACAAGCAATTCTCATGTCCCAGCCTCCCAAGTAGCTGGGACTACAGGTGCACATCACAACACCCGGCTAATTTTTGTATTTTTAGTAGAGATGGGGTTTTGCCACATTGGTGAGGCTGATTTCGAACTTCTGACCTCAGATAACCAACCCGTCTTAACCTCCCAAAGTGCTAAGATTACAGGCGTAGGTTTATTTATTTATTTGAGATGGACTCTTGCTCCACTGCCCAGGCTAGAGTGCAGTGGCATGATCTCAGCTCACTGCAACCTCAGTCTCCCAGCTTCAAGTAATTCTCCTTCTTCAGTGTCCTGAGTAGCTGGGATTACAAATGCCCGCCACTGCACCTGGCTAATTTTTGTATTTTCAGTAGAAATGGGGTTTCACTGTCTTGACCAGGCTGGTCTTGAACTCCTGACCTCATAATCCACCTGCCTTGGCCTGTCAAAGTTTTGGGATTACAGGCCTAAGGCACTGTGCCTGGTCACATTTATTTGTTTGTTATATAGAGACAGTGTCTCTCTCTGCCACCCAGGCTGGTGTGCAGTGGCACCATGTCAGCTCACTGCAGCCTCTGCCTCTGGGGTTCAAGCAATTCTCATGCATCAGCCTCCTGAGTAACTTGGACTACAGGCATGTGCCACCAAGCAGGGATAGTTTTTTCAGTTTTTTTGCAGAGACAGGGTTTCACCATGTTGACCAGGCTGGTCTCAAACTCTTGAGCTCAGGTGATCTGCCTTCCTCGTCCTCTCAAAGTACTAAGATTACAGGCATGAGCCACTGTGCCCAGCCTCTCACTACATTTAAATGATGCAGTGGTTCACGCCTGTAATTCTAGCACTTTGGGAGGCCAAGGCAGGTGGATCACTTGAGGTCAGGAGTTCAACACGAGCCTGACCAACACGGGGAAACCCTGTCTCTACTAAAAATACAAAAATTAGCCAGTTGTGGTGGCATGAGCCTGTAGTCCCAGCTACTTGGAAGGCTGAGGCAGGAGAATCACTTTAACTGGGAGGTGGAAGTTGCAGTGAGCCAAGATCACACCACTGGACTCCAGTCTGGGCGACAGAGTGAGACTCCATCTCAAAATAATAATAATAATAAAATGCCTGATGCCAGGGCATCTCGGCCTGGGTGCCTGCACGAGCACAGCCATGTCCAGGCCAGGGCTGCCGGTCAATGTCCAGCCCCTTCTTGTCCAGCAGAAATGGAGCGAGCTTGCGGGACCCAGGCTGGGGTACAAGATCCTAGGATCTCAGCCTCTGCTCATGGATCAGCTCTGAGACCCTGAGTAAGCTGGCGGTGCTCTGTGCTCATTGGTTTTCCCAGCTGTCAAGTAAAAGGATTGGATGAGGAAGTCTCGTCAAGGTGGAATGATCTCAGATTTGGGGCAGCAGTGAATGATCCTGCTCCCTGGGTCATGCCAGTGGTCCAGCCTCGGCTGAACACAGCCCCAACATCTGGAATGGGAATGAGGGGGCAGTCAGCTCTTGCTCCTAGTAAGAGAGATGCAATAGGGCTCTGTGGCTGAGCTGGCTGCATTTCCTTACACCTGTAATCCCAACTCTTTGAGAGGCCATGGCGAGAGGATTGCTTGAGGCCGGGAATTTTGAGAATAGCCTGGACAACATAGCCAGACCCCATGTCTACAAAATAACAATAATAATAAAACAGGTGCAATGGCACACAGCTCTAGTCCAAGCTACTTGGCAGGCTGAGGCAGGAGGGTCCCTTGAGTCCTGGGATTGGAGGCTTCATTGAGCTATGATGGCACCACTGCACTCCAGCTTGGGTGACAAAGTGAGATCCTGTCTCTAAAAAAAAAAAATTGTCCTGTGAGTGTGGGTTTGATTTTCTTTTTTCTTTTCTTTTTTTGAGATGGGTTCATGCCATTCTCCTGCCTCAGCCTCCTGAGTAGGTGGGACTACAGGCGGCTGCCACCACGCCCAGCTAATTTTTTGTATTTTTTTGGTAGAGATGGGGTTTCACCATGTTAGCCAGGATGGTCTCAATCTCCTGACCTTGTGATCCGCCTGCCTCGGCCTCCCAAAGTGCTGGGATTACAGGCATAAGCCACTGCGCCTGGCCGGGTTTGATTTTCAAACAGGACCCGGAAGGTAGGGGACAGAGAGTGCGGTCACCCTTAGGTGCTGAACACTCAGAAATGGGCCAGCAGCAGCCCTCACCTTGCCTGCAGACACCAGATTGGGCAGAAGAGCACGTGGCACTCGCAGCTCTTGCAGCGAGGGCAGAACCCAGTGTCAACACTTCTGCCTGTGGGAGGGGCTGCTGAGGCCTGCGGAGAGGCCAGGGTGGAGGCTCGTCCCCTTGTCCAGCCCTTGGTGTGGTCTCTGCCAGGTCCCCAGCCCACCAGTGCAGGGCGCCCCTGAGCCTGCTGCTGCCATGGGCCTGTCTCTACCCAGGACATCCTCACACCCTCGCAGTGTCAGGGAAATGGCCATGGTGGTGGTGACACTCTGCAGGCAGAGCTGTTGAGAGAAGCTGAGAAGGGTCACAGTGCAGGCAGGGGCCCGTGTGACAAGCTCCTCTTACCATGAGAGAGCTGACCAGGCAGCTCACAAGCAGAGCCACATGCCAGGAGTAAGAGAAAGATTCTGCCTGGGCTCAGCCTCCTCACTGGCCACAGACAGTCTTTGTCATGTGAGCCTTGCTCTCCTGGGGAGGCTGACGGCTGATGTGGGCATTGCTGAGGGTAACCTGTGGCCCAGTGGATGTAGCCAGGTCTACTCAACCTGCACTCACCCAAGTAGGACCCAGGCTGCACGCCCATCTCCAGCCTGGGGCAGCTCCCCTGTAAGCTGGGTGAACTACTGAGGCCAAGGAGGGAGGCGGCTGACAACACCCATGGCCTATGTGGAGGTGGTGGAAAGGCTGGATTCAGCAGCAACACCAAATCCCAGACCAAGCAGAAACCACCCGAGACTGAGGGGCTCATGCCAGAGCGGTGGCTACAGGTAAGAACCCAGGACCGGGCTGTGTGTGGTGGGAGTCCTCCCTGTCCCAGGGCTCAGCACAGCAAGGGAAGATCAGCCAGGTCACCAGAAATGAAGTCACCTGTGCTGGGGCAGGGGCAGTGACACTTGGGGCAGGGAGTGTGTGGGCAGAGAGAAGCCAGAGAAGTCCAGGCCTGTGGAAGCCAAACAGGAGAGTGTGCGCCGGAAGGGCGGTCAGGATCCGGGGATGAGGTCACTCTCCCTGGAGAACAAGCCCTGAAGTGCATAGCCTGGGACTCCTTCCCCGGGGGTCCTGTCCCCCGACATTTCACAGGCCTCCTGGAGCTGCCTTCCAAGGAGGACAAACATGGCAACAAAAGACCCATTTCTGCACAACAACCCTTCTGGAAAGAAAAAGAAGAAAGCCAAGAATGGAGTCAAAAAAGCTACCCAGTGCTGACTAAGCCTCTCCAACCCTGTTCTAAATGGAATGTGGTTTCTAAGTCAGAGAAATGGAAGAGGCCCCACCCACACAGGGACAGGGCCATGGCCCCACAGGATGAAGCAGCAGCGTTTATTCAAGATACAACAGTGAGGCCGGGCGCGGTGGCTCAAGCCTGTAATCCCAGCACTTTGGGAGGCCGAGACGGGTGGATCACAAGGTCAGGAGATCGAGACCATCCTGGCTAACCCGGTGAAACCCCGTCTCTACTAAAAAATACAAAAAATGAGCCAGGCGAGGTGACGGGTGCCTATAGTCCCAGCTACTCGGGAGGCTGAGGCAGGAGAATGGCATAAACCCAGGAGGCAGAGCTTGCATTGAGCTGAGATCTGGCCACTGCACTCCAGCCCGGGCGACAGAGCGAGACTGTCTCAAAAAAAAAAAGATACAACAGTGTGGGAATCCGGTCACGTTCCCTTCTCCCCGGAGAGGGAGCATCTTGACAAGTGATCCAGTAGAAACCTTTTAAACTCTATAAATTAAGCTCATAAAAACCACTCCCTTCACTCTGTCTCCCAGGGCCAGGCCTGGACTCAGATACACTGGCTTGGGGCGCCCTCAGGTGGCCACATGGAAAAACCACAGTCTGAGGCCAGCCTGGAGCTCTCAGACCTGGGTGGGATCTACCCAGGCCAAATGTCCTTCTGCTTTAGGTCACTGTCTCTTGGCAGATGACCCGACACTTGGGGGGGTGGCCCAAGGACACCTCAGGAAGGTTTGGTTCCCACTCTACAGATGGCCCTATTAGCCAGAGGTTTCCAGGCCGTCTGTCCGCCTCCTAGAGATGGACTGGGGCCTTTAGACTTCAGTGGAGAAGGGGATGCTCTGTCTCTTGCTGTCCAGGGCAGGGATGGCCTCCAGCTGCAGGAAGTACAGCAGCACCTGGACCTGCCCGGGCAGAGTGGGGAAGAGGAGAGCGGCTCAGAGTGGGGCTCACAGCAGCTGGTGGGGAGGTCTGTGGGGCCTAAGCCTCCAAGTCCACCTCAGGTGCTGGAAACCCCTGCTGGTGTCATGAACCCCTTACAGTGAGACGGGGGTGGGGTGGGGTCCTGACAAGGCATGACTTGGTGGGGGGGGGTGGTTTATTTCAGAGATGCACAGGGCCTTGTTCTATCCCCCAGGCTGGAGTACAGTGGCTCCATCATGGATCTCTGCAGCCTCTAACTCCTGGGCTCAAGCGATCCTCCTGTGTCAGCCTCCCAGGTAGCTAGGACTACAGGTGTGTGCCACAATGCCTGGCTAATTTTTCTTTGTATTTTTTCTAGAGGTGGGATTGCTACATTGCCCTGACTGGTCTCAAACACCTGGGTTCGGTTATCTTGCCTTGGCCTCCCAAAGTGCTGGGATTACAGGCATGAGCCACCACCACACCCGAACACTTGAGGTGATTTTAAGCTTCCAGCAAAGTGCACCAGCAGGACCAGGAGGTGGCCTGGGCCCGGCCGCATCACTCCCATCCATGCAGACCTAGGCAAGTCCCTCTATCTGGATCTCCGCCACCACTACATACAATGCAAGTAGAAAGATGGGCAGGACTGGGGGTGGAGAAGGTAGAGGCCATATCTGTCAGACTGGGGTGACATGGGCTGGAGCCTGTCTTCCCATACCTGGGACTGACCTCCAAGGACCAGCTGTCAGTCATGATGATGGGCTGGCTTGGATTGGCAGGGAGTTTGCTCTCCTTCTCGGAGGGATGGAGCAGTGTGGGGCCAAAGACAGTGGCGAGGTTGTGCAGGGACATCTTATTGACTGCCTCCTTCTCTGCCACCCTGTAGAGGACTGAAACAGCGGGTGCTGTTTCAATACCACCACCAGGAGAGAGACAGAGGGTCTGTGCCATGCTAGAGTCCTCAGGGACGGAGCAACCTTGATCCTGGCTGTGCTGCAAGCTGACTCCAGCCCTGGTACTTCTGAGTCTCAGCGGCCCAGGAAAAAGGGCCAGCTCTGGGCTGGTGGAGAGGTCTCCTCTATGATGTGACTGGGAGGGAAGAGGGGGGTTCAAGTGCACTGCTGGCCATGGCCAAAGCTCTGAGTTCTTTGTTAAGGCCACAGTGCAGAGGGAGGAGGGTAGCAAAGAGGAGAGGCAGGGGCAGGGGTGGCAGTGGTGCTAGTCCTTGGAGGCAGTAAGTGACTGCAGACAGGGATCAGGGGAAAAGGTCCTCAGTCTGGAGGTCTGGTGGGAGCAGAGGGGCACCCCATGACCTGGAGACCTGGAGGCCCCCGCAGCCATGGGAGAGCTGGGCTACCTTTTCAGGTGGTCCAGAAGGAAAAGGAAGGTGAGCAGGTTGGCCTCCGGCAGGGACAGCAGCAAGTTGAGCATGCAGCTCTCCTTTGCAACTGGGTCTGAAAGAGCTGCAGGAGGCGAAGGGTTACTCTTCTGGGTCACAACCAGCCAGAGACCTCTCCCGAGGTGGTCACATGGAGCCCCTGGGGCACGAGTCTCTGCGCAGTTTAGGCTCGTCATCATCCCCACACCCACAGCGCTGGCTCCCAGTGAGGACTCTGTGAGGGGCACCTGTGTGGGATGTGAACCACCTGAACACCTTTTCTCTACCTCACAGGGGTCAGCAGCACCCAGCAAACAGCAGCAGGAGGAGCCATGAGAACAGCCGCTCATGGGCAGAGCTGCCCTTGGGCAACTCCCGCCACCACCCCCTCCCCAGGGGAGCCCAACGCAGGGGAGGCTCGGGCGTGCAATGAAGCAGAGGAGTGAGGGACACAAGGAGGTGGGAAGTGGGAGGGCCCCAGCCCCACCAAGTACGCAGAGACTGCCTCATCGTCCTGGACACCACGGCCATCTGCATGCTGGTAAAGCAGGTCTTCTGTGCATGGGCCTGGGGGCAGACTTGCCCTAAGGGTCATGGAGAGGCTACAGGTGCTGCATGTGTCAGCGCCTGCTTTAGACATCAGCCTGCAGGTTGACTAAGGGTCAGGCCATGTTTGAACCCATGCTTGACTGGACCAGGACCCGTGGCTAGAGCACCTGGTCACCAGCGTTTAGCCCTGGTCTGCAGGAAGGAGGACAGCAGACTTTAGGACCCCACAGCACAGCAGTGATGACCATTTCACCCTCTTGGTCTCCTTGAGGAAAAGGGACGGGGAGCCCTCTGGGGATGGGCGAGGCCTTCCAGAACAGGCTTGATTTTGGTCCCCTGCTTTCTGAGTTTGGGTTAAAACACCGACCATGGCAGAGGGGGCACAGCTCGGGTTCCCACACCTCACTTTTCACAGCCTCCAAGGGCAGCAGTGCACGTGGAGGAGATGTCTCCCATGAGGCCAAGGCCTCCAGTGCTCACCGATGCCCTCGGCGAAGTTGGGGTAGAACTCATCAGTGAAGAGGGGCTCGGGCAGCTCACGGAAGTACAGCTTCAGCGTGCCTGCGATGGCGTTCACGTCCATCTCGCTCATCATCACTGACACGTCCTTGTTATCCGGAAAGAGCACGGAAATGCAGCGGCCTCCTTCAGGATCCCAAGTGAGTCTCCCACCATCCCTGCCTTGGCTAAAGCACCATCCCTGGCATGCTGACCACTGTGCAGGTCTCTCCCGGGCTTTGAGCAGCTCATCTGACCCCTCCCAAGAGCTGTGCATAGTTCTGTGTGTGCAGAGTTGATGGGGGTGCATGGGCATTCCCATTCCTCTCCCCTGCTTGGCCGGATGTGACAGCCAGGAGGAGGCCAGCACAGCAGGACACAGCACCTTCATGGGAATGGAGTGGCTCTGCCCTGTACATAGTAATCACCCTTGCACCAGTGTCTTCTGATGGCAGGAAGACTGTGGGAGAATCTGATTGGTGTCAGTGTTTGAACCGGTGTCTTCCTTTGGACCCAATTGGCCACTGGTGCTTACGTCCTCACCACAGGCCAGGTCTATTCTGGGCCCCTAGAGGGAGCTGAAACTACCACAGGCCCTCCCAGGGGTGCTGGGCATTCTAGGGGTCCTGGTCAGGGTCGGTGGTGAGTGCTGCAAAGAAGGGTCTTCAGGCACAAAATCCTGTTGCTTTGAAGATGCTGGGAAGGACCCTCTGGGGTCTCGGTGCCCTCCCCTGGCATTTGAGGCAGGTCCAGGTCCTTCAAAGCCTGTGAGAGTTTGTGAGATGGAGGCGGGGATGCTGCAGCCCTGGCCTGAGCTGGGTCCCATCGGTGCCCTCTTCACATCGCATCCTCACACAGGGCAGTGGACAGACCACACTGAGTCCTGGGCTTCCACCTCCTGTCCACCCCCAAGGCAGGAAGGCCAAGGCCCCACAGAAGCCCCTGGTTCACCCCAGCAAGTGGCATGAGTGGGTACGATGGTGTAAAAACTGGCTTCTATAGAAGCTTTTTCTACAACTCTTGTTTTCTCTTTTTTAAAAATAATAAAACAGTAAATGAAGAAAAGATACAGAGAAGGATGTGACATGCCCGGGCCTTGGAGCACTCTGAGATCTCATCGCCAACACCACCGCCCACACCTCCATCCCGTCCTGCGCAGGCCGACACTCACTGACGTCAAAGGCTGCCTTCAGTGCCTGGATGTCCGTGGCCACTCCAGACACGCGGTAGATGCCCACCTCCTCCATGCCTCGGTGCTCGATCTCCTCCACACACTGGCGTACAATGTAGGGCACCTTGGACCTCTCTCTCCTGCGGGAGGAGGAAATGTTCTCAGTGTCCTGACAGCCCTGCTTGGGCCACAACACAGGAGACCTGCCCCCTCTCTGCATACCCAGAGGTGGGGTGAGGATGGTGACAAAGGCGCCCAGGTCTGGGGCTGCACACAGAGCCTTCTGCATGTCTGTGCTCCCTCTGCAAGCTCTGTCCTCATTGCATATACTTTCTCAGGAACCTGTCAAGCAGCTAGAATCCCTGAGAGTCACACATGATCTTCGTGGGAAGGTCAGGAGGCCTGTCTAAGTAAAGTCAGCACAGGAAGGGCATCTGACTGATTCCAGGCCTGGGGTTAGCAGCCTGTGCCCTCAGCTGGGAGATCAGACCTGGTGTTGGTCCTGCCACCCATGTGCTTTGTGAGAGGAGAATCTCTGACCCCTGCTCTGGGCGTGGGCCTTGACACACATCCGACGAATGAATGAAGCACTCAGCACCAGTGCTCCAAGTCCTGTGATGCTAAGTGCTTTTCTCATCTGAGTCTCAGCACTGAACAATTCCAATACTGCCACACAGGACACTAGAGTAAGAATACTTCAAAGTGAGTGCTGTGCTGAGGTCTTAACTTTACTTTTGTTTTGCAACTAGATTTATCAGCACATCAAAGCTGCTTCTCAAGCCACCCTCATTAGCAGGTGCTTATTTGGGGGAGCTGCTGCTGGAGTCCTGGATGCTCATGCCCAGAGCCCTCCCAGAGTGCTACGCAAGTGGCTGCTGTGCAGTTGGGGGTGGGTAGTGGTGTTTAGACACAGAAAAGAGTGCGGGGTATGATTGATGGATACCCCAGCCTACATGACTGGCAAGTTCAGGGACCCAACTGGATTCCATCCTAGGGAAGCAAATGAATTCTCAGAGTAAGTGGTCTGTGGCTGCAAGAACTGCTCTCAAACCCAACAGGCTTCTCTTGGCAACTGACTCATGACAAAGGGTTCAAGATCATTTGAAAAAAAAAAGGGGGGAGCGGGGAGGCAGTGGGTCCTGGAAAAGTAAATTGTTTATTTTACAGTAAGAAAGTGATTAAATATATATTTTTTTACAATGGTGGAAAATTAGAAGTGATTGTGAAAATGATGTCTACCCATGTTGCTGATGAGTAGGATGTGATCTGGCTCTTTAGGAAAGTGAATATGTAGAACTTAAGAATATTGATTTATAAAGGACATGGCCTTTGACCCAGTCCATCTTATGCAAATCTGGATGCCATAAATAATATTTAAAAATAAAAGTATTGGGGTGGAGGTTGTAGTGAGCGGAGATCACGCCACTACACTCCAGCCTGGTCGACAGAGTGACCTGTCTGTCTCAAAACAAACAAACAAACAAAAATAAAGAAGTCATTCCCAATGTTGCTCATCACATTATCACCGTAAATATCCAGGATCAGACTAATGGCTAAAGAGACGGTGACGCATCAACACCAGGCAGAGAACAAAGCAGATTTTTTTTTTTTTGGAGAGCCTCTAGGAACTTGAAAATACATATGCCACATTCTTAAGACCCAGTGGTTCTTAATCAGGAGTGTTCATTAAAATGCCAGAAAGCTGAAAAGACTTCTAGGTCCCATCCAAAGAGATTTTGCTTCTGATTGGCTAGTGGCCTGGCCACTGGTATTTTGAAAAAGCCCTCCAAGTGATTCTTTTACTTACACCCCAGATAGAAAACCCTAAATTAAAGGTGGAAAAAAACTAGACACCAAGTGGCATTTAAATAAATGTCAACTTTAATGCCACAAAGCATCTTATTGCATGTGGACAGAAAGAGAAGGAAAGAGGGCCCTATATCTGGATAACTTAGAAATGTGCTCCCCTAGCAAGATATCTACCAAAATTAGAACCACATTTGAGGATGCTGGTACTGCGAGCAATATATAAATGATGCGTGTAATGCCATTTAATATGATCGTATTTTTAAAAATGAGTTGAGTGGTGTTTTCTAGCTGTTAGTTTTTCCAAACATCAATATAGAAATTAGTCTTCTGCAGCTGCAGAGGCAATTCAGTTTCCAGCTTGCTTGCATGTGGCCTAGAGCCATAATGTGGCCCAGAGCATCTCTGATCCACCCCTCCCACAACCACCAAAGCCAGAGACAACAGAATGCCTTGGACCATCTGGTGAGAGAGTAGCTGCAGTAAGAGTCCTGCTCTGAAGTGACAAGAGACTCAAGGCCTAGTTTTGACTTACTGCTAACTTGCTGACACTGCACACTTCATGAGTGATCTTGGGTGAATCCTTTCACCTCTCTGAAGTTCACTATGAAATGAGAGGTCAATGGTCAAACTTAAACACCTTCAGATGTTGGGTAATATCAGTGAGTAAAATGGACCAGGCACAGCACAAAGCAGAATGGTGCAGACTGTGGCAAGTTGAAAACTTATGCCTCTGTAAAGGGGCAGCCACCACTCAGTTCCTGCAGATTACTCTAACTTTGCTGAGGACAGTTGCCCAGGTAGTGTACTGCAGAAGGGTAACACTTTAGAGGGGTGTCATTTGCATCATAGATGCAAAATTCACAAGTGAAGACTGATGTAGTTTATCCCTAAAGTTTTGCTTTGATTTGCAGATATTTATCCATGGCAGTTTCCTGGAAGATGTCTATAGAAGGTTTTGAGGAATGGGCACCTTGTAATTTGCTATTAAACTAAACCCCAAGGGCCCATTATAAGCCAACACGGTCCTAGGGATTCCACACTCATTCAGTTCCTTTTTATCATAGGAGGTGGGTATTTTAATATCAGGTCCACTATAAGAGGTGGAGGCCGGGCATGGTGGCTCATGTCTGTAGTCCCAGCACTTTGGGAGGCCTACGTGGGCAGATCACTGGAGCCCAAGAGTTTGAGACCAGCCTGGGCAACATGGTGAAACTCTGCCTCTACAACACATACAAAAATTATCCGGGCTTGGTGAAGTGTCCCTGTAGTCCCAGCTACTCGGGAGGCTGAGGTGGGAGGATTGCTTGAACCCGGGAAGTCAAGGCTGCAGTGAGCTCAGATTGCACAACTATACTCCAGCTTAGGCCACAGAGCAAGACCTTGTCTCAAAAAATAAAACAAAATAATAGAAAGAAAGAGAAAGGAACAGATCAATATGTATAATAAAGCACCATTTGTATTTTTTTAAAAAAGCAAAATAACATATTTATTTGGATATTTGTTCATATTCATAAACTATCTCTAGAAAGATATACCAAGAAACTGAACATATTTGGTTGCATCTGAGAAACTACAGGAATAGGGATGGGGTTGAGATGGTGCCTTCTGAATTTTGAAATATACAAATGTATTGTCTATTTAGAAATAAATGGGCCAGGCGTGGTGGCTAGGCCGGGTGCGGTGGCTCTCGCCTGTAATCCTAGCACTTTGGGAGGCCAAGACTGGCGGATCACTTGAGGTCAGGAGTTTGAGACCAGCCTGGCCAACATGATGAAACTCCATCTCTACTAAAAATATAAAAATGGCCAGGCGTGGTGGCTCACCTCTGCAATCCTAGCACTTTGGGAGGCTGAGACGGGAGGATTACCTGAGGTCAGGAGTTTGAGACCAGCGTGACCAACATGGAGAATGCCCATCTCTACTAAAAATATAAAATTAGCCTGGTATAGTGGTGCACGCCTGTAATCCCAGCTACTCAGGAGGCTGAGGCAGGAGAATTGCTTGAACCCGGGAGGTGGAGGTTGTGGTGAGCCGAGATTGTGCCATTGTACTCCAGCCTGGGCAACGAAAGTGAAACTCTGTCTCAAAAAAACAAAACAAAACAAAAACAAAACAAACAAAAAACCCCACAAAAATTAGCTGGGTGTGGTGGCGAGTGCCTGTAATTCCAGCTACTCGGGAGGCTGAGGCATGAGAATCGCTTGAACCTGGGAGGCAGAAGTCACAGTGAGCCAAGATCAGGCCACTGCACTCTAGCCTGGGCAACAGAGCGAGACTCAATCTAAAAAAAAAAAGATAAATAAATATTATTAAGACAAAAATCATAATGACATTACATAAACCAGGTTATGCCAGTGATTTTTGAAAATATCAAAACAGTTTTATGGAAAAATATAACTTCAGGTCAGGTGAGGTGGCTAACGCCTGTAATCCTAGCACTTTGGGAGGACGAGGTTGGCGGATCACCTGACCTCAGGAGGTCGAGACCAGCCTGGCCAACATAGTAAAACCCCAACTCTACTAAAAATACAAAAATTAGCTGGGCGTGGTGGCTCATGCTTGTAATCCCAGTTACTCAGGAGCCTGAGGTGGGAGAATCACTTGAACCTGGGAGGCGGAGGTTGCAGTGAGCCGAGATCGAGTGACTGCAGTAGAGCCTGGGCAACAGAGAAATTCTGTATCAAAAGAAAAATATAACTTCAAAAAATGAAGTAGGAAGAAACAGAAAAGTTTGTCTAGATCTAGAACCATTAAAGGAATTGAAGGGTTATTTTAAAATCTGCATCCCATCCCCTCAAAAATCTCACAAAAAACAAAACCAAAGAAAAGCACCTGGCTCAGATGATTTTATAGACATGTCCAGCAAACATTAAAAAGAACATAAAGTTTTTATCTTCTACATAATTTTTTAAAATTAATTTTTGAGATGAAGTCTCCCTCTGTAGCCCAGACTGGAGTGCAGTGGCATGATCGCGGCTCACCGCAACCTCCACTTTGGAGGTTCAAGTGATTCTCCTGCCTCAGCCTCCAGAGTAGCTGGGATTACAGGTGCACCTGGCTAATTTTTTGTATTTTTAGTAGAGCTGGGGTTTCACCATGTTGGCCAGGCTGTTCTTGAACTCCCAACCTCAGGTAATCTGCCCACCTCAGCCTCCCAAAGCGCTAGAATTACAAGCGTGAGCCACAGTGCCCAGCCTACATCATCTTTCAGAAAAAGAAGCAAATGGAATTCTCCCCAACTCATTGTGAATTTAGTATAGGCTTAATACCAAACCAGACATCAATAGTACAAGGAGGTAAAAGTACAGACTAACTTCTTATGGACATATATGCAAAAATGCTAAATAAAATATTAGCAAATAATCCAGCAATGGATTAAACATGTATCACAACCACGTTGTGGTTTTTCTAGGAAACTAAGATGATGTAATAAAAGAAAAAACTATTAAAGTAGTACAAACTATCAAAGGAAAAAAACCTGTATGATCATTGCAACGGGGTCATTTGCAACATTATATAATTTTTTTCTTTTTTTTTTAAGTTTTTTGACTGTAAGTTTATTCAATGCAAAATAATCCTTTTCAATTTTAGTGAGGTGGCTGACCGCGTCCACGACCAAATCCGCCTGTAAACTGGAATTCGGTTGCTGACCCAGCCCCAGCCTCGGCTTTCTTGTCGGCACCAGGAGGCACAGCACTCCCTCTGTATGTATCTCTGTCAGCCTCCCCTCTTGTGAGTCTTGCAGGTCGCTCACCCTCCAGACCTTTAGGACGAGGCCTGCCAGTCCCTGGACGGCTGTAGAGTAGGGTGGCAGGCACAATATCCGGGGGCAGATGAAGATAATCACAGAGATACTGGATACTCTCATTGATAAGGTACCAGTAGAAATGTCTCCAGGCAAACTGTTCCTTCATGTAGTAGCCTTGGGACTTGAAAGACTGCATGGCCTTCATGACATGAATGTTGAGCACATTCTTTTTTTTTTTTTGAGATGAGTCTCACTGTGTCGCCCAGTCTGGAGTGCAGGGGTGCGATGTCGGCTCACTGCAATCTCCGCTCCCTGGGTTCAAGCAATTCTTCTGCCTCAGTCTCGCGACTAGCTGGGATTACAGGTGTCTGCCACAGCACCCAGCCAATATTTTTGTATTTTTAGTAGACACGGGGTTTCACCATCTTGGCCAGGCCGGTCTTGAACTCCTGACCTCGTGATCCGCCCGCCTCGGCCTCCCAAAGTGCTGGGATTACAGGCGTGAGCTACCGCGCCTGGCCAGGCACATTCTTGTGCTGCCAGTTCCAGGTGCTTATGGCAGGTGGACATCCTTCTTGACCTCGGTGACTTCCTCCTTAAAAAGGAGTTCATAAATGGCAAGCCGGCTCTTCTTAGGCATAAGCATTCTGGGGAGCAGCAGCCGCTAAGGCGGCAGGGTGGCCCGGATGGGGGCCGATGGAACTCGAACTCTACCAGAATTTCTTTAATATTATATGTATATATTGCTCGCTTTTTTTTTTTTTTGTCTGTTCCCTATGTACCCGGAGCGCCAGTAGGACAGGGCTTTGTGTTTTCCTCACCACTGTCTGGCTCATGCCTAGGACAGTCCTTGGCACACGGTAAACACGCTGATGAGCGCCTTTGGGACTAGCGGACTCTGAGCATCATTCGGCAGGGTCCAGGTAGGCCTCTGAAGCACCGGTCTTGCCAGGCTCCAGCCCAAGACCTGACGCATGCGCACCGGCTGGCCGGCTTTTTTTTTTTTTTGAGCGACGGAGTAGCAGGGCGCCTGCGCGACCCAGTGCGAGCTGGGGATTGGGGGGACAGCGGCGCCTGCGCAGTGAAGGAAGGTGGGCGGGGCCCACACGGCGCCTGCGCAGGCGGCCGCAGGCCCGCTGGGCGCGAAGGGGCGGGCCAAGGGCGGGGGCCGCGAGGGAGGCAGGGCGGGCCCGGCAAGCGGCGCCGCGGGG
>NW_016809579.1:341108-366545 GCF_001698545.2 Rhinopithecus bieti | reverse complement strand
TTTTTTTTTTTTTTGAGCGACGGAGTAGCAGGGCGCCTGCGCGACCCAGTGCGAGCTGGGGATTGGGGGGACAGCGGCGCCTGCGCAGTGAAGGAAGGTGGGCGGGGCCCACACGGCGCCTGCGCAGGCGGCCGCAGGCCCGCTGGGCGCGAAGGGGCGGGCCAAGGGCGGGGGCCGCGAGGGAGGCAGGGCGGGCCCGGCAAGCGGCGCCGCGGGGTTGGCTGCTGCCTTGAGGCCGGACTCAACGGGTCTCTGCTGAGCCACCGGGTGAACTCTCCGCCCAGCCCAACCAGGAGATTGCGAGGGAGCGATGCGGTGCCGCGCGGTAAGAGCCACGGCCGGGTTCCCGCAGTGTTCGCTGGCCTGTTGGTTTATCGCCTCAGCGCCGCCCGCGCGGCCGCGCCTGGGCGTCCCCGCAGACCCCGGCAGGCCCCGCGCCTGCGCCGTCCTTACTCCTGGGCCCCTCCAGTGTGTCCCGCGCCTGCGCCTTTCTCTTCCCGCGCCGTCCTCGTTCTGGGCTCCGGGGCTCCTGGGACAACCCGCAGCCTTCGCCGTCTAGAGCCACGGGCCTCCGTCCGTTGGTGTTGGGGTTCAGCTGGTTCTGCGACCGTGCTTGCGGCTCGTCTGTGTGCGGACAGGTCGGGTGCGACCCTCGTGCTTGCCTTTCGGGCGCTACAGGAGAGGCTGGGGCTGCCGCCCCATCTCCTGGGTCCTCTGCCTGGGGCGGGGACGGCGTTGTTCAGTGGCCCCAAGGGCGCAGCGCGGGCAGCAGGGGCCACGGGCGGCGGACCCCAGGCCTGCTGCGGGTGCTGCTTCTGCTGTGGCCGGCGCCCCAGGCGGACGGAGCGTCCTTTCTTCTTGAGACGAGGTTAATTGCATCAGGTTGGATGTGAATAATCCGGTGCCTGGCTGAGGAATTTTGCGTTTCCAGGAATTTGGTAATTGTAGGACCTTAAGTAGTTAAGTCTAAGACATCATAGTCACCCGGCACGTTGGGCAAGCTGTCCTGGAGATGACGAAAAGAAATCAGTTTCCAGTAGTTTTAGCACATTTACAGAACATGCAAAAATTCTGTGATCATTCAAATGCAGGGAACCTTGATTTGTTGATGTCCTTGATCATTTGTCCCAAGTACAGGAAGGGCAAGGAAAAGATTCCCTTGAATACTGCCCAGGTGATTTCAGGGAACAGTGTTTTCTTTTGTCCAAAGAGCCTCTTAAGCCATTGATAATATTTCCCAAGCTTATAACAGATACAAGCCTTTAAAAAATGACAATTGCTCTAACCCAGTAGGACACATCCTGCGATGAAATCAGAGCTATAGACTTTGTAGACAACAGCAGTCATTTCTGGTGGCTTCGGGGAGTGGAGGGGGACTGCAGTTTTGCCTATGTAGGTGATACCAGAGGGACTTTAGTAATTTTTTCTTCATAATTAAAAGCCGAGCCAGGCGCGGTGCCTCACGCCTGTAATCCCAGCACTTCCGGAGGCCGGGGCGAGCGAATCACCTGAAGTCAGGAGATCAAGACCAGCCTGACCAACATGGTGAAATCCTGTCTCTACTACAAATACAAAAATTAGCTGGGCGTGGTGGCGCGCGTCTGTAATCCCAGCTACTCAGGAGGGTGAGGCAGGAGAATCGCTTGAACCGGGGAGACGGAGGTTGCAGTGAGCCATTTTGCGCCACTGTACTCCAGCCTGGGCGACAGAGCCAGACTCCGTCTCAAAAAAACAAAAACTAGACATAACAAGACAGAGCATGGTGGCTCACACCTGTAATCTCGGTAGTTTGGGAGGCCGAGGCGGGCACATCACTTGAGGTCAGGAGTTTGATAACAGCCTCATCAACATGGTGAAACTCTGTCTCTACAAAAAATATAAAAATTAGCCGGGCGTGGTGGCACATGCTTGTGATCCCAGCGGCTCCAGAGGCCGAGGCAGGAGAATTGCTTAGGAGGCAGAGGGTGCAGTGAACCGAGGTCTCACCACTGCACTCCACCCTGGTCGACAGAATGAGACTCCCTCTCAAAAAAGGAAAAAAAACCCCAAAACACAGCCGTTACAATATACATGCACGTTATAAAATAAACCAATATAGAAGGGTATATAGTGAAAGGAGAAGAATTGTTGGTAAAATTGTTTCTATGAATAAATGGCTAATCCAGTATTTTATTCTCCATAAAAACACCTTTTCCCCTTTGATTTAGTGTACACCACACAGTGTCGCCTAGCCGACTCAGCGACTTTTTAGATAGCTGGAGAATGCTTCCTAATGGTTGGAGGTGTGTAGGGGTTTTCTTGACATTTTCAGTAAGAAAGTGAATGTTGTGCCATAGGAAAGCTTTATCAATGGTGCACGTTGGGAGCCAACCAAATACTTGAGTGTCAAGTATGGTATCTAGTGAGTGGAGAATAACTGTAATAATTACAATTACAGTTGTAGTTAAAGTGAAGTTTGTATCAGAATTTCTGTTTCAAACATGAACTTTTAGGAGGTGTATCTGCAGTGTTTCCTCCTCAGATGTGATTTCTCTGAAGCAGTGGTTCTCTATAACTGACTTGACACACACTGCATCTGATATTTCAAATGATTTAAGTGATAGTATCAAAATTACTGTCATATACATATTTAAATCACATGACTAACCTGCGTGTGGTATTACGCAAACTGCTCAGCTCAGTAAGGGAACAGAAATAAGAAAAAAAGGACAATATTGGGAGACTTTTTATACAATTAAATTTATTCGATTGAAGGACTGTCCTTTCTAAAAAAGAAGTCCTGCTTTCTTGGTGTTAAAATAAAGCATCTTTTATGAAATGATGGTGATACTAAATGGTGATATATGGTAAATGTAAGTAGCAAATACAAGGTTAGTTGTGATTTTAAAATAAAGAGATCCAAGAGTCTCTTGTTTGCTGCTGTTAGGGAGTTCAGGAAAAAGTTCCTGGAGCTTTTGCTTTTAAGAAGATTCAAATTTAGATTATTTCTTAAGAGTAAATATGAGTTTATTTCAAGGTCATTTGTCACAGTCTACTGAGAAATCTACTGAGAAAGCTGTTAAGTTTGCCTGGCATTAAAGATGTTCCTATTCTGATCATTGTTAAATAGATCTTTTCTTATTAGATATAAAATGTCAGGAGATATTTTATTTTGAGACAGAGTTTCACTCTTGTTGCCCAGGCTGGAGTCCAATGGCTCAATCTCGGCTCACCACAACCTCCACCTCCCGGGTTCAAGTGATTCTCCTGCCTCAGCCTCCCAAGTAGTTGGGATTACAGGCATGTGCCACCACCCCCGCCTAATTTTGTATTTTTAGTAGGGACAGGGTATCTCCATGTTGGTTAGGCTGGTCTGGAACTCCCGACCTCAGCTGATCTGCCCGCCTCGGCCTCCCAAAGTGCTGGGATTACAGGCATGAGCCACCTCACCTGGCCCCAGGAGATTTTTTTGTGTTGTGGTGTGCCAACAAAATAAGCCTAGGCAGGGAAATTCCTTCTGGTGGTAGGAATTGTTAATACTGAATAGACTAGCTGCGAGGTAACGAACCCCCATGGGGTTTTCTGTCAACTCAGAAATCATTGTGACCTCAGTCTTTTGCTGTGAAATAACATGACCATTAAGAAAGCAGGCTTAAACAATGTATTTTGGGTATGTTGAGGGGGAGGGACGGTTACAATCTGTTCCAAAGTGAACATAAGAGATAATCCCTGTGTCTGTCAAGCCTTTAAAATTTATAGTGCTTTTCTCTTAATCTCAAATAAGGTTTAGAGTTATTGTGACATAGTCTTAAAACCTGCAATGTATCAAAAGGCACATTTTTGAAGCATCTTGAATTGAAATTAATAATGTCATATCTGCTTCTTCAGAATAGTAGTTTTTACATTCTGAAGACTTGACTGCTCTCAGCCACTTCTGAGTTCTCTATTTTCAAAGATAATCGGCCGGGCGCGGTGGCTCAAGCCTGTAATCCCAGCACTTTGGGAGGCCGAGACGGGCGGATCACGAGGTCAGGAGATCGAGACCATCCTGGCCAACATGGTGAAACCCCGTCTCTACTAAAAAATACAAAAAAAAAAACGAGCCGGGCGAGGTGGCGGGCGCCTGTAGTCCCAGCTACTCGGGAGGCTGAGGCAGGAGAATGGCGTAAACCCGGGAGGCGGAGCTTGCAGTGAGCTGAGATCCGGCCACTACACTCCAGCCTGGGCGACAGAGCGAGACTCCGTCTCAAAAAAAAAAAAAAAAAAAGATAATCTGGTAACTCCATAAAGGAAATCTGTAAATAAGAGAAGAGAGTGAATATCTTTTAACAGTGTTTTTCCTGATCTTTTCTAACATCTTCGTTGTGGTTCTGTCCTTTATTTTTTGGTTAAATCCTGAGGTTTACTTCTGCCTGTATCTTCCCAAACTATTAATCTGTTCACAGTCATTCTCCCATTTAAACCCTTCAACAGCCCCCCTACCTTCATAATAAGGTCTCCTTAGCTTGGTATCCAGAACACTTCAATACTGGGCTTTGACCCCTGTTCTCCTTCCCCATCTCTGTTTAGGTGCTTCACTGAGCTGCAATGAACGGCTCTTGGCCCCTTGAAATCTCTCCAGTCTCCTTGTCTCCCTCTGCTGGAATATTCTTCTCTCACTTCATCTGATCATTGCCTTCAAAACTCAGCTCATTTTCTTATTTCTTTGCCCTTTTCATGTCCCTTGTTTTCTTCCAATTAAATTAATGTTCCAGACTCAAAAGAAAAACAGCTCAGCTCAGGCATTACCTTGTCTGGAAGGCTTCCTTAGTCCTCCTGCCTCCTGCAGACTTGTCTGGCACCCTCTGCATTTGGGATTTGGCACACTATGTCTCGTCTGCGGCCTCCACTGGACGATGTGACCGTAAGTGTGTGGCTTGACAGAAAGTTGTTCAATCTTTTGTGCTGGTACAGTGCTGGGCACGGCAGTGTTACAGAGGAAGTGAGCCACTTAGTTCCTGCCCTTAGGAACATTTATTCTAGTTGCACTTGACCCTGCCAGCTGTGAGACACCTCCCAGTAGTGCATACCAACTTTCAAAGTTTATTTAATTGTATCTTAGTGTCTGATTCCAGTCTTATTTCTTGAAGGAGGGGAGTGTCTCTAATGTCTTATTTTAGCACCCAGAAACCAGGTAGGCATCATTTTTGTCCCAAATTCTGGAAGGAATGTGCATTTGGCACAGATTACTTCCCTTTTTTTTTCTTGTACACCTTTCACCTTTTTTTTTTTTTAAGTTTGATGTGTTTGAACAGTAAGGGTTTAAGAGATTAAGATTAAATTTCAACTTTGTCTATTGTGCGTATAGCCTAAGGAAAACAAAAGTTAAAGAGGAAAATACATTGCCTCTAAAAAGAAGACTCATTATTAAACTTTTTTTATTTTTAATTGTTTTCAGAGACTGGGTCTCACCCTATTACCCAGGCTGGAGTGGTGAACACAGCTCACCATAGCCTTGAATTCCTGGGCTCAAGAGTTCCTCTTGCCTTAGCCGTCTCACTAGCTGGGACTGCAGGCCCGCACCAGCACACCTGGCTAATTTTCAAAAATTGTTTTGGAGAGTCAACGGTCTCGCCGTCTTGCCCAGGCTGGTGTGGAACTCCTGGGTTCAAGCAAACCTCCCGCCTTGGCCACCCTAAATGTTGGGATTACAGGTTTTACCCATTGTGCCTAGCCTAAACTTTTTTTTTTTAATGCTGAGCTGTGCACAAAAGAAAGTAAAGGTGTTGGTCAAGCCTCGGAAAGAAGTATGCAAAGAAACTGGTGACAGCCTGGATGTGATGGCTCATACCTATGATTTCAGGGCTTTGGGAGGTGAAGAGGAGAGGATTGCTTGAGGCCAAGAGTTCAAGACCAGCCTGGGCAACATAGTGAGACCCTGTCTCTACAAATAAACATTTTATAACTAGCCAGGTGTGGTGGTACGCACCTGTAGTCTCAGCTACTTGAGAGGCTGAGGCAGGGGGAATCTCTTGAGCCCAGGTGTTTGAGGCTGTAGTGAGCTAGGATCACACCACTGCCCTCCACCCTGGGCTACAAAGTGAGACTCTGTCTCTAAAGAAAAACATGCTGGTGACATTGTCAAGATTTGGCAAGAAATAGCCATGACACTGGGCCCAGTGGTGTGCACCTGTAGTGCCAGCTATTCAGGAGGCTGAAGTGGGAGAATCTCTTGAGCCTAGGAGTTTGAGTTTAGCTTGGGCAGCATTACAAGACCCCAGTCTCTCAAAAAATAAGTCAATAAGGTTTATTTTAATCAAACAAGAAAAATAAATATCTGCTAAAATTTAAAGCTATTCTGTTCTTCCTCTCTCTCTTCTAGTGTTCTCAGGGAAGATCCCGACTAAGCCATTTTCCAGTGGCACCTCTTCCACCATGAATTCCTGAGGCAGTCTGATGGGGCTACTTTATTCCAGAACAATCACAGTGAGACCTTTTCTCCCAATAAATGCTACTTTTCTCTCCTTAATATAATCTCTTGCTTACAAAACACTGGTGTCTCCTTATCATGGTTTGGTTCTACCCCACTGGGCCCAAGAATTCTTGCCCGGGAGCAATTGAATTTTCTTCTTTTATGCTTTTTGAAACTTTGGTGGGGTAGAGCCAATTTTAAATCTTCTGCCCCATTTTTTCATTGTTTTTCTCTCCCTTCTGCATTTTCTGCAAACTCCGTTGAATCATTGCAGTTACTTAGGTTTGCCTCCTCTCCCCCATTACAAACTACTTGCTGAATTTTTCAACCCTAGTTCCCTCATTTTTATGATTTATGCTCATTTCTTTGTACACTTAGAATTTCTCCGTCCCCCAACCCATGGCCTCTGGCCCTGGATTATTGTTTTAGCCTTTTATTTTTTGTCTTTTTCTACCCCAACACTTACTTTCCTCTCCCAGTCTCCTGTACCCTATCACCAGGGTTGTCATTAACCTTTCATATTATTCCTCATTATCCATGTATTCATTTGCAAATAAGCATATACTAACAAAATAACAGGTTTATGGAGATAAAATTCACATACTTTAAAGTTCAGGCTTTTAAAATGTACCTTTCAGGTGGTTTTTGGTATATTCACAAAGTTATGCATTGATCACCACTATCTGATTCCATAACATTTTCAGTACCTCAAAAAGAAGTCTGTACTCATTAGTAGTCATTTCACATTCATCACTCCCTCTGGCTCTGGGCAGTCACTGATCTTTGTGTCTCTATGGATTTGCCTATTCTAGGTATTTTATATAAATGGAATCATTCAACATGTGACTTTTTGTCTGGCTTTTTTCATTTAGCATAATGTTATCAAGGTCTGTCCCTGTTGTAGCATGTATTAGCACTTCATTTCTTATATGGCTGAATGATAGTTCATTATTTGTTCATCAGTTGATGAACATTTGCGTTTTTGCCACTTTGGGCTGTTATGAATAATGCTACTGAGAACAAGTGTATACAAGTTCCTCTGCAAATTTTTGTGTGGACATAATCCTTTCAGTTCTCTTAGGTATATATGTAGGAGTTGAATTGCTGGGTTGTGTAGTAGCTATGTTAAACATTTTGAGAAACTGCTAAAATGTTTTCCAGAGCTGTACCATTTTACATTCTGTGTATGAGGATTCCACGTTCTCCACTTTCTCACCAGTGTATAGATTTTGGGGTATACTTTTAAAAAAATGGGATTAGGCTGGGCACAGTGGCTCACACCTGTAATCCCAACACTTTGGGAAGCTGAGGTGGGAGGATCACTTGAGCCTAATAGTTTGAGACCACCCTGGGCAACATAGGGAGACCCTGTCTCAACAAAAAATTATTTAAAATAAATTAGCTGGGCGTTGTGGCACACACCTGTAGTCCCAGCTACTTGGGAGGCTGAAGGAGAAGGATTCCCTGAGCCCAGAAGTTTGAGGTTGCAGTGAGACATGATGGCACCACTATACTATAGCCTGGATGACAGAGCAAGACTCTGCTTCAGGGAAGAAAAAAAAATTGTGGGATCGTATTTTTGACACTTTTCTTCTTGTTTTCTTAACTTTGTACTTCTGGAAATTCCATTAAATTAGCTGGTATCACTCTAACTCATTGTGTTTAATGGCTTCATAGTAATATTGCATAATATAAATATACCATTCATTCATCAAAGTTAGCAGAAATTGACTGTTACGAGCCAGGCACTGCTCTAAGCACTGAACAAAACACACAAAAACTTTTGCATTCTTAGAGTTTATTTTCCAATGGAGGGGGTGGAGGAAGGTAAGAATTCAGGAAATAAATTAATTACATATATAGCATAGGGTTTCACCAGTGAGTGCAGCTTGAATCATTGGTGGCTTTCTTAATAGTATAAATAAAGTACTAAAGACAAAATTACTCCAAATGGTGTTACTTAAATTACTGTAGTCGGTATTAGTATTAGTCACTTTGCAGGTGAAAGTAGAAACACTATTATAAAATGAAAAATAGAAAACAGCTGGTATATGTGGAGCTGGAGTTTTTCTAGGACATAAACTGATGAGCTAGAAAAGTAAATGTGTCCATCCTTGGTAGCAAAGTTTGTACATTTATAAATTTTATTCAAATCCTCTTAATCTAGTGATTAATAGACACTTCACAAAAGGATGAGTGAGGTATATGTGTATGTGTTGGAAGGTTTTGATGGATGCAACTAAGAGTAGTTTGGGGAACATGGCAGAACTTTTGGGCCCATTCAAGAGTCTTGTTTTCTTCCTGAGCTTTTATGTATTTATTATATCACCCTATTAATTATTGAGATTGTGCCTTACAATAAAACCTGCTTTAAATTGTTGACGCTGTAATTTAAAATAATCTGGGTCACCTAGAGTGGTTAAGCCTGAAAGAAAGTATGTCCTTCCTGCCAGGGCAGATTGTATATAGATATGCCTGTGCTAACCCCTACTCTGTTGGGCCTAGAAGTAGTGCAGTTCAACGTTTCTGTTCTGATTTTTAAAAACATTTTGACTTTACTTTTTATTTTATTTTATTTTTATTTAGAGATGGGGTCTCACTATTTTGCACAGGCTGGTCTTGAATTCCTGGGCTCAAGTGGTCCTCTTGCCTTGGCCTCCCAAATACTGGGGCTACAGGCATGAGCCACTGCACCTGGCCTTAACTTTGAAATGAAGTTAGAAATGTACATTTTATTATTATTACTATTATTATTATTTTAGAAACAGGTCTTGCTCTGTTGCCCAGGCTGGAGGGCAACAATGGTGCAATCATAACTCACTGCAGCCTCCACCTCCAGGGCTCAAGTGATTTTCTCGCCTCAGCATCCTGAGTAGTTGGGACTACAGGTACTTGTCACCACAGCTAATTTTTATTTTTGTAGAGACAGGTCTCACTATGTTGCCCAAGCTGATCTCGCACTCCTGGGCTCAAGTGATTCTCCTGCCTTCGTCTCCTAAAGTGCTAGGATTACATGTGTAAGCCACTGTGCCCAGCCTAGAACTGCATGTTTTAGACACACATTTACTCAGCTTTCCTCTTGGCTGCCCAGGACTATCCAACTGTATTTTTGTGCCTCAGAGTCCTTTCACATGTTCTGCTTTTACTGGGAACTCATAGGCAGTAAGATCAAATGCTGACCTTTGAGGCATCTACACACTTCCAAAACCTGCTTCCTCTCTCATTTACCACTGTATTTATTTATTTTTTGAGATGGAGTCTCACTCTGTTGCCCAAGCTGGAGTACAGTGGCACGATCTTGGCTCACTGCAGCCTCCGCCTCCTAGGTTCAAGTGATTCACCTGCCTCAGCCTCCTGAGTAGCTGGGATCACAGGCGAGTGCCACCACACCCAGCTAATTTTTATATTTTTAGTAGAGATGGGGGTTTCACCATGTTGACCAGGCTGGTTTCGAACTCCTGACCTTGGCCTTCCAAAGTGCTGGGATTACAGGCGAGAGCCACTATGCCTGTCCTTATTTGCCACTTTAAATTGGAGGAGATGAAAAAATTAAGTATCCCCAAAGGCTCAGGGTTTCCTATTTGGGACTTCAGTTACAGAGATTCATTTCTTTGTTTCCAGGCTGGGCACAGTGGCTCACACCTGTAATCCCACCACTTTGGGAGGCCAAGGAGGGAGGTTTGCTTGAGCCCAGGAGTTGAAGACCATCTCGGGCAACATAGTGAGACCTCACCTCTACTAAAAATAAAAATAAAAAAAAATTAGTCGGGCATGGTGGCACTTGCCTGTGATCCCAGCTACTCAGGAGGCTGAGGTGGGAGGATCCCTTGAATCTGAGAGATTGAGGCTGCAGTGAGTTGTGATTGAAGCACTGCACTCCAACCTGGGTGACAGAGTGAGACCCTGTTTCAAAACAAACAAAAATATTTGTTTCCAAATGGCGCACAAGGAAGGTAGTAATCCCTGAGTGTTAAGTCAGCAGATTTTGCCACTTCAGTTTGTGTGCTAATTCAAGAAATCAGGACACCTGATGAGTTGAGGCGTTCAAGCTAAAACTCTGCTATGCTCCCTCCTTCATAGGCTGTTCTGCTTGGGCCTCCCAGTGATGGAGGACTGCCTCTTTGCTTGCTAGAGTCTCTATAGTTTAGTTTTCTTTTTTTTTTTTTTGGAGATGGAGTCTTGCTCTGTCACCCAGGGTGTGGCACAATGTCGGCTTAGTGCAACTTCTGCCTCCTGGGTTCAAGCGATTTTCATGCCTCTGCCTTCCGAGTAGCTGAGATTATAGGCATGTGCCACCACGCCCGGCTAAGTTTTTGTATTTTTAGTAAAGACGGGGTTTCACCACGTTGGTCAGGCTGGTCTCGAACTTCTGACCTCAAGTGATCTCCTCCTCAGCCTTCCAAAGTGCTGGGATTACAGGTGTGAGCCACCATGCCCGGCTGTAGTTTTCCATTCACCACAGTTTGTGACAGTCTCCCCATTGTGAAGTGACAAGTTCTGTTCCCTTTCCCTTCTGCCCCTCATCACCTTTTTCTTCCTCATTTCTTTTTTGAATTATGCTGTTTCTTGAATTGGTGTCTAAAGGATGACAGCAGACAAGGGGACTGACACACGCATTAACTCTCATGCGTTACTGAGGAATTTCTCAGTGCTCTATCTTCATCATCTGCTCGCTCTCTCCTTCCTAGGTGCTGCCTGCCAACCTGCTTTGAGAAATTGGAAATGAATTGGGGTGTCATCAGCCTCCCCTTGTACATATAGAGACAGCATCTCCAATGCCTTGATTTGCATAATAACAAATAGTGTTTTGCTTACCTACTTCCACACAAACTGCTGATATGGTTAGGATTTGGGAAAAGGGAAGAAGGGAGTTTTGGGTTTTGAGGAGTAGCTGGGACTTGAACAAAGAAGAGGTAGTGATGAACATTCCTGGGGTGAGGGAATTAGCTGAGGGAGAATAAGGCATGTAATAAATTAGGGATTGACAGACTGTCTGTCAAGGGCCAGATAGTAAATGTTTTAGTCATTGAAGACCTTAACGTCTGTGTTGCAACTAATCAACTCCATCATTGTAGTGCAAAAGTAACCACAGACACTACAGATATGAATGAATCTATGTTTCCATAACTTTTTTTTTTTTTTTTTTGAGACAGTGTCCCTTTGTTGCTCAGGCTGGAGGGCAGTGACGTGATCACAGCTTATTGCAGCCCTGACTTCCCAGGCTCAAGTGATCCTCCCACCTTAGCTTTCTGAGTAGCTGGGACTACAGGCACACGCCACCACGCCCCACTAATTTTTGTATTTTTTGTAGAGGTTGGGTTTCACCATATTGGCCAGGCTGGTCTTGAACTGCTGAACTTCTGGGCTCAAGCTATCCACCCTCCTCAGTCACCCAAAGTGTTGGGATTACAGGCATGAGCCTCTGTGTCCAGCCCAAAATAGTCTTTTGATTCTTTTTTCCCCCAACCATTAAAAGTGCAAAACATTCTTAGTTTTTGGGCCGAAAAAAGATAAGTGATGGGTCAGATTTGGCCCTGGATTGTGGTTTGTTGACCCCTGTTGTAGAGGAACAGGAAGCAGAGAGGACTGGTTATAGGGCCTGGGAAACCAAGCCAGGGAGTTAGGCTTAAGGCAATGAGAAAGAGGAAACCATTTTTGTAATATAATAAAAATTTTAAAGGAAGGATATTTTGTATTTATATGTGTTCCTGGAAGCATCTCAGTTTTTATTCAAAACATACTTTCACTATGGAAAATTTCAAACATTTACAAAGTAGAGAGAATAATGAAATACCAAGTGATGTATTTATCGTCTACCTTCAACTATTACCAGTCCTAGGTCTTTTGCATTTCTGTGTTTTAGAATCAACTTATCACATTCTACAAAAAAGCTGGCTGGAATTTCTGTTGGGATTGTTTTGAGTCTGTAGATAATTTGGGGGGAAGAATTGACTTCATAATAAAATTGAATTTTCCAACCCATGACCATAGTATACTTCTCAATTTATTTAGTTTCTCTTTAATTTTTCTCAACAATATTTTGTAGTTTTCAGTGTAGAAATCTTTCCAGTTTTTTGAAGGGATGTGGTCAGATTTACTCCTAAGTATTTCGTATATTTTGATACTGTAAATTTCAGCTTCCAGTTATTCATTGCTGATATATAAAAATACATTTGGTTTTTGTATATTAATTTTGTATCCTGAGACCTTAATGTAATTCATTGTCAAAGCTTTTTTGTGGATTCCATTGGCTATTCTGTCAATGCTGTCTGTGAATAAAGACATGTTTACTTTTTTCTTCCCAATCTGAATGCCTTTTATTTATTTATTTTTTGCTTCCTTTACTGCACTGGCTAGAACTTCTAAGTACATAATGAATAGAAGTATAACTGCCCAATGGGTTCACCTTGCCCACCACCTAGACAGAGCCGATTCATCAAGACAGGGGAATTGCAATAGAGAAAGAGTAATTCAGGCAGAGTCTGCTGGGTGGGAGACCAGAGTTTTATTATTACTTAAATCAGTCTCCCTGAGCATTTGAAGAGCAGAGTTTTTAAGGACGGCTTGGTGGGTTGGGGGAAGCCAATGGGCCAAGAGTGCTGATTGGTTAGGGATGAAATCAAAGGGAGTTGAAACTGTCTTCTAGCACTCAGTCAGTTCCTGGGTGGGGGGCCACAAGATCAGATGAGCCAGTTAATCCATCTGGATGGTGCCAGCTGATCCATCAAGTGCAGGGTCTGCAAAATATCTCCAACACTGATCTTAGGAGCAGTTTAGGGAGGGTCAGAATCTTGTAGCCTTCAGCTGCATGACTCCTAAACCATAATTTCTAATCTTGTGGCTAATGTTAGTCCTATGAAGGCAATCTAGTGCCCAGGCAAGAAGGAGGTCTGCTTTGGGAAAGGGCTGTTACCGTCTTTGTTTTAAACTATAAACTAAGTTTCTCCTGAAGTTAGTTCAGTCTACACCCAGGAATGAGCAAGGACATCTTGGAGGTTAGAAAGCAAGATGGGGTTAAGTTAGATCTCTCACTGTCTCAGTCATCATTTTGCAAGGGCAGTTTCAATCGTGATAAGAGTGGATTTCCTTGTCTCATTTTTGATCCTATGGGGAAAATATTCAGTCTTATGTCATTAAGTATCATATTTCATATATGCCGTTTATCAAGTTTAGTAGGTTCTCCTCTGTGGAGTTTTGTATTTTTTTATTTTTATTTTTTATTTTTTTATTTTTTTTTTGAGACGGAGTCTCGCTCTGTAGCCCGGGCTGGAGTGCAGTGGCCGGATCTCAGCTCACTGCAAGCTCCGCCTCCCGAGTTTAGGCCATTCTCCTGCCTCAGCCTCCGGAGTAGCTGGGACTACAGGTGCCCGCCACCTTGCCCGGCTAGTTTTTTGTATTTTTTTAGTAGAGACGGGGTTTCACCATGTTAGCCAGGATGGTCTCAATCTCCTGACCTCGTGATCCGCCCGTCTCGGCCTCCCAAAGTGCTGGGATTACAGGCTTGAGCCACCGCGCCCGGCCTGTATTTTTTTAAATCAGGAATGAATGTTGGGTTTTGTTTAGTGTTTTTCTGTGTGTATTGAGAAGATCATATGACTTTTCTGTTTTGGTTTACAATGTGGTGAGTTATATTGATTTTTGATTTTTGATTTTTTTTTTAAGATGGGGTTGCACTCTGTCACCCAGGCTGGAGTGCAGTGGCATAATCCCGGCTCACTGTAACCTCTGCCTCCTGAGTTCAAGCAATTCTCTTGCCTCAGCCTCCCAAGTAGCTGTGATTACCACCATGCCTGGCTAATTTTTGTATTTTTAGTAGAGGTGGGGTTTTGCCATGTTCGCCAGGCTGGTCTTGAACTCCTGACCTCAGGTGATCCACCCACCTCAGCCTCCCAAAGTGCCGGGATTACAGGCGTCAGTCACTGTGCCCGGCCGATTTTTTTTTTTTTTTTTTTTTTGAGATGGAGTCTTGCACTGTTGCCCAGGCTGGAGTGCAGTGGTGCAATCTCAGTTCGCTGCAAGTTCCTCATCCTGGGTTCATGCTATTCTCCTGCCTCAGCCTCCCTAGTGGGTGAGACTACAGGCGCCTGCCACCACGCCTGGCTAATTTTTTGTATTTTTAGTAGAGATGGGGTTTCACCATGTTAGCCAGGATGGTCTCGATCTCTTGACCTCGTGATCTGCCCGCCTTGGCATCCCAAAGTGCTGGGATTACAGGCATGAACCACCACGCCCAGCCTGTTCGGTTGATTTTTGAATATTAAACCAACCTTGCATTCGTGGGATAAACCCTACTTGGTTATGACGTATTATCCTTTTTTTCTAGATTGTTAGACTCAATTTGCTAACATTTTGTTTGTAATTTTAACATTTATTTTCATGAGAGATATGGATCTGTAGTAATGTCTTTGTCAGATGTTGGCATCAAAGTAATGCTGGCTTTATACAATGAGTTGGGAAATATTCTCAGTTTTCTGGACGAGTTTGTAAAGAATTTGTTTTATTTCTTCTTTAGTGGAATTCCTGAGTGAATCCATCTACGCCTGGGGTTTTCTTTGTAGGAAAGTTTTTAACTACAAATCCAATTTCTTCAATAAATATAGAACTATTCAAGTTATTTATCACTTTTTGAGTGAGCTTCGATAGTTTGTCTTTCAAGAAATTCATTTATTTTATCTAAGTTCTTGAATTTACTGGCATAAAGTGGTTCCTACTAGTCCCTTATTATCATCTGATAGCTGTAGAATCTGTAGTGTTGTCACCCCTTCCTTTCCTAATGCTGGTAATTTGTGTCCTCTCTTTTTTTTCTGAGTGTGGCTAGAGGTTTATCAGTTTTATTGATCTTCTTAACCAATTTTTGGTTTCATTGATCTCTGTTTACGTTTTCTGTTTCATTGATTTTTGCTTAGATGTTTATTCTTTTCTTTCTTCTCCATACTTTGTGTTTCATTGCTCTTCCTTTTCTTGTTTCTTAAAGTAGCTGATTTGAGTCTTTTCTTCTTTTCCAACATAGATGTTTAGTGTTATAAATTTCCCTTTACTGCTTTAGGGGTAGCCCACAAATTTTGATGTTTTCATTTTAAGTTCAAATCACGTTCTAATTTCTCTTTTGGTTTCTTCTTTAGTTCATAGATTTAGAAGTATGTGAGTTCCCGAGTATTTCAGAATTTTCAGAGATATTCCATTATTTTCTAATTTAATTAATAGAGAATTTTTTTTTCTTTTTTCTTTTTTTTTTTTTTTTTTTGAGACAGAGTCTCACTCTGTTGCCCAGACTGGAGTGCAGTGGCATGATCTTGGCTCACTGCAAGCTCCGCCTCCCGAGTTCACGCCACTCTCCTGCCTCAGCTTCCCGAGTAGCTGAGACTACAGGTGCCTGCCACCGTGCCCGGCTAATTTTTTTGTATTTTTAGTAGAGATGGGGTTTCACCATTTTAGCCAGGATGGTCTTGGGATCTCCTGACCTCGTGATCCGCCCACCTTGGCCTCCCAAAGTGCTGGGATTGCAGGCGTGAACTACTGCACCCGGCTGAGAGTCTTTTAAAAAAATTAAAACCACAATGCTGTTATCCCATCTTTAAAAAGCAACAGTTCAGAAAGAAGGAGGACAATTTGAAAGAATACAGAAAGGATCAGAGAGATCTGTGTCAGTCAAGAAAGCCTAATAAAAGGCCAGTGGAGTGACTCATGCAGAGTAGAGGGAGTGGATGAGAAGAGAAAGGGAGAGACACATAGTCACCAGGGACAATCAAAGGAAAGGTAAGCGTAAGTTTGTAGTTGATTGAATGAGGAAGATGGAGGAAGATAAAAGAAAGCTGTGTTGAATTAAACTCTGGAGTGATCAAAGCGGTGGTGGTTAGGCTTGGGAGAGGGTGGCACACACTTAGATTGGAGTAACGAAGTTTGTAGTCAGAAGAACCTCTGAAGTTTCTCTGCTTAAGTTGGAGTTGAAGCAGCCCTGGGGATTGTAGTGGAAAGGGAGAGGTATATGTCTAAGAAAGAAGTAAGTTTAGGATAAAGGGAAATTTGTCATTCTGGTTGTAGTGGGAAGGAAAGGAGATGGATGCTTACTGTAATTCTATGTGCTGAGCATTTTCCTTGTTAGTTTCCACACATTGTTTGATGTGGTTCTTATAGCATCCTATGTGTTAGCTGTTTCTACTTACAGACGAAAGACTGAAATTTATGTGTAATACGCCCAGAGCCAGATAACTAATAAGTGGTGGAGTTGTTAGCATTTGAACCCAAATTCTACCCAACCACAGTCTGAGTTCTTTCCACTTGGTATGTAAATTCATGAATATATGCCAGTAAATGTGCCAGGCTGCTCCTATTCGAAGAGCTGCCTTCTGCGTATCACACGGTCTATGTTAAGTGTTATGACCTAAAACAATACCGCTGTTTTTTTGTTTTGTTTTGTTTTGTTTTTTGAGACAGTCTTGCTCTGTTGCCCAGGCTGGAGTGCAGTGTTGCGGTCTCAGCTCACTGTGAACTCCGCCTCCCGGGTTCAAGCGATTCTCCTGCCTCAGCCTCTCAGGTAGCTGGGATTACAGACACCCACCACCACGCCCGGCTAATTTTTGTGTTTTTAGTAGAGACGGGGTTTCACCATGTTGGCCAGGCTAATCTCGAACTCCTGACCTTGTGATCTGCCTGCCTCAGCCTCCCAAAGTTCTGGGATTACAGGCATGAGCCACCGTGCCTGGCCCGCTGTTCTTTTTTAAAAAGAAAATCTTGATTTTGTGTTTTGAAGTCCTTAGAAGGGATTGTTGTTTATTGAAGCTAAAACAATCAGGTCACTCATTTATTCAGTAAATCAGATTCGACAGGCAACAATCTCAGAGGCATGTGTATATGTGTAGGGCTTTGGTGATTTTTTGGTGGTGTTTGTAACCTAGAATATAGTTTGAAAGGCTTAGATTTAAGACTTCTATCTGGTAAAGTGGGGGTAAGTGGCAGTGAAATCTGCATGGTAGTCTATTCTTAATACCTGCTGTTAGTAAACTTTTACTGAAAGTCAGAGTTTGTTTATGTCATACAGTATTGTTCTGAAAGTTTACTTTTTAAAAATGAGAATGAAATATTGGGAAGAAACATCATAGTTATTTTACATGTTTTGGTTTTTTAGTACCTGATTGGTTATGTTATATTGACATTCTCACATGTAATTGCACTTTACTGCTTGAACTTGCAGTACTTTGCTCCTGAGATAAAGACATAGGTGAAGCTTATCCTAGGTTGGCAACAGCAAAATCAATGTATTAATAATTGAGTCATATGGTATGTTTCGGCATTTTAACAAGGAGGTACGGACTATGACATTTTGAATTTGAAAGGAAGTACTTTTTACTGTTTTCCTCTTTTTCTGTCTTATGTCTTTGTCCTACCACTAAGAAGTAAGTAAAGTTCTAGACTCAGTTATAGGATGTCTTAATAACAGGCTGTGAACTGTGTCACTGATTAACTGACCTATCTAGTCAGAGTTAGAATTTACTTCTGACATTCATGTACTTTTCAACAGTAATTCAGGCTATTCACATCATAGCTTTGCTTTTGTCTGTCAAGTAACAGGCAGGCTGAGGCAGAAGAATCACTTGAACCCAGCAGGCGGAGGTTACAGTGAGCTGAGATCACGCCACTGCACTCCAACCTGGGCTACCGAGTGAGACTCTGTCTCCCAAAAAAATGAAAATTAAAAATAAGTAAATGTGAATTTCAGATAAATAGTGATGACTTTTTTGGTTTAAGTATACACTAAATGTTGTCTGGATAAAAGACACTTAGATGAGTGCTATGGCCAGAAAGGTAAGAGGGATGGGGGGCCAACTAGAGACAAGGGAAGGTATTACTAAGGACACAGCAGTGGAGCTGAGTCCTGAAGTGACGCATGAGCAGTTATTTGTCAGGGAAGAAAATGGTAAGGGGTTTTCAGGGGTAGGAACAGTAGGAGCCAAAGTGTGGGTATGTGAAAATGTGTGGCTATGTGTGCACGTAAAATGGAAATGAGATGGAGGGATGGGTTGGAGCCTGGATTTGAAAAGCACGTATCGGCACTGGGATATTTGGCCTGGGACAGGGAGGCATTTTTTACGGGAGACTGGCCTGGTGGGATGTGTGCTTTACAGTGTGGACAAACAGCTGTGGCACAGGATTGTTGGCAGGGGAGGGCGACAGGAGGCTGCCAGAGTTGTCCAGCTGGATTTCTTTCCTGACACAGACAGGCTGGCATAGGATTGGTGGGGGAGAGGGAATGGGGAGAAGGGAATGCCGCGAGGTCAGGAACTTCCTCCAGTTGCCAAGAGGCGTCTTGACTGTTTGAAAATGTCTCTGAAAATTTCACACACCAAGGCCCTCTATAGTCCCAGGGTATAGGCCACCCTCAAGATTAGAAAGAAACCCCTGGGAGCTGTGGTGGGATGGGTGTGGCTTTTGGAGGTGCCCCTATTGAGACCCCTGCTCTAGCATTTGCCGGCTATGGAAGCTTTGGGATCACTTTTTACAGTGGACCTGATATTATAATACCCACTTCCTATGATGAAAAGGAACTGAATGAGTGTGGAATCCCCAGGACCGCGCTGGAATATAACGGGCCCTCGGGGTTTAGTTTCTTTCCTTCTTGCCAGTGAGGTTTCAGAGGGACTGGAGAACAGTGGATTTTGACCATCCATTTGGGGTTGTCAGTCTGTGCCAGGCCAGCTGGGGACTACAAAAAGGAGGTACAGGTAAGCAGTGAGGCCCTGTGGTTCATTCTCAGATTTCATTCTGGGAGATCAGAGAGAGCCCTTCCTGGAACTGTATCCTTTCCTGGGGAATATGGGTGGAAATCTGAGGGCCCTGTGCATAGATTTTCCCTTCTGTTTCAGCTCTGCCAGCTGCCAGAACTGCGGCTTTCTTAGCAGATTGTCTGTACACATGAGACCTTATTTATGGGATGGTTTACAGAAGGACAAACCCTTCCTTCCAAGTTTAACCAGTCCTCTTATACCAAGGTTTCCCAACCTTGGCTGTATTGATATTTTAGGCTGTATAATTCTTTGTTGTGGGGGGCTGTCCAGTGTTTTGTAGGAAGTTTAGCAGGATTCCTGGCCTTTTACACACTCACTGTCTATAGCACCTTGCCTCCCACCCAGTTGTGACAAGCAAAATGTCTACAGACAGTGCCAAATATCCCCTAGGGTACAAAATTACCCCTACCCCTCATTAAGTACCACTGCTTTATGCTCACTAGACACGAGGAAAAGAACTTCTTAGCATTTTTTATCAATTTCTTTTAACCTAACCAGTGAAATGCTTGTCGAAAAAAGACTTTNCCCTTCTGTTTCAGCTCTGCCAGCTGCCAGAACTGCGGCTTTCTTAGCAGATTGTCTGTACACATGAGACCTTATTTATGGGATGGTTTACAGAAGGACAAACCCTTCCTTCCAAGTTTAACCAGTCCTCTTATACCAAGGTTTCCCAACCTTGGCTGTATTGATATTTTAGGCTGTATAATTCTTTGTTGTGGGGGGCTGTCCAATGTTTTGTAGGAAGTTTAGCAGGATTCCTGGCCTTTTACACACTCACTGTCTATAGCACCTTGCCTCCCACCCAGTTGTGACAAGCAAAAATGTCTACAGACAGTGCCAAATATCCCCTAGGGTACAAAATTACCCCCTACCCCTCATTAAGTACCACTGCTTTATGCTCACTAGACACATGGAAAAAGAACTTCTTAGCATTTTTTATCAATTTCTTTTTAACCTAACCAGTGAAATGCTTGTCGAAAAAAAGACTTTGTTTTTACTACACTGAATTTGAATTCTATTTTAACTTATTTAGTTTAGAAAGACTTCTCAAATCTAAACTTTTAAGCTTTTTTTTTTTTTTTTTTGAGACATAGCCTTTCTCTGTCGCCCAGGCTGGAGTGCAATGATGTGATCTCGGCTCACTGCAACTTCTGCCTCCTGGGTTCAAGCGATTCTTCTGCTTCAGCTTCCTCAGTAGCTGGGATTACAGGTGTCCGCCACCACACCCGGCTAATTTTTGTATTTTTAGTAGAGACCGGTTTTCACCGTGTTGGTCAGGCTGGTCTTGAACTCCTGACCTTGTGATCTTTCTGCCTCCGCCTCCCAAAGTGCTGGGATTACAGGCGTGAGCCACCGCTCCCGGCCAATTATAAGATTTTTAGAAAGGATTTTTTACATTGTTATACTTGAACCATTAATGAAGTGCAAAATGAAATGTTTCATTTAGTATTTCACATCAGAGGTTGTTATAATTGTACAAATAGATTGATGTTTTGAATTAAAACTATGGCCGACAGTTAATTTTATCGATACCGAATTGTGCAAGTTTAAACTGCCTGCCAAGAGTCTGAGCATAAAGCTGTGGTTTGAAAGGATCCTGAATAAACGTTTTCTTTTTGTAAATATTCAGAAACTTTGGCTAAGGAGGTGGTGGCCAGAGGAGACTCAAAATTTCTTGCCTTCTGGCAGTTTGAACTTTGGGAACCAATGTGTTTTGGACTAAATCTGGAAAAATCACTTACGTACTGTTGCCAGACATTCTTTTAGGCTGTCCTTTCCAGGCTTGTCACTTGTCTGGAATGTTAAGTGTTGTCAGTAGTTTAACGTCCTTTCCAGCAGCTTGCATTAAAATGAGAGAAGATCTCCAGAAATGGATCTGAAGAGGTCTTGGCATAAGATTAGGATTTTATTTCGTTGTTTTCAAAAGTAGAAAGAAGGAGACTTATATGGTTCTAAATTTAAAAAACCCAGGAAGCTTCTAATCGTTTCTAATTATTTTCTTGTGTTAAGCCTCATAGAATAATAGAGAGAAATCATAAGTTAGTATGAGTGAGCTTTTCTTTGGCCCAAACAAGTGGGAATACAGTTGTGCTCTTTAGTGACCGTTTGAATTGGTATTACTGATAACTACCTCCTTTTTTTTTTTGTAAGCATCCTGTATGTAGTTGTGGTTGGTCTAGCATCCTATATGTAGTTGTGCTTGCTTTCCTCTCTAACCAAAGTTTCTTTCTCCTTTCCATCCACGTGGGGTTATTATGAGAATCAATGCCCTAGTATTTGTGCAGTGTGGGCTTTCCACATTGTCTGGCTGATGCTTTCCAGGCAGCTTACTTTCATAGTTAAACGACAATGGCAACATCAACAAAGTGTCTCTGCCTCCTCATTACCCCCGGCTCTCTCCCCTTTGTACATTTTTGAGAAGTTCTTTATCATTTTCTTTCCTACTCAGCTTTTTATTCCACTCCACTGCAGCATGACTTGGCCTCTATCCCTCCACTGGGGCTTCATTGGCCCTGCCCACCATCACCACCTTATCTTGATTAAAGTGGCCACTCAGGTATGACTGAGCAGTCTTTCCTCTGTGGATTCACCTTGAGACTTCCTTAACTGGTTGGACAGGCAGAAAGGAGGGAATTGTGAGAAGATTGCGATTGAAGCAGAAAGGAGCTGCATTTTCCTTCCGTGGCCATGAGGGTGTTTAAGGGGGAGTGCCTATCTGGGGTGGAGAGAAGATACAGAGTACAGTTTCTTTCGTCTTGGAGTTGGAGGTAGAAACAGGGGAGGTAAATGTGGATGCCATCTTTCCTCATAAGTCATAATCAATATTGTTGATTCCTGGAAATGGGAAACTACCCTGTTAAATGTACTACACGTTACAATTTTAGGCATAGTATAAAATCTGTCTTTAAAATTAATAAAGTACTGTCTTATAAAACAAGCATTTAAAAGTTGTGCCTCCTCAGTCAGTAAGCATTGAAGTTTTTTGAGCAGTACTGGACTTCTGTCTGGATTCAGACTGAGCAGAGAATCACATATCTGAAGGCATCTTACCCCTGCCTCTTTCTCCCTCATGTCTGTTTCATGCACTTTGAATATATGCCGACTTGCACGTGTGCAGTTTTTTGACATGACAAGGCTCAGTCTTTCTCTCTTAGTAGTCTTTGACTTTTTCAATGGAGTCTCACTCCAAGTCTTTAAAATGTGTACATAAAATGCACCTTTCTGAATGTGTATCATTATTCACCATAAGAAAGGTTATGTATATGTTGAGGAATATAGGTTCAATCCATTACATTATGATTTGATTTAAACACTTCTTATTGAGTTTCTTTTTTTTTTTTTTTGAGACGGAGTCTCGCTCTGTCTCCCAGGCTGGAGTGCAGTGGCCGGATCTCAGTTCACTGCAAGCTCCGCCTCCCGGGTTTACGCCATTCTCCTGCCTCAGCCTCCCGAGTAGCTGGGACCACAGGCGCCCGCCACCTCGCCCGGCTAGTTTTTTGTATTTTTTAGTAGAGACGGGGTTTCACCGTGTTAGCCCGGATGGTCTCGATCTCCTGACCTCATGATCCACCCGTCTTGGCCTCCCAAAGTGCTGGGATTACAGGCTTGAGCCACCGCGCCCAGCCATTGAGTTTCTTTTGAAAGTTTTGATTGGCTTTTGGTAAGACACATGATTTTATCAAAGCGATTGTTGATTTTGCTTCATTTAGCAATATTCACTTTCTGACTCTGATGTGGCCCTTTCCCTGAGGTGCAGTTTGCCTTGACTGTGTGATTCTTTCTCCTCAGTGTTTTAAGTCTGTTCTTAATTTACAATTTAATATGATCTCTACATTTTGAAAATGAAGTTTGTGAAATAATAGAGATAAATACATTTAGATTGCATAGGTTAAAACCCTTTTGGATTTTCAGTGGGTATTGATAGGCATAAAAAGTCATAATTAATAAGCTGTTTCTCCTAAATTGTTTGATTCCATGTTCTGAAAGTACAGATTAGGAAATGAAATTTTCGAACTTCTGAAAGCTACTAATCCACTCTCCTTTATAAACAAGGCTCACAGAATGTGGGTGACTTGCACAAGGTCACGTAGATGGTGCCAGACCTGGGACCACAATCCAGGTCTCTTGATTATTGTTCCAGTGGACTCCCTACTATATATTTTCATAATATGTAATTTTCAGTGAGAAAAACCCGGAAGCTAATGTTGTTTGTTGACAACTGTGGGCCATGGTATATAATTTAATACAAGTAGTAGGTAAAAACAATCTTTAGTCATTCCTTATAAAGGGTTTCTTTTACAAAGTGTCTTTTGAATTGCTGCTTTTATTTTAATAAGGCAGTAGTCATACATGGGGCATGCAGTATATTCTTCTGTAAATGATTATAGCTTATGTTATCTGGTCTTTACTGTGGGCTGCCATCCTGCTAACCACTTTAGGTTCATTATTTCATTGAATCCTCTCAACATCCTTATAAGGAAGGTACATAGTATTACCAGCCCCATATTACAATGAAGAAACAGATTTCAGAGAGGTTAACTTACCCAAGGATACAAAAGGATACAGATTGGATCATACGTGGTTGGGCAGTCTCCTGGATAGTAGTATTTTTTGTTGTTGTTGTTTCGTTTTTTTGTTGTTGTTGTTTTTGAATCAGCACAGATAAATATTAATTAAATAGGAAATTTAAATGGTTTTAAATAGCAGTACATCTTGGAAACATGCAGTGGAAAAGAATCTAATGGAGGTGAATAGGAGGAATTTAAAGGAAAAAGTTAGTGACAGCAATCAAGATCCTGGCGTGACTACAGGATGGAGGGATTGGGCACTGCCCCTGTAGTTGCCAAGAAGAGTTCCTGTGCCACCTTGTGCCAGGGCTGAAGGTGCTTCTCAGCCAGGGAATGGCCTCGGAGCTCCCTTGTGGTTTCCAGGACAATTTGTGTTGTTCTTTCTTCAGGATGGATCCTTCTGGATGCAGTATGACAGTAAGATAAATTTATAATGTCCTTTTGGCATATTTCTGAAACTTGACTGGTGTGTTTTTCATGGGTGGATGGTTGGCAAGGGTGGGGTTTCTGAATCACTGAAATAAGTTGCTGTCCCTGACCTTGGATTGTTGTACCATTTTTCCTTTGACCTTTGATCTGTGATGAAGTAACTTCTGGGACTGGGGTATCAGGAGTTACGTTCTTGTTGATTTACACATGTTATTTTTTACAAGAACTCTATAAATTAGATTTTATCAGTTCTTTTTTATAGGAGAAGAAACAGATTTGCAGATATATAAAGTGATTAAGCGATTTGCCCACAGTCACACAACTTGTATGGCAGAACTGGAGCTTGAACCCAGGTCTCTTGACCTTTAAGTTCAGTTCTCTCCTCACTGTATGGGAGACCTCGAAAGAGATTCTTTTGGTGTATCACATAGCCTTCCCATTGCTTTGTCCTCTGTAACGCCATCATTATGTGAATTATCTGACATGACAAGAGTCAGAAGGTGTCGTAGAGATGCCTTAGAATCCAACTTCCTTTTTATTGTAGATGAGAATACTGAGTAGCCAAGTGACTTAGATTGAAGACAGCACTTGCTAGAAGGAAGACTCATGAGTTTCAAGTCAAAGTCAGCATTTAAAAGTATCCTAAAGGCTGGAATCTTGAGTTGATTTACCAAATAAAAATTTTAACAGATAAAGGTTTAGGTTTTTTAGAATACAGATTACACAGCAATGAAGAGGAAAAGCTGGGCAAGGTAGTGTGCTCCTATAATCCTAGCTACTTGGGAGGCTGAGGCAGAGCTCAGGCTGTAGCGTGCTATGATCAAGAAAAAAAATTAAGAAAAGGAAAGAAGTGGGGTGTTGCTTACTGTACAATTTTTTCAACATTTCTACATGTTTGTAAAATTTCAAAATAAAATGTTAGGGGAGGCTGGGCGCAGTGGCTCATGCCTGTAATCTCAGCACTTTGGGAGCCTGAGGCAGTCGGATCACGAGGTCAGGAGATGGAGACTATCCTGGCCAACATGGTGAAACCCTGTCTCTGCTAAAAGTACAAAAATTAGTGGGGCATGGTGTCATGTGCCATAGTCCCAGCTACTCTGGGGACTGAGGCAGGAGAATCCCTTGAACCCAGGAGGCAGAGGTTGCAGTGAGCCAAGATTGCGCCACTGCACTCCAGCCTGGCGACAAAGCGAGATTCCATCTCAAAAAAAAAAAAAAAGAATTAAAG
>NW_016809579.1:334047-338929 GCF_001698545.2 Rhinopithecus bieti | reverse complement strand
TTGTGAGGATTCAGTGAACTGTACGAGGTACTGCACAGGACATGGTGCTTGCTGCCTGGGAGAGGCTCAAGGCCTTCAGTGCCTTTCCCTGTTATTTTGGGAGCAGTGCATCTATGTTGGTGTTTTTAAGAAACACTGTTTGACAAATACATGGGGCATACATGGACTATTGTTGTTTCAGATTGTTCTTAGAACACAGAGGCAGGATCCACAATGTTTTTATGAGGAGAGCTACTTTTTGTCCCCCCCTCCCCCGCCCCAGACCTTGACTTAACTGGACTAGAGGTTTCAGTGGTGTGTGCTGATGTGATACCCTTGAGCAAAGTTGGAGAAGAGATAGTGGTAATTTCCACCACTTCCTCTTCTCCAAGACACTGGAAGTGCTGTGAACTGTGCTCCTTAGCTCCTCCGCTCTGTAGTCTCTGCCTGGGGGCTCCAGAGGGGCTCTAGGAAGGAGTGTCAGCCAGTGATTCCTCCCCCTTGACCAGGTGGGGACCCAGAATCTTCTGGTGAATTCTGATTTGTATTTTTATGAGCCTGAGGGTCGTTTTAGGAATTTGTGGAAGCATTTGTGATTGTCTCAATGGTTGATGGATGCTATAGGCATTTATTTAATAGGTAGGGCCTGTGGAATTCAAGGCTTAATGTGGTGACAGTTCTGTAAAGTAGAACTTTTCATGTGATCTGCACAGCTTTATCTTTTTTTTTTTTGAGACCGAGTCTTACTCTGTTACCCAGGCTGGAGTGCAGTGGTGCGATCGCAGCTCACTGCAACCCAGGTTCAAGCGATTCTTCTGCCTCAGCCTCCCTAGTAGCTGGGATTAAGAGGTGTGCCACCACACTCGGCTAAGTTTTGTATTTTTAGTAGAGAGGGAGTTTCACCATGTTGGCCAGGCTGGTCTCGAACTCCTGACCTCAGGTGATCTGTCCACCTCGGCCTCCCAAAGTGCTGGGATTACAGGCATGAGCCACTGCACCTGGCCTAGAATATCTTGCTGAATAATTTATGTAGATAGAAAAAAATGGTTTAAGACTGAACCTGTAACTGAATTCCATTTACCTAAAGGATTTTTTAAAATGTAATTTTAGTATAAATGGAAATTTCAGGAAATGGAATTAGTCTAGACTTTGAAGGGAAATTACCTCGTTTTGTTCTTAGTTTTACTAAGTGTATTACTAGTCTTGGTTCTCTTAAGAAACAGAACTGATAGGATATATTTATATATGTCGTATATTTATATGATTGTCTCACACGCATCCTATTGGTTCTGTTTCTCTGGAGAAAATGTAAGTATTCACTAGTTGCTCTTTATCTATGGTTTTGCTTTCCATGCTTTGAGTACCTTATGGTCAACCACTGTCCGAAAATATTAAATGGAAAAATTCCTGAAACAAACAGTTGGTAAGTTTTAAATTGTGGACTGTTCTGAATGACATGATGAAATCTCGTGCTGTCTCACTGTCACACCTGCAAGATGAGTCCTCACTTTGTCCGATATATCCATCCTGTGTGTGCTGCCTGCCCATTAGTCCCTTAGTTTTGGTTATCAGATTAACTGTCTGGTATGACAGTGCCTGTAACCCTTATTTCTCTTAATAATGGACCCACAGTGCAGGAGTAGTGATGCTAGCATATTGTACAATTGCTTATTTCATTATTAGTTATTGTTGTTAATCTCCTACTGTGCCTAATTTATCAATTTATCATAGGTGATATGTATACATTGTCCCCAACTTACTGTGATTCGACCTAAGATTTTTCAACTTTATGATGGCATGAAACTGTTACGGTTTTGATGTAATGTATAGTATTCAATAAATTACATGAACTGTTCAATACTTTATTATAAATTGGGCTTGTGTTAGATGATTTTTGTCCATCTATAGGTTAATGTAAGTGGTCTGAGCATGTTTAAGATAGGCTATGCTAAGCTATGACGTTCAATAGATAAAGTGTATTAAATGCATTTTTGACTTGGGATATTTTCAACTTACGATGTTTTTATTCCATCATAAGTTGGGGAGCATCTGTATGTATAGGAAAAGCATAGTATATATGGAGTTGGGCAATGTCTGCATTTTAGGCATCCATAGGGGTTCTTGAAACATATCCCCTCAGATAAAGCGGAAGCATTCTATATATAAAAAGATACTTAATATAAGGAATTGGCTCGTGCAATTATGGAGGCTGAAAGTTCCCAGATCTGCAGTTGGCAAGCTAGAGATCCAGGAGAGCTGATGGTGTCATTCTGGTCTGGTTCAAAGGCCTGAAAACCAGGAGGGCTACCGATGTGAGTTTCTGTCTGAGATCCAGCAGGCTTTAGACCCAAAGAAAACCAATGTTTGTTTCACTTCGAGTCGTTTGGCAAGCAGAGATGACCCAGCTCAGCAGTCAGGCGGGAGGGGTTCCCTCTTACTTAGCGTTTTTGTTCTATTCAGATCTACAGTTGATGAGATGAAGCCCACCCGCATTAGCGATGTTAATCTGCTTTACACAGTCCATTGAATAAAACGTTAATTTCATCCAGAAACACCCTCACAGAGACACCCAGAGTAATATTTGACCACGTCTGGGCCCCCCATGATGCAGTCAGATTGACACATAAATTAACCATCACACTAAGAGTGATTCACTTTTTTAGGTACATAAAAAATCAATCACACTATTGATAGCATTCACGATAGAGAGTGTGGTATCTGAGTTGCCAAAATGACATACCCAAATGAAGAGTATTTGTAGCTGTGAAAATCAGTGATTCAACTTAGAGATGTGGATTTCTGACCATTTTAGTCTTGATATAGTCCTGCCTGAAAATTTACATATTGAAATTTATATTTCTTTTATTAAAATTGTTTTATATTATAGTTACTGTGTTAAGTAGATATTTTGGAATATATATGTAATAAATAAGTGATTTCTGAATTCATTTCAGGATAGTAAAGGTATATTTTCAATAGTTTTTAAAGAAAGGGGGTGAGGCATGTTGGTTCACACCTGTAATCCCAGCTACTCGGGAGGCTGAGGTGGGAGGATCCATTGAGCTTGGAAGGTCAAGGCTGCAGTGAACCCTGATTGCACCACTGCACTCCAGCATGGGTGACAGAGTAAGACCCTGTTTTAAAAAAAAACGTGCACAGTGGATATTTTGGTCTGATATGGCTAGAACCAGTGGCCTAAGTGATCTCAAGCTGCCAGCCTCCTTGAACAGTCTGCATCTCAGCATCTTTAAAGCTTTGACTGTGTTTCTTTTCTCCTCTTGGGCTTCTGCAAAACCATAATCTTTCTCCTTATCAGGTATTTTACAGTGTTGGGATATATTTTCCAGAAGTCCTTGTTCGACGTTGTTCATTAGGTTGTTTTTTTTTTTTTAATTTTAGCTTTATTGATATGTAATTGATATGTCATACAATTCACTTATTTAAAGTGTAAAACTTAGTGGTTTTTAATATATTCACAGGATTGTGCAACTATCACCATAATCTAATGTTAGAACTTTGCATCACTCCAAAAAGAAACGCTGTATCCACTAATAGCCAGCCTCTATACACCCTACCCCAATCCCTGGTAATCACTAATATTCTTTTTATCTCTATTGATTTGTTTCTGCTAGATAACTTGTATAAATGGAATCATATAATACATGGTCCTTTGTGGCCTTCCTGTTTTTTTGTTCTTTATTAAAAAAAGAACAAAAAAACAGGATACATATGCAGAGCATGCAGGTTAGTTGCATAGGTATGTGTGTGCCATCGTGGTTTTCTGCACCTATTGACCCGTCCTCTAAGTTCTCTCCCCTCGCTTCCCATTCCTCAACAGCCCTGGTGTGTGTTGTTCCCTTCTCTGTGTCCTTGTATTCTCATTGTTCAACTCCACTTATGACTAAGAAAATGCAGTGTTTGGTTTTCTGTTCCTGTGTTTGCTGAGGATGATGGCTTCCATCTTCATCCATGTTCCTCCAAAGGACATGGTCTCATTCCTTCTTATGGCTGCATAGTATTCCATGCTGTATACGTACCACATTTTCTTCATCCAGTCTGTCATTGATGGGCATTTGGGTTGGTTCCATGTCTTTGCTATTGTAAACAGTGCTGCAGTAAACATACCGTGTGCGTGTGTCTTTATAGTAGAACGATTTGTATTCCTTTGAGTATGTACCCAGTAATGGGATTACTGGGGTATTTCTGGTTCTAGATCCTTGAGAAATCACCATACTGTCTTCCACAATGGTTGAACTAATTTACATTCCCACCAACAGTGTAAAAGCATTCCTGTTTCTCCACAGCCTTGCCAATATCTATTGTTTCTTGATTTTAATCATTGCAATTCTGACTAGCATGAGATGTTTTCTCATTGTGGTTTTGATTTGCATTTCGTTGATGATCAGTGTTGTTGATATATAGAACAGTGGAACAGAATAGAGACCTCAGAAATAACACTACACATCAACAACCATCTGATCTTCAACAAACCTGACAAAAATAAGCAATAGGGAAAGGATCTTCTATTCATTAAATGGTACTGGGAAAACTGGCTAGCCGTGTGCAGAAAACTGAAACTGGACCCCTTCCTTATACCTTATAAAAAATTAACTCAAGGCCGGGCACAGTGGCTCATGCCTGTAATCCCAGCACTTTGGGAGGCCGAGGCAGGTGGATCACAAGGTCAGGAGACAAGACCATCCTGGCTAACTCGGTGAAACCCTATCTCTACTAAAAATACAAAAAATTAGCTGGGCATGGTGGCGGGCGCCTGTAGTCCCAGCTACTGGGGAGGCTGAGGCAGGAGAATGGCGTGAACCCGGGAGGCGGAGCTTGCAGTGAGCCGAGATCGCGCCACTGCGCTCCAGCCTGGGCGACAGAGCGAGACTCTGTCTCAAAAAAA
>NW_016809579.1:324422-332432 GCF_001698545.2 Rhinopithecus bieti | reverse complement strand
GGTTCACGCCATTCTCCTGCCTCAGCCTCCCGAGTAGCTGGGACTACAGGCGCCCGCCACCACGCCCGGCTAGTTTTTTGTATATTTTTAGTAGAGACGAGGTCTCACCGTGTTAGCCAGGATGGTCTCGGTCTCCTGACCTCGTGATCCGCCTGTCTCGGCCTCCCAAAGTGCTGGGATTACAGGCTTGAGCCACCGCGCCCGGCCAATTTTTGTATTTTTAATAGAGACGGGATTTCATCACGTTGGCCAGGATGGTCTCGATCCCTTGACCTCGTGATCCGCCCGCCTCAGCCTCCCAAAGTGCTGGGATTACAAGTGTAAACCACCGCCCTGGCTTTTTTTTTTTTTTAAGAGACAAGAGTCTCACCCAGGCTGTAGTACAGTGATATGATTCTAGCTCACTACAGCCTTGAGCTCTGGGGCCCCAAGCAGTCCTCCCACCTCAGCCTCACAATTATCTGGGGCTATAGGTGTGTCCTACCATGCCTGACTAGGAAGTTCTATTAGACAGTGCTGGTCTAAAAAATGTTAATGTTTCTTTCTTTTTCTTTTTTGAGACAGAGTCTCACTCTGTTGCCTGGGCTGGAGTGCAGTGGCACAATCTTTGCTCACTGCACCCTCAGCCTCCTGGGTTCAAGTGATTCTCATGCTTCAGTTACCTGAGCATCTGCAATTACTGGTGCGCGCCACCACACCCAGTTAATTTTTGTATTTTTTTTTATTTTTATATTTTGAGACCGAGTCTTGCTCTGTCGCCCAGGCTGGAGTGCAGTGGCGTGATCTCGGCTCACTGCAAACTCCACCTCCGGGGTTCACGCCATTCTCCTGCCTCAGCCTCCTGAGTAGCTGAGACTACAGGCGCCCCCCACCACGCCTGGCTAGTTTTTTGTATTTTTAGTAGAGACGGGGTTTCATCATGTTAGCCAGGCTGGTCTTGAACTCCTGACTTAAAGTGATCCATCCGCCTTGGCCTCCCAAAGTGCTGGGATTGTAGGTGTGAGCTACCACGCATGCCTGGTCGAAAATGTTAATTTGACAGAGGCTGGAAGGGTAGGCTGAGAATGGTTGAGCATCTGAGTGGTACAGTAGAAAGGAGTGCAGGCATGGAAGGTGGTAGAAAGGTGAGAAGAAAAAAGTTTGGGGAGCCATTTACAAGACATAAGACTTACAGAAGAGTAGCTAAAAAGTGAGAAGTTGTCTAGGTGCAGTGGCTCACACCTGTAATCCCAGCATTTTGGGAGGCTGAGTGGGGCAAATCACCTGAACCCAGGAGTTCAAAACCAACCTGGGCAACATGATAAAACCCTGTCTTTACTAAAAATACAAAAACGTAGCCAGGTGTGGTAGCGCATGCCTGTAGTCCCAGCTACTTGGGAGGCTGAGGTGGGAGGATCAGCCTAGGAGGCAAAGGCTGCACTGAGCTGAGATCACACCCTGGCACACCACCCTGGGTGACAGCGAAACTGTGTCTAAAATAAATAAATAAATAAATAAATAAATAAATAAATAGTGAGAAGTTGAGTAAACAGTGAGAAGTTGAAGGAAAGGTTCTTAATAATTTGATTTGGTTTTTCTACAGTACCTAGAGTTAGTGAATGCATCCAGTCTAATTCTTTCATTTTAGTAGGTGAGAAAAGCATATGTTACTGGTTAGCAGGGATCAGTATAACTATGTTATACCTGTCAGCAGATGCTGCTTGAATCTCTCTTGGTCATTTTCAGTATCCCCTGGAATGGGGTAGGAAATAGATGAGAGAGCTGAACTAGAGGGACTGCTTACCTTGGGCAGATTACTCAACTGGATTAGGAAAGTAGAAAGCAAAAGGGTTAAGAGTAGATAGATAATTTGATGATTACCATATGCATCATTTTCTGTAAGGGATAACTAGGAAGTTGGGGAAAAGCTACAGGAGCATCTCTGAGGGTTTGTTGTATTTTGATTGAGGTTAGTGGCAGCATTCTTTTTCTCCAAGGCCTTACCGTGTTGAGGGTAGAGCACAGGCCCCTTCACGCTGTCTCACTATCCTCCCACCAAACCAGTTGATACAGATTGTTTTATGTAAAGGCAAAATAAATCTGGAGTGCTCAAGCACAGTCTAGGTAGAACATTCAGTAAAGCCATTGGAATGAGCCTTTGCCAAAAGGTTATTTCCTTTTTATTAGTGTATAGAAATCCTCATAAAATAGACAACTTCTTTTGATGCTCAGTATGGTTTATCAGAGTCGTCATACGTAAACCTTACATTTACGTATAGGCTCTCATTTTGGTAATTTTATTACTCAACCCAAAATGATCCAAGATGTCTTTCTAAACATTATTACGAGACTGCTTTTTCTAGTTCAGTTAACAAATGTATATTTAAGAGCTTATCTAGCTTCAGCTTTGTGTGTTGCCAGTGTTATATCAAGTCCTCTTAGCTGTGAAATCAAGTATGTACCACTTAGGTGGAGGAAAACTGTTGCCGTATTCCTCCAAGTATATAGAATGGTTTTGTTTTCTGAACCAATATTGGGGCTGATGTTTTGAGAAAGAATTTCTGGCTGGGCACACTGCCTCATGCCTATAATCCCAGCACTTTGGGAGGCCGAGGCAGGAGGATCGCTTGAGCCCAGGACTTCGAGACCAGCCTGTGCAACATGGCAAAACCCCATCTCTACAAAAAATTAGCTAGGCTTGGTGATGCATGCCTGTAATCCCAGCTACTCGAGAGGCTGAGGTGGGAGAAGCACCTGAGTCCAGCAAGTCGAGGCTGCAGTGACCTGTGATTGCAACAGTTGCACTCCAGCCTGAAGTAAGGCTGTCTCAAAAAAAAAAAAAAAAAAAAAGAATTTCCCTGCTGCCTCTTGATGAGAGAGGTATACTTGGAAGTAGGTTTAGATCCTGAATTTTGGGATTTCTGAGACATTCTGCTGACTTATATGGGATATCACAGCAAATATTTGAAATAAGGACTTTGCTGGATAATTTGGAAAGTATGATCACTTTTAGATAACTGCAAATGGCTAATTCTGAAATGCCAGGATGATTATTGCTTTATTAAATGCTGAAGATAATCTACACTGTGTTATATTTAGTCATTTCTGTTAGAGATCTAGGACATTCTTTTTACTAAATGAGCTAGATGTACAAAATAACTTCAAAATAATAATATTCAAGGATAAAGCCTTAAATAAGGTGTGTTCTGATTTGTACATCTAAGAATTTTTCGGCTGGGCATGGTGGCTTACACCTGTAATCCCAGCACGTTGGGAGGCCAAGGTGGGCAGATCACAAGGTCAGGAGAGCGAGACCATCCTGGCTAACATGGTGAAACCCCGTCTCTACTAAACATACAAAAAATTAGCCAGATGAGGTGGCGGGCGCTTGTAGTCCCAGCTACTGGGGAGGCTGAGACAGAACGGCGTGAAACCGGGAGGCAGAGCTTGCAGTGAGCCGAGATCACACCACTGCACTCCAGCGAGGGTGACTGAGCGAGACTCCGTCTCAAAAAAAAAGAATTTTTCAACTTTTCAGTAGTGACATCTAGCCTTCAAACAGTTTTATCACATGGTAAAATTCTTTGAAAACAAATTTCTAAAGAGCTTTCTTCCAGTTACGTTCTCAGTGTAATGCCATTTTTTCCCACAGATTTGCTTGTAAATGCATCACGAAGAGGCAGCCCAGAATGAAGAAAGCAAGCAGGAGTGTTGGCTCAGTGCCTAAAGTGTCTGGAATAAGTAAAACGCAAACAGCAGAAAAAGTTAAACCTGAAAACAGCTCTTCAGCATCTACGGGAGGCAAATTTGTAAAACCTGGAACAGCAGCATCATTGTCAAAGGTATTCATGTGGTGATGTTTCAATACATGATGGGTTTTTGGAGGACTGAATTTAAATATGATGTTTAATATATTAAATGAGCATTCTTATGGATGTGCCCTCTTCTGGTGCTGGGAACACTTGGCCTTTGAAGAGAGCTTACAGTGGGGTGGACATAATTGGTGTTTTTGGTCTGTCTTTTTGAATGAAACCAGACAATAGGCTTGTTCATGAAACAATAATTAAGCACCTGCCTTGTGCAGGATGCTGTAATTGTGTGAGCTGGAGGTACACTGCCTTCAGGGAGCTTGTGGAGGAAAGGATGGAGGCAAGGCACAAACATGATTAATGAAAATACCCAGGGAGAATGTCAGATGCCCTGGGAGAGCAGTAAAGCATTGTGAACAGTTTCAGGTAGGTAAATAATTGTTTCAAGCCTGGGAAGGTTTTATGAAAAGGGCATGTGAGCCAAGTCTGACAGTCCTGTGACGCTTAGACAGGTGGTTTTATCTGCCTGTCTCTCTCACCTTCACCACCACAAATTGCTGTTCTTCTGGCAGCTGGTCCATGATGATGATGATGATGATGATGATGATGATTACCATTTTTTTTTAAAAGAGATGAGATATTAGTATTACCTTTTTTTTTTTTTAAAGGGATGAGATATGTGCTGTCCAGGCTGGTCTCCTGGGTTCAGTGGATCCTCCTGCCTCAGCCTCTCTAGTAGCTGGACTAGGGGTGTGCGTACGCAAGCACAACTGGAAACATGATCTATTCAAAATCCTTTTTTCCAGGCAGGGCCCTGATAGATCATGGCTTAATTATTTTAAGAAGGAGATGAGGAACTTCCTTATATGTGTTGAAAGATCTAACAGGAAATGATGGTTTTTCTATTCTAAGGTTGTTGGAACTGAACCCAGGCTTATTCCTTTGGCTTGGAGATGCACACAGATTTTCTCCTTGCTATGGCCCTGATGAATTGTTAGGTATCATTCTGTGACCTGGAGGATGGTACCAGGAATAGACCCTTGCCCAGCTTCCATTGTCTCAGTGAACACACTGAATCATTTTGTTGGTGGCAATGCTGCTGCCCTTTGATGTAAGGCAGGTGGCATTTTCTGACCTAACTGGTTATTCAGTTGCTGGGGCTCTCTGACGTGGAGTGCCTGTGTGACTAGGTGACCTGTTATTTATGTGACTGGAAGAACAGGTTGAAATGTTGGCATTGGATGTGCACTGCTGCCTTCCTTCTGTGGCTTCTTCGCCAGTGGCAGGCAGTGTCTTTGGAGGTTTACTATGGAATGTGCACTGAGCAGGCATGTTACATCTTTTGAGTCTTGAATCTGGAGTTGCTGGGAGTTAGGTCTTGAACAGTGAGTACTTTTCCACTGTAAAGCAAAACTGTACACTTACTCTTGCCAGCACATGCCAGCTGTCCATAGCTTTGGCTCTGCTGTGTTGACAGGTTTGTTTAAGTAGAGTGTGTGTGTGTGTGTGTGTGTGTGTGTGTGTGTGTGTGTGTGTGTAGCAGGAAGGTCAGGGCAGAGGTAAAGCTATTTGGCAACACTTTTCCTGGAGTGGAGCAATTGCCTTCACTTAAGAGGGGAAGGAAAAAGTCGTTAAATGGAGATAAAAGTAAAAACAGAAGGAAGAGGAAAATCGTGAAAAGAAACAATGGAAAACATTGAAGGGCTTTGAGACCCCACAGACTAAAGTGTTATTTTATTTTTCTAACTTTTTAAATTTTACTGTGCTTCTCTGGCACCTAGTAGATACTTCCTACAATTTGAATTCCTTTAACTGTCATGGAGCATTGATGATTAACCAGATGAATGAAGTGTTTGGCTTAATTATTGAGACAGCATGTGCACACACCCATTCATTTATGGACACCCACACCTGTGTGTCTGTCACTGCACAATATTCTCATGACTCTCTTCTTGTAGTGACAGGATATGCATTTTTTCACCTCTCTCATTTCAAGTATTGTTTGAGGCTAGATGTAGTTGAGGGTTAAGGGGAAGGATACATTTGATCCAGAACGCTTCACTGCTGGTTGCAGCTTTTGTAAGTACAAAATACTACTGCTGCTCACAGTGAGTTTTGGGGACATTATTCCCACTTTTGTCAGGAGCTGTGTCGTTGGGCTTGCAGCCTTTGTATGCTTAATTCTTCTTTGTCACAGTCAGTGGAGAGGATTATGTTCCATGTAGAGAGGGTTTCCTGCATGCCTGCGCTTTGCAGCGTTCACGTACTGTTCAGATGTTCATGATTAGTTCTTTTGAAGTAATATACTTTTCCATTATACTGATGATAATTTTTTCCAAAAATTAAAGATATGAATTAATAAGTTTCAATTAGAATCTATAATTGATAACTCTCCATGATTATTTGTGGTCATACAGTGTAGACGTTTAACAGTGTGAACAATCCACCTCTGAAACTTGAAAGGTAAAATTTGATAACAAATCTTCAAATTTGAGAGAGAGATGCAGGCTGTGAAACTCCGGCTTGACCTTGAGAAGTATATGTACCTGGTTGTAGTATTTCATTATTTGTGTCTGGAATGTTTGTACCAAATTATTTGCATTTTGCATCAGTTATAGATAGGCTGAACATTTATTCTTCCATCAATGTCATGTTTTTAGACTTGCCGATGGGGGATGTTTATGTGTGGGAATGCACATGCCTTTACAGAATTTTGTAGCAGAAATTAAAAGAAATAGGGAAAAATAGCAGAGAGCCTGCTAGTAGCTTAGGGTAAAAGGTAAGTTGGAAAATGCAGAGTTGCATTTTGTTTTATTGTTACTTTTTTTGTTGAAGTAAAGCATACATATAGCAAAGTCCACAAAGCATAGGTGTTGAGCTTAGTGAATCATCTTAAAATGAAACATATCCTGCAGTCACCACCTACTTCAAGAAACAAAACATACGTGCCCCTCAGAAACTTCCACCATGCCTCTGCTTAATCATTGCCCTTCCTGTCCCTCCGCAAAGTAACTACCATTTTCACTTTTAGCACCAGAAATGAATTTTGCCAGTTTTTGGTCTTGACAGGAACGTAGTCATACACTATGTTCTTAGCATGTCTGGTTTCTTGTCTGTCCTGTTGTATCTAGCAGCGGTCACTTGCTTTTCATTGCTGGATAGTAATCCATGGGATGAATATACCACAGTTTGTTCATCTCTTCTACTATTGACAGACTTTTACTACTATTGGCAGACTTTTGGAGTTTCTTCTTTGTGGATATGAGTATAATTGTTATGAACATTTTTATACGTGTGTATTAATACACATGTGCACCCATTTGTGTTGGTTCTAGAACGAGGAGTGAAATTACTGGATCATAGGGTATACCTATGTTCAGCTTTAATATTATAGATAGAAGAAAATCACTTTTCACCTTGGTTTTAGCATTTTTTTGGCTAGTTCTTTCCCAAATCAGTTAGTACTGAGATTTTTGCCACATGGTACGTTTTCTAATTCTGTCATTCCTTCTAATGTATTAGTTGGCATTCTGCTACAAGGAAGAATTTTTACTTTCCCTTGTTTTATATGTTCATTTATTTTATTGTGAATTCGTAGATTCTTACTCAGTGGGGTATAACTTATTAGGATCATTTAGTTTCATGCCTAGATTATCCCTGATTTGTCCACTGGGAGCCCCGTCAGGCTGGTTCCTGTGTCCTTTTGACATGTTCCTGTTACTCTTTGAACACTTCCTTCATTTCTGGCACAATAAGTTTTGTACCTTTTCAGTCCCGACCCTAGAATCAGCCATTTCTTCAAGGAGGCCTTGTTCCTTTTAGCGGAGGATTGTACTTAGAAACCAAGACCTGGAGGTTAGATGTGTTAATTGCTTTTGGGACACACACACACACCCCATGTCAATTTCCGTATCAGTATCTATTGAAATGTGTGAGTTCACACTGATATTTCCAATTCCGTTGACTTAAAGGGTTCATAACAGCCTTTCCATATCCTATAATTGTAATCCATTTATCCAACACTGAAACACCTGGCTTTTCCAACCTGTATTTACTTATTTTCTGTACCCTAGAATGTACAGAAAATAGTTTTAGAATTATCTGTACAACTGTGAAAACAAATTTTATCAACTGAAGTTCAATTTTTTTTTTTTTTTTTTTAGACGGGGGCTAGCTCTGTCGCCCGGGTGGAAAGCAATGGGGGGATCTTGGCTCACCGCAA
>NW_016809579.1:308808-321206 GCF_001698545.2 Rhinopithecus bieti | reverse complement strand
GCCAAGGGTTCTGTTAAAAGTAATTTTTCTCTTTTTTTCCCCCCACATATCTTTATTTTATTTATTTATTTATTTTTTTTGAGACGGAGTCTCGCTCTGTCACCTAGGCTGGAGTGCTGTGGCCGGATCTCAGCTCACTGCAAGCTCCACCTCCCGGGTTCACGCCATTCTCCTGCCTCAGCCTCCCAGGTAGCTGGGACTACAGGTGCCGCCACCTCGCCCGGCTAGTTTTTTGTAGATTTTTTTAGTAGAGACGGGGTTTCACCATGTTAGCCAGGATGGTCTCGATCTCCTGACCTCGCAATCCGCCCGTCTCGGCCTCCCAAAGTGCTGGGATTACAGGCTTGAGCCACCGCGCCCAGCCTACTTTTTAGAATAATAAATTTACAGCCAGTTTATTATCCATAGTGTTTTTTTTTAAGGCTCATATTTTTAAAATTTCCTTTATAAAATATAAATATTGCAAATGGTCTTTCTTAAGTAATAATGATCGTTTAGACAGCAGAACCCTTGCTCAAGCTGTAAAGTCTCTAGTTTTGTAATTAATATGTTATGCATGTTTTAGAAAATACCTCCTTTCAATTGTGACTAAAATTTGACTACTACAGAATTACAAAGTAAAAAAAGTAAATTTCAGAATAAATTCTTTTAGATACTGGCCTCATCATGGAATCACTTTAGAGCAATGCAGATTATTTGACTATCAATGATATTTCTTTCTAGAAATTGCAAGATGACACTTCCTGTGGCATTACAGGACTTCCCCAAGATATCATGTGCTGTCCCCCATCATCTGAATCTGGCATGTGTGGACACATAGCAGGCTTCCATAAAGTCTTTGATTACATGTACGATTTTATTATTTTAAAAAGAAGCATGTGATTGTTTATAAACCTCTAAAGAAGTTCTGTTTCTGTAACACAGTATGGTGTGCTACTTACTACCTGTCAGAAAGTTTTGGTAATAGGGCTCTTGAACTCAGTATAAAAGTCGTGAGCTTTGTTGAGTCTCATAATATCTAATCTTGCTTGATCTAGTAAATTTGTTTTTATTTTCTGTTGCTTCTAGACCAAGAGCAGTGATGACCTTTTAGCTGGAATGGCTGGAGGGGTAACGGTGACTAATGGTATTAAAGGAAAGAAAAGCACCTGCCCATCTGCAGCACCTTCAGCATCTACCCCTGCCATGACCACCGTGGAGAGCAAATCCAAGATTAGCACAGGTATGGGTGACACTCAGTCTGAGACTTAACTGCTTTTTTGTTTGAATAGGCAGGATGCATTGGTGTTTACAGTGTTCCATCTGATTATAGGAAATTTTAGACATACAAAAGTAGGTGGATTGATATTTCAGCCCAATATACTCATCATGCCCATCACCATTATCAACTCACAGCCAGTTGTAACTCCTTGATACCCACCTTCCCCTCTTGTTATTTTGAAGCAGATTCCAGACATCATATCATTTCGTCCATAAATATTTTATCTTGGAAAGAGAAGGATTCTTTTTTTTTTTTTTTTTTTTTGAGACGGAGTCTTACTTGGTCATGCAGGCTGGAGTACAATGGTGCGATCTCAGCTCACCGCAGCCTCCGCCTCCCAGGTTCAAGTGATTCTCCTACCTCAGTCTCCTGAGTAGCTGGGATTACAGGCATGCGCCACCACGCCTGGCTAATTTTTGTATTTTTAGTAAAGATGGGGTTTCATCATGTTGGTCAGGCTGGTCTCGAACTCCTGACCTTGTGATCTGCCTGCCTCAGCCTCCCAAAGTGTTGGGATTACAAGCGTGAGCCACCGTGCCTGGCCAAGGGGAAGGATTCTTTCAAAAATATAATCATAATACCATTATCAGTCCTTAAAATAACTGATAATCATTCCTTAAATCATAACTTGAATATTGGATGAGTATTTAAATTTCCAACAGTCTTATAAGTATTTTTGTTTTATTTACTGTCTATGTTTGGATCAGGACTCATGTAGGTCCATATGTAATTGGCTGATGTGTCTCTTAAATCTTCTTTTTTAAAATCTATGGATTTATCCTGATTCTTACAGTTTAATTTTTGTGGAAGCTGGTCATATGACCTATAGAGTTTCTGAGTATCTGGATTTTTATATCACAATATCCCCATGATGTTTTTGCCCATCACCCTTTATTGTCTGTATTTATTGTAAATGGCATTGGAGACTTATGGGACAGATTCAGGTCCCCATCACCCCATTTTGAAAACAAAACAACCAAAATACAAGACTCCTTCGTAGGTGGTGGTGTGTCCATTCATCAGGAAACACATAGTTTCTGATTGTCCCTCTTTAAATTATGTTAGAAGCCTCTGATAATTAGTGCCTAGATCCATTCATTCTAATTCTGCCATCTTTCTTCATTCAGTAACAGGTATTTGTTTCTAGATTTGATGGAGTTGATGAATTAATTTATCCTACAGTCCAAGGAGTATGCTCTCATATTTTACTTCTTACATTTATAGAAAAAGAACTTTAAAACTTCTAGTAAACATAAGATCAAGTATTTGTAATAAAGCTTATGAAGGCAAATTGTAAAAATTACATCAGATCCTTTTCTGTCATCGTAATTTAGGCTGTTAGCCCCTCTTTTGTGTATTAGACTTTCCTAGCCCAGGACTACCTACTGTCTTCATTTTTGCTTTGACTTTATGCAGATTCTTCCTTCCATTTCAGATTGGGCCCACCTGTTAATGATAATCGTTGTGATTAACAAGAAGGAATATTGAAGTCCTTACTTTGTGATTTACAGGCATGATTTCATTTTATCCTTACTGTAGCCCTATGAGAGAACTAGTATCCTCATTTTAGAGATGAGAAAGCTTAAGTGTCTTGGCCAAGGCCATGCATTTATTTGCTTAGTAAATATTTACTGGGGATCTGTTTTGACAAGGCCACAAGGCTGGTGGTGGGGCAAGGTCTTTTACTCCCAAGCCTGGGGTCATCGTCACATTTAACATTGTAGCTGATGTGGTAGGAAGGAAATTAAATACTCTTGCCATTTATATGTCTTCTGGTTTCCTGCCTTTAGAATTGTACTGGGAGAGATTCCATGTGTTTGTATACTTAGTTTATTGCTGACTGATGTTACCTGACCTCAGGATTCAGTTATCACCTCTCCGGATTAGCTGCCCCGGTATGGCTTTGTATGTTTATTTTATTTTGCTGGGGATGTCATAACAAAATACTACAGACTGGATGGCTTAAGCTGTAGAAATTTATTTTCTCAAATCTGTAGGCTAGAAGTCTGAGATGAGGGTGTTAGCAGATTTGCTTTCTCCTGAGATCTCTTTTTTGGCTTGCAGATGGCTTCTTTCTCTGTGTCTTCACTGGTTTGTCCCTCTGTGTGTGTGTCCTCATGTCCTCCTCTTACAAGAACACCAGTCGTATGGATTAGGGCCCACCCTAATGACTTCATCTTACCTTAATTACCTCTTTAACTTAATTATCCTATCTCTAGGTGCAGTCACATTTGTGGTTTGGGGGTTAGGGCTTCAACATATTAATTTTTTGTGTGTGGGGAGCACAGTTCAGCCTATAACAACATCCTTATTCTTCAGTTCATCTGCTCTACCTTTACCAGTGACAGTTTCCTAAGACTGTTTGATTTCAGTGTATCAATTCACTTGTCTTTACCTCAGATTATTCTGTCTACTCATTACAGTAATCCATAGAGGAGTTTTTCTTCTTTTAGCTTTCAAACTTGAACAGATGTTCTTTTTTGTAAGGATTTTTGATTTAGATAAGGATGAAGTACCACTTACAGAACTAGGGAGAGGAATTAATGTTGGAGGAAAAAGTTACCCCAGCCAGGTGCGATGGTGCATGCGTGTAATCCCAGTACTTTGGGAGTCCAAGGTGGGCAGATCACTTGAGCCTAGGAGTTCAAGACCAGCTTGGGCAACATGCCCAACATGGTGAAACCCCGTCTCTACAAAAAAATACAAAAATTAGCTGGATATGGTGGCGTGTACCTGTAGTCCTAGCTACTTGGGAGGCTGAGGTGGGAGGATCACCTGAGCCCGGGGGGGTGGAGTTGCTTTGAGCTGTGATGGCACAACTGCACTCTAGCCTAAGTGACAGAGCCTCAGAGAGAAAAAAAAAAAAAACCGTGTTATGCCATCTTTTTCCATTTTTGGCCTCCATATGCAGTTGTTTCTCCGAGTCTGGTTACTTTTGCCTTTGATATCTGTCACAGATTTCTTGCCTCTTCTCTATTCTTACTGCTGCCCCTCAATGGAGGACTCTCTTACCTGCCCACATTCCTCCTCTGCTGCTCTGCTTTCTTCCTGTGTATTCCACTTAGTATCTGTATTAGTCCCTTCTCAGTTTGCTGTAAAGAACTACCCCAGACTGAGTAATTTATAAAGAAAAGAGGTTTAATTTACTCACAGGTCCACAGAGATGGCGAGGCCTCTGGAAACAGAATTATGGTGGAAGGGGTAGCAAACACGTACTTCTCCACATAGTGGCAGGAAGGAGAAGAATGAGAGCCAAGCGAAGAGGAAGCCCTTTACCATCAGATATCATGAGCACTCACTATCATGAAAACAGCATGAGGGTAACAGCTCCCATGATTAAATTACCTCCCAACAGGTCCCTCCCGAAACACATGGGGATTATGGGAACTACAGTTCAAGATGAGATTTGGGTGGGGACACAGCCAAACCATATCAGTATCCTCTAGATTTTCATAAAATGCACTTTTCCTTACATTTCTTCCCAATTCAGGATCATTTATTGACTTAGTGTGCCTCACTGAATTCTGCCTGTCTTTCAGAACTCTGTATGAACATTCCCCAGCAGCTTCCGTTAACTGTGTGACTGTACTTTTTCTTTCTGTGTGCCATGTTCACTTCTGCTTCCTCTCCTTATCTATCTTCTGGCCAGCCTGAATTCTGCACCCTCCTGTACCCCTATTCTGTTAGCGGCTATCTCCCTATATCCATGGAGATCATTTGCTCCCTGTTACCTCTACAGCCTGGATCCCACCACCTAATGAACCAGCAGGGTCTTTAAAAATACTTATTGATTAGATGTGGATCTTATTTTTTAGCATAAAAATTCATTATTTCTTAAGTATTTACAGGTATCTAAACATATTCCTGGCCAGGTGCGGTGGCTCACACCTGTAATCCCAGTACTTTGGGAGGCCGAGGCGGGCAGATCATTTGAGGTCAGGAGTTTGAGACCAGCCTGGCCAACATGGTGAAACCCTGTCTCTACTAAAAATACAAAAAAATTAGGCATGGTGGCACACACCTGTAATCCCAGCTACTTGGGAGGCCAAGGAAGGAGAATCGCTTGAACCTGGGAGGCAGAGGTTGCAGTGAGCCGAAATTGCTCCACTGCACTGCAGCCTGGGTGACAGAGACTCCATCTCAAAAAACAAAAACAAAAAAAGAAAACTTCCTGTTCTTTTTGTATTAAACAAATGATTGTGTCAGTTTTCACAGGTTTAAAATTTTAGTAGTTAAGTAATCATGTGATTCACATAGATTTGATTGACACATCATCATTATTTAACATTAGTGCTTTGTTGTTTTTTACATTTAGAGAGACAGTATAACATACTGGTTAAGGTGCAAATTCTGGAACCAGACTGCCTAGGTTTGAATTTTGACTCATCTATTTATTACCTGTGAGATGTTGGCAAATTATTTAATATCTGTGTCTGAGTTTCTTTATCTGTAAAACAAGGCGATAATAGCACCTACCTCAAGTGTTTAATGAGACTTATATAAGTTAATGTATGTGAAGTGTTAAAGTATTTATATAACCAAGTGCTAGGTATGTGTTAGCTGTTGTTATAGTTGTTACTATTTATGCGGCATTTTATGATGTGAAAACTTTTTTGCATTTACTTTGGTCAGAGTAAAATTTTTGTGTTTCTTGTAGGTAGCTTAGATTTTTGGTTTGCCCACAGACTGCTTTTCCCTTCTTGCCCGCCTGTGATCTCCCTTCACTATCTGTGTACAGTTAGTTTATCACCGACTGGCTAATCCTGGAGTCATCTTCGCCTGTCTTGCCCTAGAATATTATGCCTCTGGCCAACTGGTTAAAACCCTGCTTCTGGATTCAAGCTAATGTATATCATTTAAATATCAGCTTTATAGAGATGTAATTCACATTCCTTAAAATTTGCTCTTTTAAAAAAAATATAAAATAAAGTGTATAACTTGTTTCTCCTTGATAATTAAAAGATGAATGATCTTCTGGTTTTGAAGACATTGAACTTTAAAGTAACAGACTCTAACGCAAGATTATTGTATATCTAAATCATTGTGTAAATCCTGGATTTCATCTCATTACACCTGGGGCAGGAACTGTATATTCTATGTAGCCTTTTATTGCTAACATTTTTGCCTTACATTTTTTGTATTAAACACATAGGCACAGCTTCTTCAACCAAGCGGAGCACTTCTACAGGTAATAAAGAATCCAGTTCTACTAGAGAAAGATTACGTGAACGTACCCGATTAAACCAGAGCAAAAAACTACCTTCTGCAGGTCAGGGAGCTAATGACGTGGCATTGGCCAAACGTTCCCGCAGTCGAACTGCTACAGAATGTGACGTTCGTATGAGCAAGTCTAAGTCAGACAATCAGATCAGTGACAGAGCTGCTTTGGAGGCCAAAGTGAAGGATCTTCTCACACTGGCAAAAACTAAAGATGTAGAAATTTTACATTTGAGAAATGAACTGCGAGACATGCGTGCCCAGCTGGGCATTAATGAGGACCATTCTGAGGGTGATGAAAAATCTGAGAAGGAAACCATTATGGCTCACCAGCCGACTGATGTGGAGTCCACTTTATTGCAGTTGCAGGAACAGAATACTGCCATCCGTGAAGAACTCAACCAGCTGAAAAATGAAAACAGAATGTTAAAGGACAGGTTGAATGCATTGGGCTTTTCCCTAGAGCAGAGGTTAGACAATTCTGAAAAACTGTTTGGCTATCAGTCCCTGAGCCCAGAAATCACCCCTGGTAACCAGAGCGATGGAGGAGGAACTCTGACTTCTTCAGTGGAAGGCTCTGCCCCTGGCTCAGTGGAGGATCTCTTGAGTCAGGATGAAAATACACTAATGGACCATCAGCACAGTAACTCCATGGACAATCTAGACAGCGAGTGCAGTGAGGTCTACCAGCCCCTCACATCGAGCGATGATGCACTGGATGCACCATCCTCCTCAGAGTCGGAAGGCATCCCCAGCATAGAGCGCTCCCGGAAGGGGAGCAGTGGGAACGCCAGTGAAGTGTCGGTGGCTTGCCTGACTGAACGGATACACCAGATGGAAGAGAACCAACACAGTACAAGTGAGGAACTCCAGGCAACCCTGCAAGAGCTAGCTGATTTACAGCAGATTACCCAAGAACTGAATAGTGAAAACGAAAGGCTTGGAGAAGAGAAGGTTATTCTGATGGAGTCTTTATGTCAGCAGAGCGATAAGTTGGAACACTTTAGTCGACAGATTGAATACTTCCGCTCTCTTCTAGATGAGCATCACATTTCTTATGTCATAGATGAAGATGTAAAAAGTGGGCGCTATATGGAATTAGAGCAACGTTACATGGACCTCGCTGAGAATGCCCGTTTTGAACGGGAGCAGCTTCTTGGTGTCCAGCAGCATTTAAGCAATACTTTGAAAATGGCAGAACAGGACAACAAGGAAGCTCAAGAAATGATAGGGGCACTCAAAGAACGCAGTCACCATATGGAGCGAATTATTGAGTCTGAGCAGAAAGGAAAAGCAGCCTTGGCAGCCACATTAGAGGAGTACAAAGCCACCGTGGCCAGTGACCAGATAGAGATGAATCGCCTGAAGGCCCAGCTGGAGAATGAAAAGCAGAAAGTAGCAGAGCTGTATTCTATCCATAACTCTGGAGACAAATCTGATATTCAGGACCTCCTGGAGAGTGTCAGGCTGGACAAAGAAAAAGCAGAGACTTTGGCTAGTAGCTTGCAGGAAGATCTGGCTCATACCCGAAATGATGCCAATCGATTACAGGATGCCATTGCTAAGGTATTGTTTAAATAGATTAAAATGTTCCGGACAGCATTAGGCAGCTGCCATGCACAGTGTTTACTGAGAACCAGGGTCACTGGTTTGGTTTGGTGTGTTATTAGCTTTTTTATAAAGCTGATATTTTTAAAACTTGAGAATGGTTTCCTTTTATTGGAATACAGTGAAAAGTATTCTTAAGATAATGTCACTTTCTCTCACTTGTATTTTGTTTCTATTTTCCTGCCTGTGAGAGGATGTGGCTGGTATTACAGCTAAAACCAGAATTTGTCCCTAGTTCTGAGTATGCCTATGGAGCGGGTCGTGAAATTTTACCTCCCCCTACCTCATCTCAAATCTGTTCTGGTGTACTATAGGTGGAGAGTCAGTATTCCAGTCTGTAGCATCAGCAGTGCATGTTTCCTCTTCTCCTGCTATAGAAATAGTTTTTCAAATAGAAATCTGTTGAGAGTTAAAAAATATTTTTGGCATATAGAGGCTCCTGTTTCTCAGAGGCCTGTGATTTATTGCTGGCAGGGACCTTAGTGATTATCCATCCAGCCCCTTGTTTTACATGCATGCAGCATAATAGTGAGGACTCAGTTGGAACTGCTACCCAGTGCCGCTGGCATTCTGGACAGGGATCTGTACCCCATGTGGTTGCTGATGAACTGTTTATTTCCATGAGTTATCTAGTTATTCTAGCTTACATTTTATTTGTTTGTTATTTTAGTGCAATGATTTTAAAATAAATTTTAATATATCTTTGGCCAAAATGTAAATAATTTAGGTTTTAGGGTTTTTTTAGTGATCACTTTTAAAGTTACAGTTTAGGAGATTTGTATTATTTCTTGGCACATGTATGTTGAGAGGCTACTGTGAACTAATATAATACTTTTTGTAAAAACACTATTTGAGCATTGTTTTCCCTTTTCAGTTTGATACTGGAACTGTCACAAATATGACACTATTTTTGTTAGGACAACATGTTATTCATCAAACGTACATGCTTTCAGTCCAAACTTCAGAGAAACGAAAATTTCCAAAGTTTCCTTGTAAATAATCTGATTAAGTTCAATGATACATCAATATAATTTCAGTCAGTGTTACAGCAACAGTTTACGTTTAAGCGTATTATATAAAATCTTACCATGGAGTGCTTTTTCATACTTTTTAACAGTTACTATACAGGTTGTTTCAGTTTATCCATAGTGCCTCACACTTAGTTCCCCTTAGAAACTGTGTGTACCTCAATTCTGGAACTTACCTTAGAACAATTCTTAACTTTTCTAAATCTACACCATCAATTTTATATAGGTAGAGGATGAATACCGAGCCTTCCAAGAAGAAGCTAAGAAACAAATTGAAGATTTGAATATGACGTTAGAAAAATTAAGATCAGACCTGGATGAAAAAGAAACAGAAAGGAGTGACATGAAAGAAACCATCTTTGAACTTGAAGATGAAGTAGAACAACATCGTGCTGTGAAACTTCATGACAACCTCATTATTTCTGATTTAGAGAGTAAGTGATAAGAACTTTTCATTCTTTTTTGTCTTACTGTTTTAAACATGTGGGGATAATTTGCATTTAGTAATAAAATAGGGCTAGGCACAGTGGCTCGTGTCTGTAATTCCAGCACTTTGGGAGTTCAACACCGAACCAGGCCAGGCACAGTGGCTCACGCCTGTAATCCCAGCACCTTGGGAGGCCAAGGCAGGCAGATCACTTGAGTTCAGGAGTTTGAGACCAGCCTGGCTAACATGGTGAAACCCCGTATCTACTAAAAATACAAACATTAGCTGTGTGTGATGGCAGGTGCCTGTAATCCCAGCTCCTTGGGAGGCTGAGGTGAGAGGATGGCTTGAACCCAGGAGGCAGAGGCTACAGTGAGCTGAGATTGTGCCAGTACACTCAAGCCTGGGCGACAGAGTGAGACTCTATCTCAAAACAGAGAAGAAAAAGTCACAGATTGATCCTGTGTCCATGGTAACTGCCTGGCAATATCAGCATGATTGATGGGATATAACCAGAGCGAGAATGGATTATTTTTTGTCAGAGAATAATAGGGTTCATAATCAATAATGGGACTCAAAGGTTATGAACCCATTGTTAAATGGGTAGGGCAGTGCCCGGAGTTGTTCAGAACAAAATTGGTCTAATAACATTGAGAACAGCAGTTTGCCTGATCTCTAGAATAAAAATAGCATTGTAAAAATTGAATTATAATTTGTAATTTAAAAATAGGAAGATCATAGTAGTAGTTCTTTTCCTTGGTAGACTTGAATGTTGCTTTTGAGTTGAAGACAGTAGATGGCAGTGTCTCCCACAGGAGGAACACTGAAGAGGAAGGAAATTGCTGTTAGAGGTTCGAGAGTCGAAGAGTAATGCTGCTTTCTTGTGTGACCACAAATCATGGTAGATGGCAGTTTTGCAAACTAGTCTTCACAACAAGAACTTAAGCACAAATTCCTTTGTTTCCAGGAAAAAAAAATACATTCCGTTTCAGAAGTAAAAATATAGACATGATTGTAAAGATTGTAAAGTTTAAGTCAAATCCCTACAGACACTTTTAGTGTACTTTATTCTGTCTGAATATTTCCACTGGCTGCCACTTTCCCTTTTATTTAAAAGGATTTATTTATTTATTTATTTATTTATTTATTTATTTATAAGAGGTGACAATAATAAAAATGTAGTGCCAGGGGGCAGAAAAACACCTTTTAAAGAACAGTGATTATGTGAATTCTGTGCCCATGAATGAAAAGGTCAATAAAGAGAAAAAGAGCAAAAGAATGAATGCAACTTGAGGATTTACAATCAGTCTAAGATGATCATGTAGCTTAAAATGTCACTTGAGAATCAGAATGCCAAATGTTAAAAGTGAACTGTCCTGAGATTTGCTGTCATTTGTCTTGCGTACATTATGTTTAACAATAAGTAGATGTGTCGTGTGCTTTGTGACAAGAAAAAGAAAACAAGTTTTAGCACATTTCAAGAGAAATTATGCTCCTAACATTTTTTGTTTGCTTGCCTGTTTTTTGTTGCTTGTTTGCTTTTTTGAGATGGAGTTTCACTTTTCTTGCCCAGGCTGGAGTGCAATGGCACCATCTTGGCTCACTGCAACCTCTGCCCCCTGGGTTCAAGCAATTCTCCTGCCTCAGCCTCCTGCGTAGCTGGGATTACAGGCACCTGCCACCACAGCCGGCTAATTTTTTATTTTTAGTGGAGACGGGGTTTCACCACGTTGGCCAGGCTGGTCTCGAACTCCTGACCTCAGGTGATCGGCAGATATTACAGGCCTGAGCCACCACTCCTGACTGCCTGTTTTGATTATGAAATATTTCTTGCATATAAATGGATACAATGTAAATGAAAGGTGTAACTCTTAGTGTTTTCAACATTAGAAATTTTTCAGCTTCTATCCTTACTCCTCATCTATGTCCAAAACCCTGAATTTGTCTATGTATGAGGTCTCAAGGAACCAAGTTCCCGTGATGATTCCAGAGCCATGCTTGCCTCCAGAGATAAGGATCAGGGCATTAGACTCGCCTACTCAGCTTGGTGTCTGCTTTACCCAAACCAGATTAGATTTGACCCTTAGTTTGCAGATTGAGTCTGAAGTAGCTTATATATGAGACAGGCTTTAAAGTTTAATCTTTTGCTTATGAAGTCATCTACCTTTGTTGTCTCAACACAAGACTAGCCTTTCTGTCTCTAAGAGGATGAAGATTATATCTTTTTCCTTTCCTTTACATCTTAAGCACTTAGAAAAAAGCCTGGTACAAAGTTGGTACATATGACACATTTATAGAATTAAAGAGTAAATTTTGAACCTTTTTATTTCACAGGACCTGCCCTTTGTTACACAGTTTTGGGGCAATGAATGAGAGCAAGTTAACTACTGGCTACCAGAATTGCTGCTGCCACCAATGTTTAATCTCATTTATTTCTGATCCAGCTTTAGAAAATATAGCATTATTATTTATTTGTAATAATTATTATTTCACGTATAATTGTTATAAATATTCTAGGCTCTATGTTGTTAAAGTGAATTCATGCCACTTAAAAATATCAGAATACTAGCCAGGTGCGGTGACTCATGCTTGTAATCCTAGCACTTTGGGAGGCCAAGGCAGGTGGATCATGAGGTCAGGAGTTCAAGACCAGCCTGGCCAAGATGGTGAAACCCCGTCTGTACTGAAAATACAAAAATTAGCTGGACGTGGTGGCAGGCGCCTGTAATCCCAGCTCCACAGGAAGCTGAGGCAGGAGAATCGCTTGAACCCAGGGGACAGAGGTTTCAGTGAGCTGAAATCACGCCACTGCACTCCAGCCTGGGCAACAGATTGAGACTATGTCTCAAAAAAAAAA